>NC_045787.1:135511314-135811314 GCF_009873245.2 Balaenoptera musculus
AACAGGACATTCCTACATAGCTACAACATCATTATGATAACTAAGAAAATTCTCCAATTGCCTGAGAATATCTTTTATGGGTGCTTTCCCCTCCACCCAGGGTCTAGTCAAGGTGCAAACACTTCACTGGGTTTATGCCGCCTTAGGCTTTTTTTTTTTTTTTTTTTTTAAGTCTAGAACAGTTTCCCCTCTTTTTGTTTTTTCACAGGATTTTTTTTTTTTTTGGAAGTGTCTAGGCCAATTAACTTGTAGGATATTGCACATTATGGATTTGTCTAGCTGTTTCTCCATGATTTGATTCAGAGTAAACATTTTTGTCAAGAATCCTCTGTTAAGCTTTTATTGCATCACACCAGAAAGCACATAATGTCAGTTTGCCTCATTATTGGTGATGCTAATTTAACACCTCTGTAAGGTGGTGGCTGCAGCTCTCCTGTGTAAAAATACATTTTACCCCCCAAAATTAGTAAGTTATTTGTGGGGCGATACCTTGGGTCCATGTATACATCCTGACCTCCAAAACAGGAAGGTTTGTTTTTCTATACACTTGTCACTTTTTCAGACTGCAGGACTTTAGAAAGAAAAACATCCTCTACCTCTTTGAATCTGAGTTTCACGAGCAATATTAATATCTCCCTCCAGGGCTCTGGTAAGAATAATGCTATACACTGAACAGTGTTCCCCCCAAATTCATACGTCGAAGCCCTAACGCCTAATGTGATGGTATTTAGAGAAGGGGCCTTTGGGAGGTCATTAGGTTTAGATGAGGTCATGAGAGTGGGGCCCTCATGATGGGATTAGTGACCTTATAAGAAGAGACACCACGCAGCTTGCTGTTTCTCTTTCTCTCTCTGTGCCCGTGAAGACACAGTGAGAAGTCAGGAAGAGGGGTCTCACCAGAACCCATCCATACTGACATCCTGACCTCAGACTTCCAGCCTCCAGAACTGTGGGAAAATAAATGTCTGTGTTGAAGCCACCCACTCTGTGGTATTTTGTTATGGCAGCCCCCAGCTGACTAAGATAGATTAAGTGCTAAAACCCTCATGATGATCTCTAGGACATTATTTGACCTAGAAACAGCTAATGAGTGTAATCCAGTTCTTTTCTATAATCTGAGATTGTTTTCTTTCTTGAATTGCCAAGGAAAGGGCAGGGCTAGGACAGTGAATAAACCACTTACAGTCCTCCTCCCAGACCAAACTTCTCAAAAGACAGGGGGAGTGTTCGAGGACTCAGCCAAGCCACAGACACCCTGACACTGTGGCCTAATGCTGGCCCTTTGGCCCACAATGCAGGTGTTGTTGGGACAGACGGAACTTATATGTTTGCAACTTGGAACTTATATGTTTGCAACTTATCACCTCTCGCCAGCTGTAAGACCCTGGGCATGTTATTGGTCTTCTCGAAGCTGCAGATTCCTTATCTGTTACAGGAGGATATTAACTGTGCTTGCCCATAGAACTGTTATGAGAATTAACTGAAATAACATATTCAGACTGTAGGCTAGCATGTAGTAAGCACTCATTAAAAATAAGAAAGTATTAGTTATTAAAAAGAGTGGTAGGGACTTCCCTGGTGGTCCAGTGGTAAAGAACCCGCCTTCCAATGCAGGGGACGCGGGTTCGATCCCTGGTCGGGGAACAAAGATCTCACATGCCACAGGGCAACTAAGCCGGTGCGCCACAACTACTGAGCTCACACGCCTCAACTAGAGAGCCCACATGCCGCAAACTACAGAGCCCTTGCGTTCTGGAGCCCGCGTGCCACAACTAGAGAGAGAAAACCCACACACCACAGCTAGAGAGAAGCCTGTGCACCACGATGAAAGATTCCGCATGCCTCAACAAAGATCCCACGTGCTGACGCAGCCAAAAAAATTAAAAATAAGATAAAATAAATATTATTAAAAAAATTTAAAATTTTTAAAAAGTTAAAAAAAAAGTGGTAAATGACCAAACAAAAACCCTCAACACATCAGAAAAGGTCAACGGGCTCCTTGAAAGCTACTGATCTGGCATTTCCCTATGTTGGGAATGAAGGACTGGGGACCCTGGCATGCCTCTTCTCCTCCTGCAGAAACCAGGGAGACAGGAAATCTCCTCCACTCGGAAATAGCGACAGCAGCGTATAAGCAGACGTACTGTGATCCGTGTTACGAACAAAATAAACAGAGAGCCGTTACAGAGGTTAATGCTGGAGAAGGGAGTCTGTGGATGGGGATGTCAGAAACAAACCTCTCAGAGGACATGACCTGAAGGAAGAGACTGGAAGGGTGAGAAGGAGCCAGCTGTGCAAACAGACCAATAGAAAAGCTTCCTAGGCAGGGGAGCAGCAATTACAAAAGCCCCAAAGTGGAAAGATGCGGGGCAGGAGAGGGGAGCACGATGTACATATTCAGCGCATCTGGAGCCTAGTGAATGAGAGCCTGCAGTGAGGTGGGAGTGGCCAGCAGGGGCCTGATCACGTGTGGCTGTGTGGGCTATGGAAAGAGCAATGGGACAAAATACACGTAACATAAAACCTACCACTTTAACCATTTAAAAATATACAGCTCAGGGGCATTAAAGACATTCATACTGTTGTGCAGCCATCACCACCATCCATCTCCAGAACTTCTTCATCTTCCCAAACTGAAACTATCCATTAACCAAGAACTCCCCACTGCCCCCAGCCACTCAAGGGCTTTCAATAAGAAGACAGGTAATAAGTCTGGCATTTTGAGATGACAAATGAATGAACGGAAATGGAATGAAAATGGTAGATGAATCACTGTAAAGCACAAGTAGGAGCCGGAAAACAGTAGAGAGGGTGGTGGTTTGGACAAGGAGTGGAGATGAAAGAAAATAGGTAGATCTGAGAAACACTGAGAGGCAATAGAGGCAAGACTCAGTGTGGCCATTCCCTCCTCCCTGTAGTTGTGTTTGTGGGTGTCCTGGGGCGGGGGAGGTACTCACAGCTGACCTGGGAGCCCAGCTTGTGCTCCCAGACGGCATGCAGCTGCTGATACTCCTGCTGCGCGAGCTCCAAGCGCTGCTGCTTCACCTGGTAGATCTCCTTTTGTGCACTCAGGGCCTCCTGGGCCACCACCAGGTAATCCTTCAGCATGTGCTCCTGCTCCCGCCGCCATTGTACCCGGGGATCCTCAATCTGAGTGGTTTCTGGAACAGACCCCAGAGACCCTAGGTTAGCACCTCACAAATGTCTGTTGAGTTGGTGGCCTGTAGAATCTACTACCAGAAAACAAAAAGCATAATAAGTAGAAAAATCACAATAAATGTGAATGGGTTAAACTTACCTATTAAACAACAGAGACTCTTCCTTTGGATTAAGTAAACAAACACACACATACACAAACCAGGATCAGTTTACAAACCTGAAGTCAGTCTGTCTGGGAACAGCCAGAGGAAGGACCAGATATGAGTTCTAATCTAGACAGAGAGGCTCAACAACATTATAGACGCTTAAGGTCATTCATTTTGGCAAAGAGTAAAGGAAAGTGAAATAACTGATATTTCAGAGGATATGAAGAAATACTGTGTTGGAAATGTAAATTAGAACAGCCTTACTAGAAGGTTATCTGACCATGAAAATCAAGAGCCTTAAAACGTTAATACCCTTTGTCCAATAATTTCTCCTGTAATTTATTATAAAAAGCAATAAATTCAGGCAAAAATGCATTTGTATAAAACCATAATAATCATCAAGCACTTATTTAATGTTTACTCTATGCCAAGCACTATTCTAATTACTTTATATCTATTTACTCCTCCAATCCTTACATTAACCCTATAGGGAAGATTCTTTTATTACCCCCGTTAAACAAAAGAGAAAACTGAGACATAAAGAGGTTAAATGACTTGCTCAAGGTCACACAGGAAATAACTGCTCAAATAAGTATGCTATATTTACATAATACACTAAAACAGCCATTAAAGATAATGTCTTCGAAAAAAATTTTAAAAAAACCAGAAAGGTGCTTATGATATAAAAGTGAGTAGAAGTACTGGGTGCAAAACTGCATAAATAATTTTGTATTTATCAAAATACATACGTACATTCTCAAAAAGATTAGGAGGAAACTTAGCAAATTATCAACAGCAGATATGTCTTGATGGTAGGATGCCTTTTCTTCATTCTTTTTTATTTTTTAAAATTATGTGTACAATAAATATGTATAGTGATAACTTGGAAAAAAGTCAGAAGACAATAAAATTTTTTAAAAAGGGTAGCTGGCAGCTGAGCAGATGTCAGAGAGGTCAAAACCATGTCCAAGAATCAATGCCCGTTGACTGTCAACTCCTCAGTCATTTCCCAGTTGGTGGGTGGGGTAAGGGGCGACTAACACACCAGAAATTGTATAATCACAGCCATATGGTGAATCCAGCCTGTAGATAGGTTTTGCTTAGCCCAAAGAACTTTATTAATTTTGAACTGATTACTGGTATGTAAAAACAAGGAGATTTATTAAAATCCTGATCTCTGGTTTTTCTTTTCTTTTCTTTTTTTATTAATTAATTTATGGCTGTGTTGGGTCTTCGTTTCTGTGCGAGGGCTTTCTCTAGTTGCGGCGAGCGGGGGCACTCTTCATCACGGTGCGCGGGCCTCTCACTGTCGCAGCCTCTCTTGTTGCGGAGCACAGGCTCCAGACACGCAGGCTCAGTAATTGTGGCTCACGGGCCCAGTTGCTCCGCGGCATGTGGGATCCTCCCAGACCAGGGCTCGAACCTGCGTCCCCTGCATTGGCAGGCAGACTCTCAACCACTGCGCCACCAGGGAAGCCCTCTGGTTTTTCTTGATCATTCAGAAGATCTGGCCACTGTGGGTCCACAATTTATCTGCTTCATTCATTTACGTCATGTGTGTGGCTCCTGAGGGCTTTGAGTTTGTACCTCCTTTTGCAGTCCCTTTAGCTCTCAATCCTCCTGAATAGGCCCCAATGAGTATTTCCAATGAAAGAAAGAAGAGACGGGAAGAATAATCAAAGAGGTAGTAGCAGGGCCACGTTCTCATGCCTGCCAATAACCACTGTGTTACAATGGGCAGGCTGCTTGACCCCTCTGAGTCTACTTTTCTAATTATAAAAGAGGATAATGGGCCCTGCCTCACTGCTTCCCAGGAAGCTGTAGTGTACTTACACCCAGGTAAAGTAAACAAATGATGGTGAGAGTAAAGCCAAAACTATTCAATTCTTCAAGCTCTCCTCCTCCCTTTTTCTGGGAAAGAAAACAAGGTGTGAAGATGGCTGGCAGGAGCCACAAAATTGCTTCCCACAAAGAAAGTTTTGCAACTCTTCAACCAAGTAAGAGGGAGGAACACTTGTAAGAGAAGAAAAAAAGGGGCAGGAGAGAATTTACAAAGCTGGGCTGAAAGACTGTGGGGTCCCATTTCCCATCAGCAGATGTGGATTCCCTCAGGGTTAGGGACTCCTGGGTTCCCCTCAGGGGCCCTGCACTTCTGGCTGACACGGGCCACAGAAAAGAAAAGAAACATGGCCAGGGTGCAGATGTTTTTTAAAGTTTGTCATATTTAAAAAAATTTACATTTTTGGGAAAAATACTGAAAAATACAAAAAAAGAAAAATCTCACAATTCCACCATTGCAAATTCGTAAAGTAAGAAATGGGAGTTTAAATCTCTCCAATCCTACATCCTAGAGGTAACTGCCGTTAGGAGTCTCACACACTAACAGATATTGCCCTCTGATTATATACAAACCTGTTTATACATACATATCTACACACACAAATTTATTTTTAATGTAAAGTGGCCCATGTCATGTATATTGGTCTGCAATTTGCTTTCATCTCCAAATGATGTATCATGTTCATTTTCCCTTATAGGTACATAAAGATTTACCTCAATTTTTTTTTTTTACCTCAATTTTTAATTTATCCTTTTTTTTCATTTGTACCATTGCTTTTATTTATTCATTTATTTTTTACTTACCTAAATCATTTAAATGGTTGCATAGTATTCCATGGTATGGTACTAACATTTATTTATGATAGGGCTTTACTGGTCTCCCAGACCACTACCAGGAAACGTCTGGATTGTTTTCAGTTCTTTTGCTACCACAACCAACGCTGTAGTGAGGATTCCTAAAAACATACTTCTATGAACGTGTGCTATTATTAATTCTGTAGTGTAAAAAGAGGAATTACTGGGTCAGTGGGTATACACATCTTAAATTTTAACAGACACTACCAAATTATCTTCCCAAAGGTTGTACCAATTTTTATTCTCACAGACAGCCTTATGAGAGTGCCTTTTCCCCCAGACTCTCAGCAAAACTGCTTTAAAAAAAAAAAAAAAGGTTGGTACTTCATCCAGTACACTGGGTCCAGTCAGCATATTATAATTAGCTATGGAGCTTCAAAAAACAAAAATAAAAACAAAAGCCTGAATTCTGCCCCCAGAACACTTAACATCAGAGTTTCCAAGAGTAGGGCCCAGGCGTTGGCAGTTTTAAGCTTCGCAAGGTAACTGCTGTGCAGCCAATGTCCAAGAACCCCTGTTTGCATAGTAGAATCACTGGGGGAAATTTTTTAAATCCCGATGCTCAGATCCCACCCCTGGACAATTAAATCAGAATCTCTGGGGGTGGGAAGGAGGCAATGGTGACCCGCAAAGTTCCGCAAATAATTTCAACATATCACCGAAGGTTAGACTTGCTAAGAGGTGACAACACCGGTGGGCTGAGCAGTCACTGAAGATGGCAGGCAAGGCTGGCAGGTGCGATGCTGAGCTCCAGATAGAATCACCTGCCAGAGGACTGGCTGAAATGCTGGGTCCCTGACAAGTGCCCTGGGGCACCCCTGGATGGATCCTCCCCATGGTGCTCTGGGTTTAATCTGAGAGTGGCGCCCTCCCTTTGGAGGCCACGTTCCTTGGAGTATAAAAGTACGTGAGAGCCTTAATTGAAGGCTGGCTTGGCTACCATTTTTGGTGACCCAGGCTTTCTTCTGTAGCACAAACCAACACAGACAGATGGATGCACAGACAAACACAACACACAACCCCACACCAGAACACTGGTTTCAACCTGGTTGCATGTTGGAAATTACCCCAGAGATTTCCATTTAATTGGTCTGCAGTATTAAGTGGGCATCAATACCTGGTTTAAATCACCTTTATTAAGGCGTAATTTAAATACAATGAAGCGCAATCATCTAAAGTGTAGACTTGGATATGTTTTGACAAACACATACACCATAAACTACCACTTGTTATCAATGTGTAAATGGTTCCTTTACCCTGCGGTCCTGTGTCAGTCACTTCCACCCACTTCCTCCCTCCGGTTCTGCCTTAGAACTTCATGACAATGGAATCAAGCAGTATGTGCTCTTTGGATCTCACCTTCTTCACTTGGCATAAGGCTTTTGAGACTCATTTAGGTTGTATCAGTCGTCCATTTTTTGTTATTGTGAAATAACAGTCTATTGCATGAATACAGCATAATTCACTTTTTGATAAACTTTTGGGTTGTTGTTTGAGATTATTATGAATAAGGCTGTAATGAACATGCGTGCACAAGTCTTTGCAATGTCTGCATTTCACTTAGGTAAAACTATCTAGGGGTGGAATTGTTGGCTTGTATGTTAATTATATGTTGAATTTTATAAGAAACTAAAAAACTGTTTTCCAAAATGGTTGTTCTGATTTACATCCTCACTAGTAGTGAATTAGAGTTCCAGTTCCTCCACGTCCTCCCCAACCATTGGTACTGTCGATCTTTTTCATTTTAGTCATTACAGTGAGTGTATAGTGGTACCTCGTTGTAGGTTTAATTCCTATTTCCCTAATGACTGATTATGTAAAGCATATTTTTATGTGTTTATTGGCCATTTGTATGTCTTCTTTAGTGAAGTGTCTATTTAAATCTTTTGCTCATACTTTTTATTGGGTTGTTGGGCTTCTTACTATTAAGGTGTAAGGGTTCTTTTTATATTCTTGATATGGATCTGCTGTCAGATATATGTATTGCAAATATTTTCTCCTTATCTGTAGCTTGCTTTTTCAGTTTCTTAATGGTCTTTTGAAGAGCAGAAGTTTTAACTCAATGAAACCCAATTATTATTACTTTTTTCTTGTATGCTTAGTGCTTTCTGTGCCTTGTCCAAAAAACCTTTGCCTACCCTAAAATCTTGCAGATTTTCTCCTTAGTCTCCTTCTCAAAGTTTTCCAGTCTTAGCTTTTATGTTGAGGTCTGTGGTCCGTTCTGAATTTATTTTTACATATGGTGTGAGGCGGGGGGAGAAGTGGAGATGTACTTTTTTCCATGTGGATACCAGTTGTACTAGCAACTCTTGAAAAGACTGTCCTTTGGGGGCAGCTCCCTAGGTGGTTGTAAGGAGCTGTGCTAACTGCTGTTCATCCTGAACTGGTCACACTCTGAGGGGTCCTCCCAAGCCCAGCCCCTTCTGCTGACACTCCACTTCCTTAAGTCCACCTCACCGGAATAGATAACTTTACACCTGGGCAGGTTCTTAGCGATGTCCTTGGCCAACTATTTTTGAGTTCTTGTTCTTATGAAAGCTAAACATGGACACAGTTTCATCATTCAGCATGTCACGAACTCAGCTACACACAACAGCATCCCTCTGTCCCCTTCCCCCCTCATGCCCCCTCTCTCCCCAAAAATGCAGCTACTTCCAGTAAACATTTAGCCGACTGAGCGCAGCCATCATTGAGACCCAGTTCTTCAGCCTCCCCCAGGCTCCAAACCTCTACCTACAAACACACTTCACACTCACTCTCCATACAGCTCACACGTTCACCGCACTTCACACATCCCTCACCCCACTGCCTCTACCCATCACACGCCTGCTTTCTACACGCACCACATGCGCACCCACATGACTAACACTATTGAATTCTCTAACGGCTTGAACAACAGTTGTCTTAAAAACAGCTGAACATCTGGAGAACGTCCAACCTTGTCACTATGGAAATGAATGCAAATGAAAAACAATGAAGTAACAGTTTAAACGTGTGATGAATTTATCGAAAAGTAACTGGCCCCATACTGACTGATGAAGGTATGAGAAAAATAGTACCCTATTGCTTGTGGCAATACAGATTGACACGATCTTTTAAAAATACTTATCAAACTAGGAAGAGGTACCAGAAGTCTCACGAGTGTTTATAATCTTTCACTTAGCGATCCTACATTTGGAAATACAACTCCAGGAAAGTATCATAGAAGAAAAAAGCAATATGCATAAAGATTCTTCCCCTAGTGTTATTTATTTATAACAAACAAATGGAAAGAACCCAAAAGGTCAGCAATAGGGGGGTATTACGGTACACTCATTTTATGTGTTAAAATGTATCAATACCTCTATTTGATACATTAAAAATGACCAATATGAAGACTAGGTAGCATCTCTCAAATATTCATGACATAGTATGAAGAGAAAACAGCAGAACACACAATTTGATCACTGATTAAAACCATCTAATCATGCTGGATGTACACGGCAGTGGGAAAACTGAATACGGATAAATGAAATAATGCAAGCGGGTTATATTTTGGAAAGAGTTGTGCATATTTGCTGTTTCCAATGCCTCCCCTCCGTTTTTTTTTTAAGACTCACTCTAGTCAGGCTTTTGCCCCCAGTCCTTGTCCAAAGCTGCCCTCCAAGTCAGGGTCACCAGTGTCACAGGGGTTTGCTAAATCTATAGGTCAATTCTCAGTCCTCTTCGTACTTGATCTGTCAGAAGCATTTGACGGGGTTGACACCTCTCTCCTCGGTATGCCTCCTTCACATGGCTGCCAAGACGCTCTCGCTTTCCTCCCACCTTTCCGATCACTCCCCAGAATCATGACTGGTTTTCCTCTTCTCTGTACCCTCCTCCTGTCTGAGGACCCCATGGCTCATTCTTTGATTGTCTTCTCTCTGTCTTGACTTATTCCTTTGGTGATCTCATCCAGCTTCATGTCTTTAAATACTCTCTATATGCCAACAACTCCCAAATACACATCTTCAGCCCAGATCTCTTTTCCAAACACCAGATTCCTACATCAAACTGACCAGCGACACCTTCTCTCAGGTGTGTAACAGGCATGGAAGATGCGACACATCCCAATGAACCCTTGTTCCTCCTTCCTAAACCCACTCCTCCTGCAGTTTTCTCCATCCAATAAATGGCAACTCCATCCTGCCAATTGCTCAGGCCCAGAGAGGCTCATTTATCCCATTCTTTCACACCCTACGTGCAATCTATCAGGAAGGCTTGTTGGCTCTATCTTGAAAATACCTCCAGCTTCAGGCCACTTTTCACCACCTCTACCACTACAGCCTTGGTCTGGGGCACTGTCCTTTGTCACCTGGACTATTGCAATCATCTCTTACAAGTCTCCCTGCTTCTGCCCTTGTTCCACTAAGGTCTATTCTCAGCAAAGCAGCCAGAGTGACCCTTTTAAGACATAAAACAGGTCACGCCACTCATCTGCTTAAAATTTTCCAGTGGCTCCCACCATGTTGAATAAAAGCCTGAACCCTTCAGGTGGACCACTGCCCACACTCTGCTGGCCTGATGCCCCTCTCCCCGCTTCCTCACGCATTCTGCTATATGCACACCTGCGTCCTTGCCATCCCTCAAGCGAGCTAAATGTGATCACGCAGTGGAGTTTTTGTTCAATCAGCTCTCTCTACTCGAAACGCTCTCCCCACCTCCTTCAAGTCTTAGCTCAAATCTCATTTTCTCGACAAGGTCTTCTTCCTGAAGACCTTTACCACTGTCCCTCCCCGCCACCCACAAAGGCACCCCAGCACACCTCAGCCCCATGCTCTGCTTCCCCTTTTCCCATAACACTGATAATTTTCTAACATACTACATAATCTGTTTACTTATTCTGTTTATTTTCTGTTTCTTCTGCCAAAATGAAAGTTCTGTAAGGACAAGGATCATTGCCATTTGGAACTCTCACGTACCCCACGCTCCCAGAACAGTGCCTAGAACATTGTAGGAGGTCAATAAATATTTGCTGAATGAACGAACGCTGGATGGTGGATTTAATTTGTTGCTCAATTCTATTGTGTCTAGAACTCTTAAGAGAGTAATTTCAGTCAGTGGACACACAGAGGATTGGTCTGAGCTCACGGCTCTGAGTGCTTGGGCCTCGATGGTCACATACATACCGCATCTGTATCACTGGCTCCATCTGCGGAGGTGGTACCCTCCATCCAATGAGAGCGCCTTACAGCCAAAAGAAAACCAGTAGCCCGATAGCTGGTAAAACTACCAGAGAGAATTCTTTCTATTGTGGTTCTCATTTACTCACCTCCTAACACATACCCCCATTTCTGCCATCATCCCCTCCAGAATAAACTCTGCCACTGCATGATACTCCATCCTTCTATCTCTCCAGCAACTCCCAGAAGCACCTGAAAATCTCACTCCCACCATCAGATTTTAATGAGGGGGATGCACTCAGCAATTACAAACAGGAAAGGACTGATTAGGGGTCCTGTACATCAGTGTTTAACCCAGCATACCGTGCAGCCCTCCAAGCATTAACCTCATTCCCCATACATACTCAATTAGGCATATTTACTTCTCATTATCCCGTATGCAATCATGAGTGCTAATAAAAACCTCGGCTACCACCAACAATGCAATTAATGCCATTAGCCGTCTCTCAGAAACTCTCCTATGCTTTGGTGCCAACAATAGTCTGCTCATTCACCCACTTGGTCGTGCATTCATGCACGTATGCCCTTTTCTATGTAGCAAAGGTCAAGTGCACACCTACTAAGTGCCTTACCAGGCAAAGGCCTGGGACTAGACAGGTGAATTAGACATTGTCCTGCTCTAGAAGAGCTAGTCTCGGTAGGTAAGTGGTTATACTACAGAGCAATGAGGGGCACAGCAGAGGTATGACCAGGTGCTGCTGAAACCCAGAGGAGGATGTGGATGGAGAAGCCCAATTCCACTCCCAGCACCAGTTCAAATCCCAGCTCTGCCATGTTTTGACTCTGAGTGTTGAGCAGTCGATTTCTACCTGTGAGTCCCATTTCTAAGGTGGGGATAATCACCCTAGCATGCCACAGGGAAGCTGGGATGACTGAATGAGTGATGTCTCTCCAGTTCCTCTCCCAGCACACAGCACAGAGCGCACACTCAGGAAACAGGGGCCACTGGGATTTGGCGCCCTAATCTCAACCTTCAGACACGTGCCTTTGCATCCCATTTTCCTCTTGCCTGAAAGGACAAAAAGGAATCCCACAGTTCAGAAGGTGGAGAGCGAGACAGAAACATCGTCTTTCCTCTGTACACGTGAACAAATGGGGCAGCGAATTTCCGAGGACAGGAATAGTCTTGGCCGAGAAGGTGCGTGATGGATGAGGCCCAAATACACAACAACTCTCCCCGGCTGGGGTACCTCGACCTGGGTTCTTCCACCTGTCAGACAACATGCTTCTTCCTGTATCAACCTATGCCTCCATCATAGTCACAGAGACAAAGACACTAAGAATCTTCCCTCTGGGTCAGGATGCCTGGAGCACAGATACGATGTGAGGGTGGGCTGAACGGTGTGATGGGCTAGTGGCACATACAGTCAGACCACTCCATGACAGACACATACGTGTGCATGCTGGCTGCTGGGGACCTGCTTTGGGGGCAGCGACTGCTCCAAAATGGTCTGGCCATGACAAAGACACATCTACCTTATAGGAAAAAAAATCTGTATGCGTGGAAATCAATATATGTAAAAAAAGAATATATGTACATATACACATAAACACAAATGACTGGGAAATTTCTGGAGTGATACACAAGAAATTGATAGCAGTGGTTGCCTCTGTAAAATTGGGGAGATGGGTTGTGAGAGGTGGAGTTTTTAGATTCTATTTAAAATCCTTCTGAACTGTTATTTATATATGAGCATACATTATCTATCTATATCTACACTGACATCTCTGTCTAACTCTATGTGAAACAAAACACAATCTGGCTTCATGAGTCCCTGCTGGTAGCTCTTCCAGACTTGGGGGCTGGGCAGGAGGTAGAGGGATGGGCAGAGGGGATGGGAAGGGAGGACGGCCAGGAACTTACTGGTGTTATGGTCTATGAAGTAATCTCCAACCTGTGGGTCGTACGCCTCTTCCCATCCCAGCGGCAACTCATCACTAATGCAGTCAGCAAAGGTGAGCGGTTTGGTGTACCTGGCAAGGGAGAGGAGAAACAGATTCCATCAGCCCACGGTCCCCAAGACCGCGCAACACGTAGCTGCTCTCAACCTCCCTGCTCCTCTGCGGCGACCCACCAGATCCAGAAGCTTTGCACTGTGACACCAGCTCTGCTGTCCCCGGGAAGATGAATGCACAACTGAAGCAGCAGGATTAGAGCACCTGGGAGGGAGGCGGGGAATCTGCTCGGCTCCCAACTTTCCACAAACTGGGGAGTGATTTGAGCAAGTCACCTGCCTTCTCTGGGCCTCTGTTCCTGCATCTCTAAGTGAGGGGGGGTCACAGGAAAGGGCTCGAGGGTCAAGTCTTACTTCCGGACTCGAACTCCAGCCCTCTCTGGCTGCTCCACCTGCAATTCACTTGTCCACCACAGCCCCAGCCATCCCCCCGGCTCTAGCCCATGTCTGTCCTACCTCCTTCCCCTCTGGAAAACTAGCTTACGGCAGCATCTAGAATAGCAGATGTTCCCTCCTTGTGAGTTTGGCCAAAAACCGTATTTCTTTGCTTCCTGGGCCGATTCCCAAATGCCTGTACCCACTGCTGTCCTTCCCTGCAAAATCCAGGCCAAACTGACCTTTTAGCGATAACCACCCTCTAAGTCACCATATTGTGGGGAGTGAGGTGGTGGTAATCACCCAGTCTTGGTGGCTAAGTCAGATGGACAGACAGACAAATCACCCAACGAAACAAACGAAGGTTTTTCAAGGCTGGAAAACACCATAAACCCTTGGTCAAGCACTTTAGCCAGCGTGCAGGGAGCCAGGAATCTAGATACACAAAAGTCAGCTTGAGTGGCGCCCCCAGACGGCCCCTTTGGTTTTTCCCCATAGCTGTATCTGCCTAAAATACATATTCTAATATTCTCCCTCTCCTGTCTGCTCCCAATTCCCTCCCAATTCTGGAAGCCCAGAAGGCTCTGCTTCAACACTCTTTAGACAGATTGGCAAACTGAGGTACAATGGGAGAGGAGGAAAGATGAGTGGGACGGGGTCAAGGATTCCTGATCAAGAACTTCCCTCCAAGCCGCAGGAAATGACTCTCCCATCTTGTGCAATCTCCTTCCCTCTTAAACCCACTCCAAATCAAGCTTAAAGCAAAATATGTGGGGGAAAAAGAAACACTGCAAGAGCCCCTGGTGGATAGACCTGGTGTGTTCATGTACCACTATATATCCAGGGTCTGGTAGGCTAAGAAAAGTATCTATTGACTGAAGGAATGGATAGACCCAAAGCTTCTGTTAGTCAGTAATTTACTGCTGTATTGCGGGAGACAAAGGATGAGGCAGAGGCGTATATGATATGCAACAGACTAAGCCCTATCCAATAAGGATTCAATAAGCATTACTTACCAGCTGTGTGAGTATGGCAACTTACTGTCCCTCTCTGAGCCTCAGTATTTTTATCTGAAATGTGGGGATAATAATAACTCTCCAGGTTGTCAATGTTAAATAAAGTCATGTTTGTAAAAACATTTAGTGCAGAGGCTGGTGCAAATGGACGCTCAAAGGACATTCTTCTCTGCTTCCCAGAAGGGGAAACTGAGACTAAGAAAGATTAAATAACATTCTCGATGTCCGTAACAATGACAAAGCTGGGATTTCAAGCAAGGCACTCTGTCTTCAGAGCCCCTGTTGTGAGCCAAAAGGTTCTCTTGAAAGTTGACATCTTCAATGCATCTCCTGAGCCCCACGCAAAATTACAAGCCACCGTCTTGGAGTAAAAGAAGGAAGAGGTGGGGAAGACACAGGTGATTTCCTCGGGTCAGAAGGCACTTCATTCAGGAGCACCTTTGCCAACCTGGATAAAGTTTCCGCAAAGCTGTCTTCAGCCCACTCCACCACTCCACCCCAAGCCCTGCATAGACTTCAGAAACAAAAGACCATGTCCCTCAGTACTCCTCCTCCTCCTCAAACTACTGTAAATGATTTGTTCCCACTTCCTGATGGAGAATGAAGACCAGTGACCAACAGCCAAATCTCATCCAACATCATTTCATCTAACACAGCTTTGAAAAGGCCTCTGAAGGAAAACTCCATACAGAGGTATACTCCTCCACGGCAAGTGACTCTATTACTGAGGACAGATAAATCTGGGAGGGAACAGGAATGCCTGAGCCAACCACAGTCAGACCTTTGTTTCTGACTCATTCCTCTCCCTGGGCTCAGCCCTGAGAAGCCCCACCTGCCAGCCTGGCTGGGGAGATGGGAATCTTGTTAGTTACACTTTGCAACCTAGAAAATCAAGAAGATAAAAGATACATCTCCTCTCCACAGCTCCCTGAATCCCTGTGTGGATCACCACCTTTCAAAATTCTTCTCTGGGGATGAATTAAATGATTTCATCAATGGTGCATCTAAGCAACAGAATCTTATGTTCCCCACGATCGGTGCTCAATAAACATTTGTGGAATGGGTGAATACAATAATGAATACCTAAGAACAAAAATTAATGGTGTGTTCTATATTTTGCCAACGTGGAAGGATGCTCTTAACATACTATGAGGAAAAGCAACATTGTTGAACAAGATATATACAATGGAATATTACTCAGCCATAAAAAGAAACGAAATTGAGTTATTTGTAGCGAGGTGGATGGACCTAGAGTCTGTCATACAGAGTGAATGAAGTAAGCCAGAAAGAGCAAAACAAATACTGTACGCTAATGCATATATGTGGAATCTAAAGAAAAAAAAGGTACTGATGAACCTAGTTGCAGGGCAGGAATAAAGAGGTAGACATAGAGAATGGACTTGAGGACATGGGGTGGGAGGGCGAAGCCAGGGCAAAGTGAGAGTAGCATCGACATATATACACTACCGAATGTAAAATAGTTGGCTGGTGGGAATCAGCAGCATAGCACAGGGAGGTCAGCTCCGTGCTTTGCGATGACCTAGAGGGGTGGGATAGGGAGGGTGGGAGGGAGACGCAAGAGGGAGGGGTTATGGGGATATATGTATACGTATAGCTGATTCACTTTTGTGTACAACAGAAACTAACAGTATTGTGAAGCAATTATACTCCAATAAAGATCTATTAAAAAAAAAAAAAGCTACAGGATACTGTTACAGTATATGACATTTTGCCTAAAATGCATATATGTTTGTAGAAGAGGAACTGGAAAGATATACATTAAAATGCTATCTTGGTATAGGGATTTTAACATAATTTAACTTTTTCCTTTCTAATCATTTTTTTAAACTAGTTTCTCTGTAATATTCCTATATCAGTTGGAATTAAAATATTTAATAATGGCTAAATCTAGGCCTAGAAAACAAGTTACATACATATCATGTTCCCTCTCTGGGCCACAGGCACTCTTCCTTTATTTTACCAGTGAGAAAACACACCCAACGTCACGGAGCTGGCAAACACCAGAGGTATAACCTGAAGTCCCATTGCCTGACTACAGAACCTGAGCTTTGCTAATAAAAACTGACAAGACCAAGGGAGTTTCAGAACAGTCTGGAGCACAAAGGAAGCTATGCCCGAGATACAGATGATGAAGCTGGGCAGGGGGGAAATCTGAAGCAGGCAGAAGGCACCCAAGCTGCGTCCTATGTGCAACTTCAGTATTCTATATCTTGGTGCAAAGCTACTCAATACGTTTGGATAATGCATGACTGCTTCATGAAAAGACAACTGTTTCACAGTTACCACGACAAGGGATTCACTGAGCTCTGTGTGTGAGGATGGGGACTGAGGGAGGAGCGGCAGGTCTAAGACACCCAAAATGCATCACTTTTCCAGAAAACCATTAACTCCACTGATTGTTCCAGGCTTGGACATCAAGAAGTCAGACCTGAAGTAAATGTTAGATACAAGTATCAGTAATGTACCCGACATTGGATATCCTACCAGGGCTGAGATGCTGATTCTTGCCTACGGTGAACACAGACATCGTGCCCAACAGGGATAAAGAAGAGGGAATCCAGGGGACCCAATGTTAGACGGAGGGGGCAAGAGGAGAAAGGAAGGCTTTGGGTTTGATATTCAGGCTTCCCTTCAAAGCGATCATGGAAAAAAAAAACCAGAGGGCTGATATCCAGGCTCCCAGAGCTCTTCCATGGGAAAGAGAAAAGCTTCTATTGGAAGACTATGCAACTTACAAGAAATCTGGACAGCGAGATTCTCTCTGGAACAAATGCCAAGAGGGAGATGAATTATTCAGTGTGCAGAGACGTGTCATTCAGAGAATCAGGATGAAGAGAAGCGTTTTTAGCTGCACAAGGATTTAAACACACACACACACACACACACACATATATACATGTGCACACACTTCTCTTCCCAGAGGGAGGAACTGTCCGTTTAAACCAGTCTCCCCTGGGAAACTGTGGGTGCTTCTCTGACCTGCAGTGCTTCCCCTTGGGCAAGTGCCAAGAATGTGAGCTGGGAAGAGATGTCTGCTTTCAGATGTGGCCAGGCCTTGGGGGCCTGCCTGCAACTCCCAGCCCCCATCCCCTGTTGAAGCGATTCGCCCCCATCCAGCCCGGTACAGTCCCTTCCTCCGGCCTCCAAGTCCTGGGCTGCTGGAAACCCAGATCGTGAAATCAAATGACCCAAATGCCGGAGGGGTGAGAGGGAAGGAGGGAAGAGCACCAAAAGAGAACTAGTTCTGCCTCTTCTTGATTACAAATCTCTGAAGGAGCACAAACATTCCTGAATGTTTCACAACAGGCTCTCCTGGAAAAAAAAGGGGCCCGGATGTGTTGCCTTGGAGACAGGTAGGGTCCTGTTGGGATCACCTGTCCAGGAACGCAGGCCCCTCGTCCTCTTTCCAGCTCCACATCGCCACGGCTGGCATTCAGTATTCAGACAGCGCGTCTTTTCTAAGGAGGCAGCTCAGAGAAGGAGCAGAAAGCCTTTTGCCAAGTCTAACACTGGGTGGTGATTCTCTTGGGACTGAAGAACGCATAACATATCTTTCATGTTCCTAGTGCTTCCCGAGCAATCTGAACGCTTCCCACAGTAACCTCTTTATCGCCGTCCAGCGGGATGCTGACCCCCCCAGACCGTGCTCTCTCTGAGGGCCAGCTGGGCGGGATCGCTTTCTAAAGGGCCCTGCAGACTGCATGCCAAGAACTGTCCAAACTTTCAGCCGAACCTCTCCTCCCAGCCCAGGCACAATGGCCAGGCCGGTTCTTCCCACCCCGGGGTGTTTCACACGCATAGTTCCCATAGCTCAGGATTACACAACTCCTGAGGACACGCCACCACCGGACTGCGGCAGAGCCCCAGTGCTAAGCAGCCCACACCTGCAAGGCTGGGGTGGCCAGAAGAAAGTGCAATCTTTGCAATTCTCCTTCCTCCCTTTAATTCGGTTTGGTGCAAACACCTTCATTCATTCCTTAAACAAATCTGGGGATGAAAAAAAATCACCATCTCCTAGTTGGTGAGGACGGCTGAGCACATGAACCACAGCTGAACCGGAGCAAACACCCAGCTACAGAAGTGGACAGGACAGACAGGACCTTGCCCTTACACTCCTGTCAGGGAGACACCCCAACCAGAAAATGAATCCACAGGATCATTTCAGAGACTCATGCTATTCAGAAAAGTACAACAGGGAGTGGGATTATGTGTAAGGGTGGGGCGGGGCAGGGCAGTCAAGGGAAGCAGGGGAAGCTTCTCGGAGGAGGTGATCTTGGAGGGGAGACCGGATGGTGGGAAGCAACAGGAACGGCCAGTACAAAGGCTTTGGGAAGGGATGATGGTGTGAGGAACAGAAAAGAAAGCCACGTATCTTCACATTATGAGTGATGGACTGGAGGTAGAGCGGGCAGAGGCTGGGCTTTTGGGGCTTTGGGGTCCCCGTTAAGACTCTGAGCGCCACCCTAGTGCCGAGATGCAGAAGGCGACCCAGAGAGGCTCTCTGACTCACCCTCTCCTCAACTCCTTTCTCCCTCCTTTCAATCAGCCCTCCAAGCAACAAGAATTTATTGCGTGGGCTTCCCTGGTGGCGCAACGGTTAAGAATCCGCCTGCCAGTGCAGGGGACACGGGTTCGAGCCCCGGTCTGGGAAGATCCCACTTGCCGCGGAGCAACTAAGCCCGTGCGTCACAACTACTGAAGCCCGTGCGCCTAGAGCCCGTGCTCCGTGTAACGAGAGAAGCCACGACAACGAGAAGCCCGTGCACCGCAACGAAGACCCAACGTAGCCAAAAATAAATAAATAAAATAAATACATTTACAAATAAAAATTAAAAAATAAACTCAATCAGGCTTTAAAAAAAAAGAATTTACTGCATGGACACAACAGCCTGGTCCCACGCCAGACACGACGAGGGCTAAGACACTTGAATAAGCCTTGTTTCTGCCTTCGAGAGCACAGGGTCTGGCCAGGCAGCCGAGGCTTACGCTGAAAGCAGGGAGTGGCCCATCCCTGTGACAGCATGTATAGCGGTTACGCTATCTTAGACTGTGAACCCCAGGCAATGAGAGGATGCAGGGATAGTTAATAAGATGCTAGGTCAGCTGTACAGATGTGAAAGACCAAGGGGGTGGGAGAAGGGAGAGACTGAGACGACGGGGTGTAGGCGGGGGGAGGCTGGAGAAGGAAGTAGTCCAGGGAAGACGGTGGTGGGCTTCACGGCTAATGGGGAGGCCGGGTCGTTGCTACCCACAAAGGCTGCGGAATTGATGCTGGGCTGAAACCCACTCTCTGCTCCGTCTACAACCACAGGTGTGTTACTTAACCTTGTTAGGAGTTTCCTTCTCTGTGAAACTTAGACATTCCAATCTCATAAGGGTGTTGCAGGGATTAAATGAGATAACCCATGTAAAGTGCTTAGCACAGGGCCTGCCATGTAATAAGCCCTCAGTAAATGCGGGCTGTTAACAGCTGAGAGATTTCTGCGCTCTGCGCACCGTGAGAATTGTGTCATCTCTCATCTTAAGTTGGTTGGATGTGTTAGCTATTATCATATCATCGTCATCATCATTACTGTCCCCATTTTCAACTCGAGAGATACGAGTGGTGGTTAAAAAAAAATCATAAGCTCTAGAGGGGTTGCCATGCAGGCGCCATCACTTACTCACTCTGTCCACTTGGGCGTGGACCCTAACTTGCCTGAACCTGCTTCTCCATCTGTAAAGTGGGGATGTTCCGAGTGACTACCTGCATTAAATGAGCTATGCTTGAGCCCACGGCACACAGGGCTCAACCAACATCACCTGTTCTTATCAGTTAGGTTTTATATCCCTTTCCATGATGAGGCAAAATACTTGTTCATGCTAATAGCCAACAAGCCTTGCACTGTATTCCACCGCCTCCTTTCCTGGAGGACTTGGGACTCTGGTTTTTTTTGGGAAATTAAACCAGAGTGAGTTAAGAGGTGGCAGCTGGATTGGCTTTGGCTCTCAAAATGTGTTCTCTGAAGGAGGCAGTTACACCAGGAATTTCCAAATTTTCTTTCCCTCAAACACTTCCGTCCCTCTACCCTCAAAACACCTGTCTTGACATTCTGGTTATTCGACCCCCAGACTTCCTTGCTTCCCTACTTTGGTAGGACTGGTTTATCCAGAAGCTTTCTTGGTCTAGTCACTCCCTCTCATTCCTGGCATTCTCCTCTGGGGAGGGAAAGTTCCAGACAGTTCCCCCTACCCCCTTCTAGTCTTTAACCCAGGCTTCCACAAACCAGTGGCTTACCTCCTCCTGCTAAATCCTGCCTTCACTCTGCCCCCCCCGAAACTGAGTTCTTGGGATCACACACCTGAGCCTTGGGCCTGTTCCCTTCCTTCGTCTCCATCCCCATGTCTTTATGCCTACTCATCCCTGGATACTCTCCAGCTCACTGACACAGTGGTGATTCTGCTATTCCTCTGCATCTCACTTGCTGGGATTTAAGATTAAGATTCTGAGAACCAGATCACGGATTAGCCTAGGCATGGCCAACTGACTACTGGGTGGCCAAATTCAGCTTATAGATATGTTTGTCTGTCTACTACAGTGCTGTGTTTTAAGAATGGAGCTAGCGTGCCTTTTGAAGGCAGGCACTCTCTAGCTGCACATAGTCCCCATTGCTCTCTAACATCTTTCTCCTGCATCTTGTCTTATCTAGAGGCAGCACAGAGTAGAAATTAGGAGCACGGGGCTTTGGAGCCAGACTCCTTGGGCTTACATCTCGGCTCTGCCTGTTTCTAGCTCTGTGACCTTGGGCAAGATACTTAAACTCTATTCGGCTCAGTTTTCACACTTGCAGAACAGGAGAAATAATAACACATTGATTGAGCATGGATTCTGTGCCAGGAACTGTTCCAAGCACTTTACATATGTTAACTCACTTGGTCCTCATAACAACGCTTTCAGGTAAGTACTGTTCAAACCCACCTTACAGTGTTCTTTGAGGATTAGATGAGATAATGGATGAAATATCACTTTGGTATATAGTACGTGCTCAATAAATGTGAGCAACTCATTATTATTTTCACTGCTGTCCAAATGAGGCACCTGATGCAGGGGTATTAAGGAATGTTAAAACTGAGTGTGATATCTGGGATCTGACAAATCAACTCCTTGTTTTATTGGTGAGAAAACTGAAGCACAGAGAGAAAGACTTGCCCAGAGCCACCCAAGGACCCAGTGGCAAGGCTGAGACTAAAACCTGGGGACCAACCCCAGGCCTGCATCACACTCATGACACCAAGAGATCAAGTCAGCCTGGCGCTGAGTTCAGCTCCATCTGAGATACAGCAATCATCTGAACAGGCTTCAAGAAATAGTTATTGATAGTATTGTCCTGGGCTAACTAACCCTGTTATACTGGAAGGAGAATTATCACTGGGCCAGAACCCGTATGAAACTATGAAGTTCCCATTCATGGACAGACAAGGTTGGGAGATGGGCCCTTCGTTTTGCTTGTTCCCTTGTTGGAGGGTAATTCTCTTAAAGCCCAGTACCACAGCAGAACAAAGCACTGGGTATACATGTTTGCCCTTCACCCAGCTCCATTCTCATTCCCGAACTGGGAGTTAGGCTAAGGAGGTTCTGTGCCCTATAGAAAGGGCCAACAGAACCAAATGGGACTCCCAGTTCCATCTTTCCTAGCTGTGTAATCTTAGGTATTCCTTCCCCAGCTCTAAGCCTCAGTTTCCCCATAGGTATAAAGCAGTCAAGAAAACCTGCCTCACGGGGCTCTGGTAGCACTGAACGAATTAGTACATTAGGAACAGCTCAATAGAGCCCTTGGCATGTGGTGCTGGGCAGATATGCAGAGCTCCTCCTTTTTGTATTTATGACCCTGAGGGCACTCAACCCCCAGCTTTGCTCCTTTCCAGTCCCAAGAGCTGGGTTTCCAAAGGGTCCTCCCAGGTGCTGGGCTGTCCAGGAGCTTCCAGCGTGATGGACAGAGGCCAAAGCCACCCTTCCCTGGAATCTGGCCATTCCTGTTCCTTGAGCTCTGACCCTCACCCCAGCCATGCAGCCTGAGGAGCTGATCCTTCTGGAAATGGAACTGGCCATGAAGGCTTCTCTGGGATCCTGACCTGTGGCTCCTTCCATGACAACACAGTTTAGGCAGAGCATTGGAAGGGGAGTGACGAGATCTGGGTTTGAATCCTGATGTTGCCACCAGATGAACCAGGCCCTTGGGGAAGGCACCCACCCTCTCTGGGCTTCCCATCTGTAAAATGAGGGAGCTGAGATGTAGCATTTCTAAGGCCCCCTTTGCAGCTTCAACATTCACAAGTCTTCTATCTTGCCGGTCCCCAAAGTCAAGGGCCTTGTGAGGCTGCAACGAAACAATACATCTTTTGCTGAAGGTCAATTAAGTACTAGGCACTGGACCATATGCTCTATGTGAAATAAATCATGTCCTTTACCTTTACAACATTTCTGTGAGGCAGATACAGCCGCCCTCATTTGACCAACAGGAAATTGATGCTTCACAGTAATGCAATAATAATAATAAAAGCTGAATTTCATTGAGTACTTACAAAGTACACATAGACTCTGTTTCAACGATTCTGAGCTGCACATTTTAAAATACATTTTAGCATCTCCGAAACTGGGATGTGTGTTAGCACTGCTGACATCTTACGACACTGTCAGCTAGGCTGCGGTCCTGATGGAGCTGTCACCGCCCGTGTGTGCACAGACATCAAAGATGTCATGGGCTTGGGATAAAATCTCAGAGACAATAGTGGAGCACTTTTAAACCCTAGGAACCAAATGATTGTGGGGAAGGGTGGAGAAGGCAATGAACAGACACGTTTAGCAACATTCCCAAAGCAGGAGTGCAAGGGAGGCTACCACTGCATAATTGCCACGCTGGCTGCAGAGCCCAGCACCGGAGCCTTTGAGCTTCTCTGTGGGCTCTATAACAAGGCTGCATCACCAACACCCTTGAGGGCACCAAGGATGACGATATTAAAAGCACAGACATCAGTAATTCTGAGCTAAAAATTGACTCCAAAGAATTGGATTTGGAATGATAAGATGTATTAGGAACACTGGAGCTTTATTTTTGTTTAGGTATTCCTTTTTTTGTTTTTTTTTTGGTATGTAAAAAAGCGATATGTGAGTAACAAAAAAAACCTAAGCTTGAAAGATTTATTTTGATGAGTATGAAATAAACATTCTAGTTAATTTAAAAACACTGAGTCATAATTTAATTGGTAGCACTTTTCCTTTCTTAGTGGCACATAAAATAATGGTGCTTCTTAAAATCAATGTTATGTTGATTTGTAATAACCTTACGCTAGAAACAATCCAAATGTCCATCAATAGGGGAATGGATAGACAAATGTACATCCACACACTGGAATACTACTCAGTACTAAAAAGGAACAAACTATTAACACACACCACAATACAGATGAATCTCAGAAATATACTGGGTAAAAGAAACCAGGGAAGAAAGAGACTGTACTGTACGATTCCATGTATGTAAAATTCTAGAAAATACAAACCAACCTTAAGGACAGAAAGCAGATCAGTAGTTGCCTGGGGAGGAGTAGAGGGAGAGAGGGATTATAAAAGGGTACAAAGAAAGTTTCGGGGGTGATGGGAATGTTTGTTATATTGATTATGAAGACAGGTTCATAGATGTATATGTGTATGTCAAAATTCATCAAATTGCACCCTTTAAATACATACAAGTTAGTGTGCTTCAGCAACTCCTCAATACAGTTGTAAGGAAAAAATAAAGGAAAACCCCATATTCAATACTATATGATATTAACTTATTTAAAATAATCTAAGTACTACTATTAGTTCCATTTTACAGATGTGGAAACTGAGACATAGAGAGGCAAGCTGATACATCCTGGGACACTTAGTTTGTCAGGAGGCAAATCCAACTGGCTTCAATTTTCAGCTCTGCCACTGAGGAACTATAGCCAAGTCCCTTCCTCACCCTGGACCACTGTTTCCCCGTTCCCACCATAAGAAGATGACACAGTGATCGCTAAAGGACCTTTCAGTACTGAGTTTCTAAGACTGTGTCCTAAGGAATTGTCCAAGGTCACACAGCCACAGAGGAAATGGATCCTCCTGGCACTCAGGTTTCCTAACACTCCCTAGTCTCCCTGGCCCATATGCACCCGTTCTCTGAACACCCCTTCAGACTTCCCCTTATTGTATACAGCGGTTGTCCTCAGCCCTGAGCTGCATCAGAATCCCCTGGAGGGCTTGTTAACTCACAGAGAGCGGTGACTCACTGCCAGAGTTTCTGATTCTGGGCTGCACTGAGAATTTGCATTTCCCACAAGCTCCCAGGTGATGCCAATGCTGCTGGTCCCAGCGCCATACTTAGGACGACTGGTGTATAACATCCCCTATTTAATAACTGCAGGAACTTTAGAAGTGGTATCGAACCTTGTGTTCGAGAAATCCCTCTCCTTCTCCTTCTTTATCAAAGCTTTCTGCCTCCCGTCCCACTCTCAGGGCCTGGTCACGGCCCCCCGGCCTCTCTCTGAGTACAGTCCTGCAAGCAGCCGTATCAGCCCTTTCCTAGTGTTTGCTGAGCTCCTGTCCCACACAGTGTCTTGCCTGAGGTTACACAGCCAGTGAGCACACAGCAGCACATGGACCTGATTCCGGAACGCAGGTTCTTAACCCCTCTGCTCCTCTGCACTTAGGAGGTCCTCAGTGAGCATCACTTTCTGTCCTCCCACATTAAACCAGCCCTCTACCCTTTGCATCTATCTGCAGACAGAAGGCCAAGCAGAGCTGGGGGGCGGGGGGTGAGGGGGAGTAATTGACTGCACCCTGGCCTACTGGCTCTACAGGTGCCCCTGTTCTGCAGGGACCAGACCACAAAGCCCACTGGCCCCATCTCTGCAACCACCAAGGGTGTCCTGGGTGCCCTTTGTGTCTTCAGATTCACACCCGTCACCTCATGCTGTAACCCACACGGCTTCTATCGGCCCAGGCCCTCCACACTCTACATCCTGCTACCTCCGGCTGCCCTTATATTTATATATAAGGGGCTCCAAATGTCTGGCTTCCAACCAGCCCCCTTCTCCAGGTCATTCCACCAGGACCACCAGCAGAAGCCCTTTCAAAGCTGAGCCATGCATTTCACACTAGAGGCATCCTGCCAGAGCTCCGGGGGGGACATGGCATTGGACCCCCTACTATTCTACGGGCTACATTGGCAGGGCAGCCCCCAGGTTGCCTGCCCAGGCAGGTAGGGCCTTCCTAATAACCTTTCCTAGATGCTCTGGCTGGCATGTGTAGGAAAGCACAAGGCAGCACAGCCTGGCCATGTCTGAGAATCTCAAAATCTGTAGATGCCCAAGTGTTTGCCGATTGCATCACAGTGGGCCGACTGATCTAGCCCAGAAGCTCGCCTTGCCTGTCCATGTAACCGCTATTTCTTTATTCTCCAAGACCACAGAGGCCTACAGTGACTGATTACAAAGGAGCTCTGCACAGGAGGTGAAAAGAAAATGGTTTTTACCTCTGAAAAGTACAACTTTAAGGGTTTATTTTCCCTCCCATTATTTCTTTTTAAGGAAGAAAACAGACCGTTGTTCCCCAAAGGGAAGCCCTACCTGAGAGTCAACATTAAACACCAAAGTGTTCTGAGCTGAAGGCGGCTGAATTAAAGTCAGCAGCGAAACAAATAAGCAATTAAAACAGCTATTTGGGGAAGCCCTAGAAAGCAGCAGATACAATATGAATTATTCATTCACGCTGCCAGGATGACTTCTGGGTATTGTCCTCTGCGCCTCTGTTCTCTTGCTCTTGTTCATTCAGCCGTTCAAGCACAGAGAGGGGACACAATACGCTGGCCCTGGGACATGGGTGCCTGAGCTAGTGTGCGCAAACACGCAAACACACACACACACACTCCACAAGGAGGCCAGGTGGCCACTCCAGATGGTGAGCCACATGGAAAAGAAACCCACAGGTTGGCAGACGCCTTCAGCTCCCGTGCCAGGGGAGAATATATGAATTTCCAATGGGCCCAAGAGGTATGTGTGTGTGTATGTGTGGTGTGTGTGGTCACACAAGCGTGGATGGTATGGGGGGGTGGGTCATAGGAAATCACCTGTGCGGTGCAAGAGAGAATATATATAGTGTTTCTAATACTCCACAAGCTTCCTAGCTGCTCTGGGATTGATCTGGGGGGCTTAACAGGCAATGGGTGGGATCTGGACAATTAGCTGAATCCCACACTGAGCCCACCCGAGGCCTAGACATAAAGGTTGAGCCCCCCCCCACCCCCTCCCCGGGCTTGATGGAAGGGCTCTATCTGTGCTCTGAAGCCATGAGCCCCTCCTGCTGCCTGATCATAGGAGCAGCATTGTGATGTCATATCTTATACCCATCCAGGTGACCCTGGACAAGTCCCTTCCCCTCTGTGGGCCTCAGTTTCCCCATCAATGAAACCGGGGGCTGGGGGTGGACTCCATCTCAACGCCATCCTTCCTGGTCTGGCATTACATGGTACCGTTTTGTCATGAAAATCTAGCATCTTGGAGGTGACTTGCATGCTCCTGTTTTGACCCAGAGTCAAAACCTTTAGCGAATAACAACACTAACACACAGCACTTTAAGTGTACTAAGTGTCATTAAATTCTCATAGCAATCCAGTTAAGTGGCTCCCATTATGATCCCATGGTACCCAAGAGTAAATGGAGCCTTAGAGAGAGATGTTAAGTTGACCAAGGTCGCTCGGCTGTTAAGAGGTAGACTGAGCATTTGAATTCAGGTCTTAACTATTCCTGGGAAAGTGAACGGAGATGGTGAATCTACATAATTGGGAGGCCGGAAGAGGTAATGTTTTAAATACCGTGGAATTGAAAACTATCCCCTGTGGTTTTAAACTGTAAAGTCTGGTAAGAAGGGAAAATTAGGGGGCTATTTTTGCTCTGGCTACAAATATTAGGGACGAACATTAGGAATGTTTATTAGGAACGCTGTGGGGGAGGCTGTGAGAGCTGGGGAAGATAAAGAGAAGAAGAAGGTGTGTTTTAGACAAATTGAAAGAGATGTTCGCTCTCGGCGCCCAACCCAGGAGCAGAAGTCACAGCTGACAAAGGACAGGAGCAGTCAGGGAAGCACCTGGTTCCTATAAGAGAAGGGGCCTCAAGAACTTAATCCACTGCCTTGAAGACAAACGCATCCGCGACTTGCTGCTGTTCTGACCCTACGCGGCTGGGAAGATTTATACGCAAAGATGTTCAAGGCAACATTATTTACCATGGGAAGAAAAAAATGCGTACAGCCTCAGTATCTGTAGGGAACGAATAGTTGGTAAATTCTGGTTATAATCATTTGATGCAACTGTTTGAAATGGATGCTCAGGAAGCATTTTGAATGACAGAAGGGAGAAGGTTTATATTACAGAATTGAAAAGAAATTTAAAAAGCAGGTTACAGGGCTTCCCTGGTGGCGCAGTGGTTGGGAGTCTGTCTGCCAATGCAGGGGACACGGGTTCGAGCCCTGATCCAGGAAGATCCCACATGCCGCGGAGCAACTAAGCCCGTGCGCCCCAACTACTGAGCCTGCGTTCTAGAGCCCGCGAGCCACAGCTACTGAGCCCACGGGCCACAACTACTGAGCCCACGTGCCTAGAGGCCGGGCTCTGCAACAAGAGAAGCCACCGCAAAGAGAAGCCCGCGCACCGCAAAGCAAAGTAGCCCCCGCTCCCGCAACTAGAGAAAGCCCGTGCGCAGCAACAAAGACCCAATGTAGCCAAAAATAAATAAATTAATTAAATAAATTAAAAAAAAAAAAAAGCAGGTTACAAAACTGTGCATGCAGCATAATCTTACCCGCCTGCAAGTAAAAGGGAAAATGACTAGAAGGAAAAATGCCAAAATGTTGACAGTGTTCGCTGTTTCCTTGTTGGGGATGAAGTTCAAGTTTGTTTGTTCGTTTGTTTTTGCTTCTCTCATAATCAGAAATAAGACAAAAACCCCTAAAAATACCAAGTACATTTTTCAGTCCTTCTCTCCAGAACCCCTTACTCCCCCTTCATAAAAAAGTCATTCGAAAATGAATCCTAATTTTCCTCTTACAGAAAAATTCAGAGTCTAGAAAAGCATTAAAATATTGAAAGAAAACAAGCATAAACAGTAGTTACACGATTCCTGCATAGAATTGGGGCCACAAAGCACTGTGGAGGCCAATGAGACCCCCAGCATGGCCCTGGTCCAGCTGCCAGGAGAGGAACAGAGGCAGCCCTCCTGGGTCTCCTCCCTAAAGTCTGAGACCCCAGAAGAGACAAGCTTGGGAGTTTGTCTAGAGATTGATGTGAAAGGCCCTGAGGAGATGTGAAAATCATTACAGGAAGTGCCCTACATACGAACCTTCAAGTTGTGAACTTTCAAAGATGCAAATGTGTGTTCACATGTCCAATCACGTAAGCTAGGTCACATGTCTGGCGTACATTGCCACGTGCGTGCATCCTCTACAAGTGGTTGTGCTTTTGTGTACTTTACTGTACAATACTGTAGAGAGTACAGTAGTACAGGATCTTTATAGATAAAATTGAATCCAGCCAGGAACCAGCACCTGTGCCATCAACATCAGGCATGCGTGAAACTGCAGCTTGTCCTCCGTCTCCTATTGCTGACGAGCCTTCAGCTCTACCATCTCCCACCTCCTCTCCCTCCTCCAGTCAGTAACTCTTCTTGCCTGTTCACTCAGTGCCACCCCCTGTATGCCAGCTGTTGTACTGTACTACTGTACTTTTCAAGGTACCATACTGTAAGATTAAAAATGTTTTATATTTTTGTTTTTTTGTTTTTTATGTATTATTTGTGTGAAAAGTATTATAAACCTATTAGAGTACAGTACTATATAGCCGATTGTGTTAGTTGGGTACCTAGCCTAACTTTGTTGGACTTACAAATAAACTGGACTTATGGGGGCTTCCCTGGTGGTGCAGTGATTAAGAATCCGCCTGCCAATGCAGGGGACACAGGTTCGAGCCCTGGTCTGGGAAGATCCCACATGCCGCGGAGCAACTAAGCCGGAGCGCCACAACTACTGAGCCTGCACTCTAGAGCCCGTGAGCAACAACTACTGAAGCCCGAGCACCTAGAGCCCGTGCTCTGCAACAAGAGAAGCCACCGCAATGAGAAGCCCGCGCACCACAACGAAGAGTAGCCCCCGCTCACCGCAACTAGAGAAAGCCCGCGGGCAGCAGTGAAGACCCAATGCAGCCAATCAATCAATCAATCAATAAACTGGACTTACAAACACGCTCTTGGAATGGAAGTCGTTCGCACGTAAGGGACTTACTGTTCTAGATAATCTCCCTACCGACATCAGGGTATGAAGAACAGAGGAAAAAAACCAAACGATTACCAATGACCCCAAATTAGGTTTTGCTGGTGGAGTGCTAGTGGAGGGTAAAAAATAAGGGGCAGCTTGAAATATTTTGTGTGTCAAATAGAAAGTTGATAAGAGATCAGACCACAAACCGTTATAAGACCATGGTTAGAATACTCAGCAGCAGGAGCTGTTAAAACAACTCTCACCCCAGTCTCCCTGCCCTGAGAATGTTCTGGCTGAGGAAAAATGGCAGCAGCTCCCGGCTGCTCCTGGTAAGGACACAACACCAAGATCACCCAATGCAAACTGCAGGCTATTCCACATGCTCCATACCTTTGCCTTCACTGTTCCTTCTGCCCAGAACATTCCTTCCTTCCCTCCTTTTTTTTTCTTAAACAATATATGTACTTTTATTATTTGTTTCTATGTCTGTCACTTCCATGAGTTTCACAAGGACTTGAGCAGTACCTTATTCATCGCTGTAACCTCAGCATCTTACATGAGCAGACACCGAGTGAATGTTCATTGAATGAATAAATGTACTCACAAAAGAGCAAACGAAGAAAGAAATGGTTCGTGGCAATTCCCAGCAGGGTTCAGAGCTAGGTCCTCTACGTTCCAAGTTTTGCTTGACCCAACAAAGAAATGTGTGATCGGGTCTTCAAAGTGCCTTTGCATTCTTGACCATATTTGATTCTCAAGTACCCATCACAACAGCGGTATCATTACTATGTTGACTAGTAATCAAGATCTTGGGAATCCCCCATTTTACAAATGAGCAAACCAATACTCAGAGACTCTCCTAAACCGACAGGGCTCCCGGGTCCCTGTTTGTGCCAGGACTGGACATGGGCCACGGGAGCCCTGGCCCACTGCTCGGTCCCCTCCTGAACTGTCTTGATGGCTCTCCCCTGTCATTCCCAGCTGGTAACTGGAGAAGAGTGTGGAAAGGGCCAGTTCTCCTTCCCTGGGGAATGGATTACCCATGGGTAGCCAAGGAAGGTCTCTGTCTCCTACTCCTGTGTCACTTTCATTAGTATAATCATCATCATGCAGAAGTGAAATTTTCCCTGGCACATGCATTCCACAGGCCTTGGAGAGCTCTGCTCAGAAGTCCTGGGAGAAGGAGGCGACACCCGAGGGTGGAAACAACCCTTGTGGATTGTCTATAGGCGTCAGTTACTGGGGAGCCCCTGCTGGCTCCATCACCACACGCTCTCCCCAGATCAGAGCAGGGGCTGGGCCGGGAACACTCCCAGCCAGCTGACTTAGAAGCCAGCTTGGCACTCATGTACTTGGGCTACTTTTCCACAGACACCAACACAGAGGGGCCCAGAGCCTTAACTAGGTCAGGGGAGCGGGCAAGGGTTCAGGGACCACGGAGACCCGGGTCCCCAGCTGTGAGAGCTCGCACCAGACTCTTCACCTCTGTGGGCCACGTGCAGCCGGCTCCCCCAGCACGGAACGGGGCTCACGAAGTGTGGGTTCCTTCGCTTCCCTCTACTTTCTCTCCTGAGTGAAGCCTTCCAAGAGATACGCTTTTTAGCTCCTTAACAAAGTCTGATCAGTAGAAATCATGTGGCCAGATTTCATGGTGGAAAAAGAACATATTTGGGTCAAGTACCAGTGGATGAGCCAGGATCCTTCCCTCCTGGCTCGCTCTCCACGTCCTACATGGATGGGGAAACTGATCCTTGAGCTTCGAGCTTTTCACAGTCCACGGTCCTGGACCTTCACCAGCTAGATTTCCAGAAGCCCCCAGATCTCTCCCATTTGCTCTCATCAGGGTCCCCGAGGGAACCCCTGCCATCTTGCTCTCTCTTTTCTTTGGCTCTCAGCCACCCCCTCTCCGCCTCTCCCCCTCCCCACTTTGCAGCCCCCTTTCCTCACTCCTCCAGCTGTTGGCTTTCTCGGTTCTTCTACCCCCTCCCTTCCTGCTCCCCCGCCCCACCCCATAAAACACTCCAAATAAATCCAATCTTGCCACTCTCCTGCTTCAATCCCTTCAAAGCCTTGCCACCCAAACCAGGAGGAAATCCTAACTTTTGGCTGTGGCCCGGCCCCCTGCCCACCTCTCCAGCCTTATTCAATTCTCAGAACTCAACCACCTCATTCCCACCTCACATCCTTGGCTCGCACAGTGCCCTCTGCCCGGGATGCCGCTACTTGTGCCCACCCACATGTCCGTCCACAGTTTGCACGGCTGTTCCCTTCTGTCTGTCAGCTCTCAGCCGCAAGGCCATCTCTAAGAGGCCTTCCCAGGCAGCCCTGCCTGAGTGGGTCCTCCCATCCCTTTCTACCACTGTATTTGTTGACATGTTGTCTGTCTGTCTGTCAGTCCCACTCAAACGGAGCCAGCCTGCCGACCTCACCACTGTCTCCCTACGGCAGACCACAGAGTTAGCTGATGCCTCTACTCTCTGCTGAATGAATGAAACAGAGGACTTGTGAGTATCCCTTCCTCTCCAAGGGGAAAGTTTGGTTTTGTTCTTTTTAAGATTTTTTTGATGTGGACCATTTCAAAGTCTTTATTGAATTTGTTACAATATTGCTTCCGTTTTATGTTTTTTTGGTCGCTAGGCATGTGGGATCTTAGCTCCCCGACCAGGGATCGAACCCTCACCGCTCCCCAGCACTGGAAGGCGAAATCCTAACCACTGGACCGCCAGGGAAGTCCCTGGGGAAAGGTTTTTGAGTTTCTTTTTTTGTCTTTGTTTTCCTTTCCCTCCCTCCTGAGGCACAGTCCCTGAGCCTAACACTTACAGAGCCAGCACCAGACTCCTACAGAGTTCCAGGAGCACGAAGCACGTGGCCCCATTCCAGGGTCTGTTACAGGCTAACGCTTGACCCTCAATGCCCTCCACACAGTCCACAGCAAACTGGAAACTACCAAAGAACAGGCCCTGAGAACCCTCCTTGGGAAGGCTTTGAACTGATAGGGCCAGAACAGGTCCATGAAGAAGAAACTCGCTGATGGAGGGGATGACATGGGCCTCCAGAAACGTCTCTCTGTGGACTGGCCGAAGCCAGACCCTGGAACTGGGTCCACAGTGAACCCCAAGGGTCCTGTTAACTTCAGGAATAATAATTTATTTCTGTACCTAGGACAGTGCTTGTGCTGGCCACATCCCAGTCTCCCACAGGATTGAGGAAAGAATGAATGACTTTTTTTAAAGCAAGCTAAAATACATTTCAGAAATTTATCCAAAAAAAAAAAAAAAAAGAATACAAAAAAAAAAGGAAAAAAACCCCCAGAATTTTAAAAAAATTTAAAAAAAAGAAATTTATCCAAATAGTTGAAATGCTGCTTTTCCTTAGAAAACAAGCAAACCAGCGCAAAAAGACTCAACAATGAGCCCTGGTTCATGTCTGCTCGATGGCATCAATATTGAAAAACAAAAGATGAAAAAACATTAATTTTTGAAGGAGCCTAAGCTAATGAACAAATATCTTTTACAGAGTCATTAGGCGCCCAGCACTGAATACCGTTCATGAGCTTACACCCAGCTGGAAATAAACACACCAACATATTCATTCACGCACGATAACATATATGAAGGCATGAAAACAATGAGGACATTGTTTAAAATGAAACTTTCGTGAAACGGGCCACAGGATTCAAAGAAAGGAGAGCCCTGCAGGCTGGCTGCTCCCAGGAGGCTCCCGAAAGGAAGCAGGAAGTAGCCTGGGTCTTGAAGGGCAGCACTTGGAGTCAGCACAAGTAAACACCACGGTGTGTCTTCAACCTTCACCACCAGGCGTGTGCAGCAGAGGAAACGAAGGCCTCGAGAGGGGCTGTGATTGGCCCGATGGCACACAGCTGAGGAAGAACAGCCCTCAAGACCACAGTCCAGGCCAAGGGGGCTGGGATCCCTGGGGGCTTAGATAGGGGAGGAGCAGCGACCCTAATTCTTTGGGGCGGAAAGACTCAGCAAGGTCAGAGCAGGCCGATGCCAGGAACAAGGCTGTCGCATGTTTGCACATCAACAGCACCTTGTCTCTTTGCTTAGGAACTTCTCATGCAAAGGGCAAGAGCGACCTCAGGGTCTGGAAGAAAATTCTGGAAGGAAGAGGCAGGCTGGTCTTGGGGCTGCTCCAGGGAAGCCCGGGAAGGAGCGGGGAAGGTCAGTGGTGGCCTCTTCTTAGGGAAGGCAGGAGAGGGAAGTGAGCAGATCTGCAGAGGTAAGCCTGGGGTGCCCCAGGGATGAGAGGCAGCTGGGAGGGGCTGTCCTGGGCACCCTAGAAGGGCCCAAAATACACAGAAGGGTTTCCATGTGGGAGCGAGGCTGCTGGTGGAGTGGAAGGGACATGGGTGTTAGAGCACACAGGTCTGGGTTCAAGTTTGGGTTCACTCACTGATCATCTGGTAAGTAACCTCATTAATAATAATAACAATAAGAGCTCTCAATATAGAGCATTACTATTTGGCAGGCACTGACCTAAGAGTTACAAGTATGAACTCAGTTTAATTATCCTAGCAATCCCCTGAGAAGATACTATTCTGTAGCATTTTAGATGGAAACTGAGGCATGAAGAGGTTGAGCCAGTTGCTCAAGCCCCTACAGCAGGAAAGCCAAGCCGCAGAGCTGGGAATTTAACCCAGGACAGCAGGTCCTGCGCTCTTAACCACCAATGAATAAATAAGGGAATAAAAATAAGAATACCCTGCAGAGTTATTTTGACAATCAGAAGGAAAAAAAAAAAAAAAAAAACGTCTGGGAGGCTCTGGAACCAAGTTGGAGCTCAACGAATGATACCTGAATAATTACCAGATAAACCCAAAGCCCAGCTGAAGCTGCCCAGGCAAAAGAAATATCTGCCAAGGGTATACTGTGTCTTTCTTTGTAAACGTTATTTCAGCGCCTGGCTGGATATCTCATTTTTCAGATGATGAAACTGAGGCTCAGGGAGGTTAACTTTCTTAGGGTCCCAGAGTCGGGAAGCAATGGGGATGGGAGGCCAACTGTGTCTCTGCTGTAAAACACACGGTAAGCGTGTCCGGAATAATATTTTTCAAACCGTGTCCGTTAATGTTTATTGAGCTCTTGCCCGTGCCAGGTTGTGCGCTCAGCGCTCTGTGTGCCTTGTCTCATTTTACACTCCCATCTACCCTCTGAGGAAGGTACTTGGATGACCGCCAATACACAGGAGAGAGGAGCCCACCGCTGGAAAGGAGCAGCTCTGGGCTCTGAATCCACATGGGCTCCTTCGACTACACCAGCGTCCCCTCCAGGACGACTGGGGTAGAGAACGTGGAGCAAACCAGGGTGTCCTGGGTGGAGAGCGTGTGGGGAATAAGCACTGGGCAGACATCCTGGTCTCAGTTCTGAGTGGAGAGTTGACTAAACACCACCATTAGGATCCGAGTGTAAACAGGACACCTGAGTGGGCAGGTGGCACTCAGCACAGGAACAGCATACCCATGGGCGGGCCTCCGTGCTGCTCTCCAAACCCCCAGCCTCCCTGCCTTTCCCATGCCTCCCCTCTGCCTGGGATGCCTTACCCCCTTCTCTGGAGGTCAGGATCCCCCCCTAGGGGAGCACCCTCTTCTCATCTCCCACAGCACTTCCTCTGGACCCCCCCTTCCGTCACGTCCTGCCTCGTAGCACTACCATTTGTGTCCCACTCTCTCTCCTACTAGAGTGGAACTTGCTTCAAGGCAAAGTCTACGCTGGATTCCTTTCTGAATCCCTCCAGTATTTTACTTTTCCCACGTGTACACGATGCTTTTCAGTGGCACACAGGACAGCTTTATGTGGCATACATACAAGGCAGGACTAGGCATTGGCTCTTTCCGTGAGAAAGTGATTCCCTTTTCAATCCCCCTTCAGCTTTTCAGATTCGATCAAGAACAGAGTCGCAGGCTGGTGATACGGTGTCTTCAACCTCCAACGTCTGCCAAGCTCCCCTTTTAATAAAAAGAGATCAGACCCCAGGTTCAGACCTATCAGCTAAGAACTGATAACATCATTTTGCTTCTATTGGCTCTTACCAAAAACTGGGAAGGGGGAAATTGGGAAGAGGGTACACCAATGACTGAAGTTTGAGAAACTCTGATGTAACCTGTTGCCTGCAATGTTAGACATTAATAAACATGTGTTGAGCCCATAGCTGAGTAATCCAATGAGCAGAGGAATGAATGAATGGATAAGTGAATGATCATGATAATGACAGGCTCTCTTCCACTCCCTTGCTCCCCTGTCCTGCCCTTGGCCAGATACCCTTCATCTTTGAGTGGAGAGAATAGAGCATTTGCTGGAAAGTAGGGACCCAAGGGGACGTGGGAAAGTCAGTCCAGAGGAGGAGCTCTCAACCTCTGTCCGGGTGCCCATCTGGCCCACGTGGGCAGCCCCCGCATGGACTGGGCCCTGGGGACCAGCAGGGGAAGGTATGGAGGACAGTTGTTTGGGTTTTGCCACCAGGCACCCATCTCTCTGCCCTTTTTGGTGAGCGTATTGCAAATTTCCTGGGGAAATCACCTCTCTAGGATTCTCAGTCCGTGTGCTTTGATGGGGAGTTGATTTCAGCCCAGCTCTAGAGATGGGCATTTGATGTGGGCCTGACCAAACCCCATTCTACGCCCCTGAACCCTGCTTCTGGTTCAGAGGCAGGCAAGTGACCCAGTATGGACCAGTGAGAGTCGACCCCAGGACTTCTGTCTGATCCATGAAGGAAAGAGACCCCTTTTTGCACTTGTCTTGAATCCTAGAAGCCCCTCATGTGGAAACTGAGAATGAATTCGATAGGGCAGCAGGTGGAGTCAGGAGACGGAGAGAACCCAAGTCCTGAGGCCATCACCAGAGCTCTGGAGCTGACAGCCACTTCTCTTGGATCTTCCCAGTATGTGCCCAGTCTATCCCTATAGAATTTAATGCCCAATGTGGCTGCGGGCAATGACCTCCCGGAGGACTGACCTGGAGATGGACAGTGAAGCAGGTGTTTCAAGCAGCACAGGTGGAGAGCTGATGTTGGGAGGGCCCTGGAAGATGGGGCCCGCGTGGATTACCACCCTTTCTGCTGGTGAAATGTTGAGTACTGCTTTGAGGAAACAAAGGCACTAAGGAGGCTGCTTTCGGTCATTGACTTGGGGCTGGTGGAGCTGCCTGGTCCAGACCAACTCTTCCAAAAGCAGGAGGGTTTGGGAGACCCTGGCCCAGTGGGTCAGAGGTTGTCAACCCCGCTCCCAGCCCTGCTCTGACTCCCGTCTGCAAACAGAAGCAAAGGAAGGAAGAGCCAGTGTAACGAGGTGAAAGAAAGCTGCACTCCTTGAGCACCTATCCCGTGCCTAACAGCAGACCAGGGGGTACATCCCAGGTTGGAGCAGCCACTCACGGACTATGCGACCTTGGGAAAGCCCTGTGCCAGGCGCTCAGTAACTCTTAGAGGGCTGGTAACGCCTGCCTGCAGGGCTGTGCTGAAGGCAAGTCTGCATGGCCACGACCAGGCCCCGCAGAGTGGAACAGGAAGCAGAAAGCTTTCACAGGGAATAAAGGGGGTCCTTGAGCTTCACGCTGGAAAACATTTAACATGAAAGAAAACGTAACAAAAATAAAAACCTCCCTTAGTTTGTAAGGTAGGAGATGCGGTAGACAGAAGGAGATTTCAGGACTTCCATGGTGGCGCAGTGGTTGGGAGTCCGCCTGCCGGTGCAGGGGACGTGGGTTCGAGCCCTGGTCCGGGAAGATCCCACATGCTGCGGAGCAGCTAAGCCCGTGCGCCACAACTCCTGAGCCTGCGCTCTAGAGCCCGCGAGCCACAACTCCTGAGCCCACGTGCCACAGCTACTGAAGCCCACGTGCCTAGAGCTCCTGCTCTGCAACAAGAGAAGCCACCGCAATGAGAAGCCCGCGCAGTGCAGCGAGGAGTAGCCCCCACTCGAGGCAGCTGGAGGGGGGCTGTGTGCAGCGGCGGGGACCCAACGCAACCAAAAATAAGTTGGAAAAGGAAGGGAAGGAAAAAAAAAGAATAGTAAAAAAAAAAAAAAAAAAGAAGGAGATTTCAGGAGGCTGGCTCAGAAAAAGGTGTGCATGGGGAGACCCAGGCAGGGGTGTCAGAAACCTAGGTGCCCAAGAGGACCTGCCCCTCTGTGACTGAATGACCTTGCAGGTCCCTGTGACACAATCATGGGGCCCCGGTAGCAAACGGACTTGTAGAAATCATCATGTCCAGTCATCTCACTGTGGAGGTAGGGAAAGTGATGCTGAGGGAGTGAAAGTGACGTGGCCTTGGTCACTCGATGGTAGAGCTGGGAAGAGAACACACCTCATTCCTCCATTTACCAGTTCTAGAACCTTGGGCATGTCCATTAACCTCACCATGACTCAGTTTTCTTCTCTGTAAAATGGGGATAACAGTAGTCCCCCCACCATGGGGGTATTGGGAGACTCACAGGACAATGTGTGTACACTACTGGGCATTGTGTTTGGCATATGGAAAGCAGTTGAGGCACGTTAGCTATTAGAATTTTCAGACTACTCAAAAACCTGTCCACCAGAAGAGAAACTCTTTTCTTCCCATGTCCCCAAGAGAAGACCCAAAGTGTAGATTAGGGTCTGGTCACCAAATTCCTTATAGGCCACCTTCAGGAAGGGCTCTCGTAAGGTTCTTTCCCAGGTGGATCATTTCCATCTTCCTTTGTGTTTCCCAAGTAGACCCTAACCAGACAACTACTCCTCCATCCTCCCCGGCCCCAGCTCTCCGGAGGGAGCCTTTGCGTTTCCTCCTTGGAGAAGCCCTTGTTTGTGATGGCCATCACCCGCAGCTGGCAAGTCAGCAAGGCTCTTCTCTGGCCATCCGACGTCGAGGTGGGATAAAGGCAGGCCTGTGCTCCCGGCCAAGCTCCCACCCCACCCAGGAACTTGCTGAGAGGTATGCTCCAGGAGAGGGACAAAGCTGTGTGGCCCTTCCCTCCGCCAGCAATGCCAGCAGCTCTTCCCATCCGGCTGTGGATTAAAGGAGCCTGGGTAAGTGCCCAGGCGGAATAAAGCCTGCAAACATCCTGGGGACGTGCCTCTCCTTGGCAGGAAAACAGGAGAGAGGGTGAGGGTGACGGCTCCGGTCTCCCTGAGCTGCACCCTCCCCCCACCCAACCCCCTGCCCTAAAAGAGCAGTCGCATCCCTTCTGCTCAGGACCAGCCCTGCCACTGGGCAGCTGTGTGCCCTGCACACGTCACTTCATTGCTGCACCGCCCACCTGTCAAATGTGGCTGACAGGAAGACCTAGCTCACGGGAGTAAAGGAGCTCAGGCTTGTCGTGTGTTTGCACGGTGCTTGGATACATCAGGTGTTCAATACTCTTTCTCATGATAGGTATGTTGAATGCTTAAGTCACCATCGCCCGAACACCACTCCTTTGACCCTCCAGACCAGGTTAGATCCCAGCCTTGCTTCAAATGACTTACAATCTTCCCCTGGAGACAGTGACCTTCCCAAGGTCAGGCACCAGGCCTGTTCCCATCACTGCAGTATCCCCAGTGGACGGTGCACGGAATGATGCTGGCGCGTATGATGACTGTGAATATATAGGGATTTGTTTTTTTTGGACTGACTGTGCTTGGCAACTTTACTTAAAAATCGCCATCAGGGGGCCTTCCCTGGTGGCGCAGTGGTTGAGAGTCTGCCTGCCAATGCAGGGGACACGGGTTTGAGCCCTGGTCTGGGAAGATCCCACATGCCGCGGAGCAACTGGGCCCGTGAGCCACAACTACTGAGCCTGCGCGTCTGGAGCCTGTGCTCCGCAACAAGAGAGGCCGCGATAGTGAGAGGCCCGCGCACTGCGATGAAGAGTGAACCCCGCTTGCCGCAACTAGAGAAAGCCCTCGCACAGAAACGAAGACCCAACACAGCCATAAATAAATAAAATAAATAAATAAAAGAGTGTTTAAAAAAAAATAATCGCCATCAGATTTCACCCAGGCTAATAAATACAATGGATCCCCACGTGGATTCCCCTGCCCTTCCTTCAGCTCCCTGCCCTGACGCTTGAGTGGAGGGTGTACGTGAGAAAATAAAGCCTACGTTCAGATCAGGCCACAGGCTGACAGAACAGCTAAAAGGGGGTTTCAGTTCCACTTTAGCAGGGGACCCACAGACAGGTCCCAACAGAGTGAGCAAGGACTTCACAGGACCTTTTTTTCAGCGGCACTATCTCAACAAAAGGTGTAAGGAGACCCTGGAGCAGCTGCTGGGACCTGGGGCCCCCAGTTCCAAGCACCATCTCCAGGCAAGGCAAGGGTGGGCACTGGGGGAGGCAAATGGGCAGCTGGGAAGGGACCCCCGACATGGTGGGCTGAATAAGCAGTCCCCGTGGAACTGCTTCTCCCCTGGGGTCTGCCCTGGAAGGCGTGGCCCAAGCCTGCTAAATCAAGAATTCCCCACATCCCAGGTCCCAGGAAACAGCACCCATCCCAGTGCGCCAAAGTTGTTGCCTGACCTGGGGAGACCCTGGCCTTGGCCCCTGGGGAGGACACTTGTCGCTTGGAGGCTGGTCCAGTGGATTGGGGGTTATTGCCAACGCCTGGGGGTGATTTCCGAGGACCCCATCAGGAATGGAAGGAGGACCCTGAGTACAAGCCCAGTGTCACAGATTCAGAAATCTACACTAGGAAAACAACGCCTGTTCTTGCGCTGCAGAGCTCCTCCCATATGCCCCCCAACAACCACCCTGAGATTCCCAAGAGACCCTCAGAATGTGTGTCCAGTGTCCCCACATCAGAGGGAAAGCATCTGGGGACAGGGGGAGACACAGTGCCTGACTTAACCACATGGCTCTTACGAAAATCCTTTTACGGGGACCCACACATCCACTGTCACATTTGGCAATCATTTCTAAACCACTGCCAATTTATGGAACAATCACTCAAAAAGCATAGCAAACTTAGGCCCTGGGAGGTCCCCCAGCTTTTACTTTTTAACTAATTCTAACTAGTCACACAGGTTTCTCAACAATGGCTCAGCTGAATTCCTTTGCTCCGAGAAAAACAGGAGGAACTCCAGTGTATTCCGTGTGCATTTATTCTTTCAACAAGGATTTCAGGCATGCCTACTACGTGCAAGGTGTGTGCTGTCTCTTTACAGTGTTTCTGTACATCTGAAATACAGATTCCTAGCCTAACTCCAGCCCTGCTGGTATCGGTCTGCAAGAACTTGCCTTTCCCATGCCCTTTTCCTCTCTGCTTCTTACATAGGACACAAGGCACCTGATTAATATCAGGGAGCAGCGAGCTCCAGGCAGCTGGAGAACTGGGGCAGTGGCATCTGGGTCCAGTGCTCTGGAAGGTGTGTGCCTCCCTTGACCATCAGGTTCTATTAAGAGACGGGTCAGTCATTTCTCCCTGCCAAGGTGGTGTTGGGTACAGCCTCTCACACCACACAGAGTCCCGAATGCTGGCAGTACTCTTGTTCCCAACCTTGAGGCGATTCTCCTTCCTGCTGAAGCCTTGTTTATGTTAGACCCAAGACTTGGATGTAGAGTGTCACTAACGTTGTGAACTGCAGCTCCATGGAAAATCTGGGCCACAGATGAGTGAAAACTTCTGGTGAAAATCATGAACAACAACATTTGGTAATAATAACAACACGTACAGTAAGTTTCAGGAAATGAACCAAGGTCTTTACCTTAACTATCTCGTTTCATCTTCATTAAAAACCCTATGAGTTAGGGGTTGTAACACTGTCCCTTTTACACAGGCAGGAAAAATTGAGACTCTGATAATTTAATTATCTTGTCAAGGGTCACACAGATTGTACAAGTAGGTACTGAGATTTAAACCCAAGTGCTGCGGGCTTCCCTGGCGGTCCAGGGGTTAAGACTCCGTGCTTCCACTGCAGGGGGCATGGGTTCGATCCCTAGTTGGGGAACTAAGATCCCACATGCCTGTGGTGTGGCCAAAAACAAACAAACAAACAAACAAGCAAAACCCAAGTGCTCTGACTCTATAGCCTCCACTCTTAGTCATGGGAAACTCAGTAACTAGATATTTATTACCTTGATCCCTGTACATAGAAGACCAATTTGGGAAGCAAGAGTCATCACGATCTGAAAATTTAACCCATGAACTGAGCACTTATAAAATCAGTGCCTACTCAAATACCACTCCCCATTTAACATCCGTGTCCAGCCCAGCCCATAACGTTTCAAGTCGACAACCACCTGGGTTGGTTGGATGTATTAGCAGTTGACAAAGCGATGCAAGTACAACACACATCATCTAAAGGGGAAATAACTAATATTCTAAATGATGCAGGATTTCAGGAAGTTGGTGAAAGGGATGCTGAAGAACTACTCAAGTCACACCCCAGGAGTGGTGGAGTTCCCCGGCTAACAAGTGAGGAGAAGATCCAGCAGGATGAAGAAGAGACAACAGGTTCTTCACAACAGGAGAACTTCAGTGACAATAGGGATCAGATGAGGCCCTTGGGAACCTGGTGAAGCTCTCTCCAATATCTGGCAAAAATGACCTTCCTTATGCATCTGCTGGGAAAGTCAAGTGAGAAGAGAAAGCTGTCCCTATTGCTAATATTAATTGTGTTAAAATAATTACACAAAAAATAAATCAACGCTTTATTTGTACTAAGAATTGGGGCATAGTTGCAACTACAACTTAAATTTTGTTAAACACAACATAAAACCCGCTTATCGTCCAAACTTTCTGTTTTGTTTCTCAAATAAAATCTTTTGTCCCCAATACCTACTATAAATTTGATCTCCATTTTAATTAGTTTCTCTTCTAAGTGCAATCTCCCCTTGGAATAGGAACCCCTGTGATGCTTTTTGTCAAGCCCTCTCTGCTTCCTGCTGTGGGAGACCCATTGCGAAGGGCTGAGCAATAATGCCGTTGCCTCAGAGATGCAGAGAGCTGCTCACTCTTCAAAGAACTCTCCCGTCTACTGTTGCACCAGATGCCTTCAAGAACTCCAGGAATGAAGTAAACTGTATACTGTTACTCCACACATGTATATCCACTTGGTAGTTTATGAAACTCTGATCACTTCTACGATCTCACCTTGACTGACAGGAAAATTCTGCCAGGCAAAAGTAACACTCCCATATTACAGGTGAGAAACTGCGGTTCAGATCGAAAAGCACGTGCCAGAGGCCCCGTAACTCACCGGTGGCAGCTTTAGGACTGGAACCCAGCTTTAAACCGCTTATTCTTTCCCATGGGATACCTGCTTCTCTCAAGCTTAGAAGGACAAATGAAAATTCTGCTGGCTAGTGAACAGTTTTTCAGGCCAATGAAGTCTTTTGAGAAACTATCTGATTTAAAACACCAAGACATATCTCCTTTCCTTTCACATAAATAGCCCAAAGTCTTTTAAGCAGAACAGTGATAATGAATACACTTCCACTGCTTTATCATGACTGTTCTAGCTGGAAAATAAGTACCAGAGGAACTCTAATTCAAATGCTTAGGACGCAGGGGTCTTGCAAACCACTGCTGCGATCTGCTGCATGATAGCTTCTTTTCCGTCACAGGCAGAGGTAGCAGTGGTCTTGAATTCCTAACTGAGCCAAGGGAGAAGCACATGAATTATTAAGAAATGCCATCAGTGGAAGACTGAGTCTTCTACTGGGGTGCTGGGCAAACCTCTGAGGTCTGAACCTCTGAGGACAAGGAGGAAACACACCTGGTCACCGACATCTTTGCCACCAGCTGTGTGCTGCTGCCCACAAGCAGCATGGCTCCGTGACCTTGGGCAAGTTACCTCCCCCTTTGAGGTTCAGTTTTCCTCATCTATAAAATGGGGATCCACACTCACACCTGCTGTGAAAAGCATGTGAGATAATGTGAGATACACAGCACAGTGCCTGCTTCGTAGTAAACACTCAAAACAGAGACTGTCATGACCAAAGTCAAGTGCCGGGCACACGATAGCACTCAATAAATGTTAGGTCCCTCCATCAGGAAGGTACTTCTGTGTCCCCTAGCAATACCTTCAATACCATGAAGGGTTTGTCCTGGGAGCCTCATCTGTGCAGTGGGAAGTTCGTGTAGAGCCCCGGGGCAGGGTGGGGAAGCTTAGGGCTGGGGCAGTGGTTATAGGACAAGAATGCCAAGCTTCCGGGAGGCGGTCATTCCTTGGAGGACGTAAACAGAAGGAATCATTCAGCAATGGAATTGAAAACTCCCTTTGCTCCCTGCCTGGGCCCTGACACAGGTACTTGGCAGTGGGCACTTGAATAAGCTCCATTGCCTGGAGGATGATAGGGCTTGGGAGCCCCACAATAGCGCCCTCAATCCACACACAACATAGTCTGCTCTCGGCCACGTCCTGCAAACGCGTCCTCTCGTTCTCTGCTCAGGAATTTCCGAGGGCTTCCCATCACTTACAGGTTTCCTTAGCTGGGTCTCCAAGGCTCTTCTTCATTTACCCTTTGAGCTCTCTCCCCTTCCACGAGTCCCCTTCTCCATGCAACAGAATCTAGTCCCTGTGTCCCTTCCTGCCTCAGTGCCTTGACCTTTGAAAGCCTTCCACGACCCCTCGGGCCACCGGCGACCACATCAGTTTCGGCCTTTCTAAAACCTACAAAGCCTTCAGCGCCTCCACCAAGGCCACGGGAGTCTCCCTCTGCTTGAACCTGGCAGCACGAATTGAACCCCAAATCTAATTTCACGACACGCATCACTGGCTGACCTGTAAGTGCCTGGGAAGCAAGGGGATGTGCCACCTGACTCTGTGATTCACCCACAGCACCTAACATTGTGACTCGGACCCAGCCGAGTGCCTGCCTAGCTGCTGATGCCCTGATTCTTGCTTAATGACCCTTCCCTCCACAGTCCCTGTCCTAGGTGAGCTCCACCAGCCCCAGACCTACTACCCTGATCTGCACGTTTTCCCTCTCCCTCCTTGTGCTCCATACAATTCAGGAGAACACCAGGCCAGCGGGACTGGCGCTGTGTCTGATCTCCCCCATGTCTGAAAGTCACTCACCGCGACTCATGTGGAGGGGGCCATTCCACAGTCTCATGAAGCACTTGGACCCAGGGCCCTGGGGACAGGGAGCTGCTTCCTGTATAAGGGGACATTACACAGGTTGGTGTCTGGCCCCAGCAGGGAGCAGCGTGGCTGTGAATGTGTGAGGTGGGCATAGTTAACTAAGAACACCTACTCCGCGCCCACCTGGAAAAAAGGGGTGGGCTCAATCGCTGCCAGCAAGAGATGACAAGGGCTTTCTTCTGCTGCCTGTGGGTGAATCACCAAGTCCTCTTCATGGCTCCCTTAAGAAGGGGTCAGGGGAGGACCTGGCTGGCCAAACCCCTGGCTGGGGTGTATCTGATGATGACACCTTCCTTTTCCCCCAACCCAGTTTTCATCAGCACAAGACACCTGCACCCCTTTGAAGAGGAATGCATCTTCTCCCCCATTGAAAGGTCAGCTACCTGGAGGGAAGGAGATGAAAACCACCACCCCAGGTTTAGATCTGAAGCATCGCAGCCTTTTGATGGTTAAGATGAGAGGTGGGGATTGAAATCTGGGTCTCCCTGACTGAGACATCAGTAATAGCCGACAGAAGGATGTGTTCACGCCTGGTGCTGAGCTGGAGGGATTTTTCTGCCAGCACTGTCCTAGGATCCATCATCCGTGGAGCCCTGTGCCTACTAAGAGGGCTAAATAAAAGCTAAGTAAATGCCTGGCCTCTGAAGGATGCATGCTCTACTGGCCCTACCCTGGAGGGCTCGCACCCGTGCAAGGCTGCCACTTCTCTTCCCTCCATCTCTGCCTGGTTAGCCCTCTGTATCCTGCAGCTCTTAGCCCAGGCACCCCTGATGAGGACACATCCCAGGGCCCGCCAGCCCACCCACCAGAACCTGTAACTCTCTATACTGTTATAGCTGCTACATTAGTTGCTTTGTGCGTCTTTGATTATGGCACTGTGGTCTCCCGGTAAGCTTCGTACAGGCAGGGATGTGTCTGCTTTTCTCGCCTGGTCACTCTGGCTCCTTCCATCATAGTAGTTAGGTAGGAAGCTCTCAAGAGAGCACAGACTCTGGGGCTAGACTGCCTGAGGTCTGATTACAGCTCTGTCACACACTAGCTGTGGGACCTAGGCAAGTAACTTAACCTTTCCATGCCTGAGTTTCCTTACTTATAAAATGAGGGCAAGAGTAGTACCTAGTAGGTACCCAAGAGAAATTTAAACTTATATATACGCAAAAGCTTGTAAATGAATGTTCATAGCAGCATTATTCATAATAGACAAAAAGTAGAAATAACCCAACTATCCATCAACTGATGAATGGATAAACAAAATGTGGTAAATCCATACAGTGGAATATTATTTGGCAATAAAAAGGAATTACGTGCTGACATAGTACTTAACAACATGGATGAACCTTGAAAACTTTAAGTGAAACAAGCCAGACACAAAAAGCCAAATATGGTTCCATTTATATGAAATGTCCAAAACAGATAAAGCTATAGAGCCAGAAAGTAAATTAGTGGCTTCCTAGGGCTGGGAATAAGGGTGGGAAGAAGTTGAGGGGGTGATGGCTAAGGGGAGCTGGGTTTCTTTTGGGGGTGATAAAAATGTTCTAAAAGTGACTGTGGTGATGATGGTGGCAAAACTCTGTGGATACACCAAAAGTCATGTAATTGCATATTTTAAACAGGTGAGTTGTACGGCATTTGAATTACATTTCAATAAAGCTGTTTAAAAAATCATAGTACCTATCTCATAGTACTGCTATAAGGACTAAATTAAATGTATTATTTGTGAAAGTGTTATCTAAACTAACTACGTAATAACTAATACTCATTGAACCTTGATTACACACTAAGCACTTTACAAATAGTACACTATTTCAACCTCATAGCCCATGGAGGGAAGTACTCACCCACTTTACAGATGAGGAAACTGAGGCTCACAGAGATTAAGTAACTCGCCTAGGGTGACATGGCTGGTAAGTGTCAGAAGCAGGCAAAACCCGTGTGCTGAACCATCACATACAGACAGAACAACGTTCTCCAAACCCTGGGGTTCCCTGGATTTGAAGTGGGAACCACTTGGCAAAAACAAACATTCTCCCTCGCATCAAACGAGAGCACCCCCCCCATTCGTTTGCATCCTCTTCCCTTAGGCAGCTAGTTGTGAGGTAGCTCCCTCCCTCCCCAGGTCCCAGGACACCCCACCTCAGCCCCAACCCTCTGTTCTGGGGGGAATCTGGTTTTTACCAAGAGACCAGCTGACATGCTCTGCTTCTCCCCTCTCAAAGTGTCTTCGTTCATGTAACTCCAAGTGTCCTCACACCTGCAGAGGGTCAAGGCTTCCCTGGATCCCTTCATCCCTACGACGGCCAGGACTGGTTTCTTAGCACCTCTCAACATTTTTAATACAGGAAAAATCCCTTCCAATTCATACTTCTTAAATCTTAAAAAAAAAAATTAAACAAGATCCTGCCCTGTCCCTGTCACAGGCTTTTCAGTGGCTTCTCATTGTGTTTAGAACAAAAGCCACACCCTTGCCCAGGCCTGAAGACCCCTCACGTTCGGCCCCCCTGCCTCCTCTAGCTCCTAGCACTTTTTTCAAGGCTCCCCTACTCCAGCCATCCTGCACATTCTGACTCACGCCAGGAATCGCTCCTCCTCTCTCCGCATGGCTGGCTCCTGGGTTTCCAGATCCCAGTTTAACTGTCCCCTTCCCAGAGAGGTCTTATCTGAGGGAGCCATCTTAATTAGATGTTTATTCTCCACCAGGGCACCATTTTATTTCCTTCAGGGTACTTACGACAATGCGCAATTATATGTTTGTTTCTTTGTTTAGTCATTTAATTTCTGTCCCCCTAATCCCCCCATGACGCACACTAGACTACAAGATCCATGTGAGCAAGGACCAGACCTGCACCATAGGTGCTTAACATATATTTCAGGGTTTTTTGACCTTGGCCTTCACCATGAGCCGTTGCTGACATCTGGGGCCAGATAATTCTTCATTGTAGGGGAAGAACTGTACTATGCATTGTAGGATGTTTAGCAACATCCCTGGTTTCTAACCACCGATGCACCCTGCCAGTTGTGACAACCAAAAGAGTCTCCAGACATTGCCAAATGTGCCCTGGGGCGGGTGGGAAAGGAGCTGTCAAAATGTTTCCCAGTTACGAACCACTGATGTATCTGTTGAAACATCATCAGATGTTTACTTTTCAAAAGTAAAGAAACAATAATTCATCTCAAGTGCCATGTGGTTTGAAAGTGGGGTGTACGGATACTGAGCAGGGCTGTTCACCACCACGTGTAAGAGTGGGGGCGGGGGGAGAGGAAAGTTACATGTTTGGGGCTTTGCAGGACCCCGACAATTTCACCACCATCCACTGGTGTAGGTGGTTGGGATGCTGATAAAGGATGCTCCTTTTTCTTAGGATGCCACCCCGAACTTTGCATAACTCGAGGTTACCTACCTGGGTGACAATTTCTAACTGTGGTCATGGTACATGAGAAATAGCATGTGCTGTCAAACATGATGATGAATAATGGCGAATATTTGTTGAGCACGTACACCACGCTGTTTAATGCTAGGACCTGTGGTGGGTATCATCGCCTTCTCAATGCACAGGAGAAACGAAAACACAGATAGATTTGGTATCTTGCCCTCCAGGCTCAAGGTGTGAGGTGAAGGTGCAGGGATTTGAACCCACTCGGTTTACCTCCAGCTGTCTTGCAATAACTACTAATCTGTATGAATTTCCCGGCAAGTCAGAACACTAACTGCACAATCACAACGATGAGTTTCATCTTCATTCCCTACAGCTGAGTCAGTGTCTAAACACGCAGGAAGGGTGTTCTGGGGCAGAGGCTCAGCACCTTTTGAACTGGGGTCCTGAGCAGGTGGGAGAACACGAAGTATTGTTTTTAAGAATGAGAATGTGCCCTGGCTCTTCTACTGGACCCCAAATTACAGAAGCAGAGATGGCTGACCACACTGGAAAGGCCTTTGGAAGTCGCCTACTGCTGAGGTCTCAAACTGGGATCTGTTTGAGAATATATGGAATATATGGGGTATATGGGGTATAAGGCAGGCTGGCTACAGCAGGAGTGGGCGGCAAAGGTAGGGGTGCATACACCAGGGTTCAATGCAAGATTCCACTTGAAGAAATGGCTCCATGGCTAAAACACATTTGAAAACCCCTGATAAGAGTCCAGTGTCCTTGGTTTATAGATGAGGAAACCGAGGACCAGAGAGGAAAAGTGATTCGCCCTAAGCAACACAGACTTCCCTGGCCTCCTAGGGGGGAGGAAATCAAGGACTCTGCAGGTGGACAAAACTGTGTTTGAATCCTGGTTCTGTCGCTTAATTAAGTTCTCTAAGCCTCAGTTTAGTAATTGGAGAAATGAGAGTAATCATATCTTCCTCATCAAATTTGTGAACAATTAAATGAACGGATGTGAAGTGCTAGGAAGACTGTAAGTGGTCAGGGGCTGGCTGTCAGGGCAAGTTGCAGAGGGCACAGTGGTTAGAACAAAGGTGTGGAAGCTCCTAGATGGACCTGTGTTCACATCCTGGCACTTCCACCCCCAGCTGTATGGATGGATATAGGCAGATCTTTCAATTCTTTGAGTCCTAATTCCTCATCTGTCTAATCTGGCATAGTAATTCCTCACTTACAGGTGTGTTGGGAGGACCAGATCATATAAAGCAGGCGAAGCGCTTAGCACATTTCCTGGGGCCATAACAGATGCTCAGTAAACACCTGCTATTATCATCAGCCCACCTTTTGCCTTCTGTGGCACCTCATTTGGGAAACTGCTGCTGAGATGTTCTGCGAGTGCCCAGGGAGCATGCCCCCTGCAACCTCACCTCCTCCAGGCCACGCGACGCCAAGGAGTCTTGGAAGGCGCACCTGTACCAGCAAGAAGCAGGTCCGGGTGATGAGTGGAGCATGACTCAGAAGCTCCTACCTAGCAGCTCCCTCAGAAAGAATGTGTTGCGGGATTGCCCCTTTTATCTCGCTTTTTTAGGAGAGAGGGGGAGAAAAAAATAAAGGCAAGAACTTCAAGGTCAGGTTCACTTCCCTGCAGACTCCTCCTGGGCTGAAGTGAAATTTCAAGAATGCAGCCTCTGGGCCCAGTTTACATTCCCACCCTCTCTGGTATCCAGGATACCAGAGGGACCTGTTGCGTTCCATCCCACCAATCAGCCTCCTCGGTCACAGCCTGCTGGGGGCAGGGCCTGCCACTGCCTCTTGGGAGAAGCATCGCTGCTTAGCAGGATGATCAGCCATTCATTTGTCCAACATAGAAGTTCAGAGCTCACTGCAGCCAGGCACTGGGGATAGAGTTTTATGGAGAAACAGCCCGAGCCCCTGCTCTCGGGGAGCTTGAGGCGGAGAAGAGAGTGAGTCACACAACTAATGTGAGCAGGTCTACGCAGCGGCTGCACACAGCGGCATGAGACTGTGGGGGGCCTGAACTACTCAGCAACGTTAGAGGAGGCTCCCTTGAGTAAGTGATGATTAAGCACAGGGCTGAAGGGTAAGTAGGTGTTAAAAGGTGAAGCAAGGAGGGAAGAAGATTCCAGGTAGAGGGACTAGCGTTTGCAAAGACGCTGTAATGCACAGAGTTGCCAGGCCTTTGCAGACCTGTGGTCAGAGTACAGTGGGGGGCGGAGGGGGGGGTGGGCAGGATGGGGCAGGAGAGGCAAAGTCAGGGTCAGACTTATGTCCTATGTGCCATGTTAGAGCATCAGAGTGTTTTTAACGCAAGGGATGGCATGATCAGATTGAATTTCTGTAAGAACCTTGTATTCAGATGATCTTGAAGAGTGAAGTGAGAAGGGAAGAGAAAAAGCAGGTATATCAGTTAGGGAACTTTAGCAGCCATGTCAAAGTCCCCAAAATGATGGGTCTGGGCTGATGGGGAGATGGGGGGAGCCGTCCTCTTCCCACATGTCCCTCTCCTTCTGGAAAGCCCTGGCGGCCACACCAGCACTGAGCTCGGCCTTTGTAGACTGACATCACTTCAGAGCAGCCTCTCTGGGTTGCAAAGGTCACAGAGGTGCTGCCCATCGTTAGGAATCTGATAAATCTACACCTGGCCTTGCATCAAGATCACTCCAGGGAGGAGAAGCCTTTTTCCCCGGGTGGGGGCGGGGGGGTTCATAGCATTGAGGGCACATTCTCAGACTTAAAGGCTCTAAAGAGATGATCAAGGATTGTAATGACATACACATTTCTCAGGTACCTCTAGTGCAAAATGGGCACCCCCTACAGCTCCAGAAGGGAGAGGAGGGTCTGTAGGAGTTTGATGCTATATACACAGGAGAGGTGCTCAAAAAACATCTGAGGAAGGAATGGGGAGAGAAAGAGGGGAAGGCAGCAAGATAGTTAATTAGTTAGTTAGTTAGTAATTTCTTTGAAACCCTGATGAGCCTCAGGGAAATCTTGGTCTCACAAATGCGGAGATGCTGGCTGGCTTTCAGCCTGGCTAGATAGATAACCGAACCTGGCTGCCTGGCCCCTGGGGTCCCACCCCCAGAGATTGGGAGGTTAGGAGGTCTGAGATGTGGCTTGAGACTCCAGAGGTACTGCCAATAAATTTTTTTTTTAACAAAAGTAAATAAAAAAATCAGAGAAAATATAATGAAAAGTATCTTTTAAAAAACCCAAAACGAGGGCTTCCCTGGTGGCGCAGTGGTTGAGAATCTGCCTGCTAATGCAGGGGACACGGGTTCGAGCCCTGGTCTGGGAAGATTCCACATGCCGCGGAGCAACTAGGCCCGTGAGCCACAACTGCTGAGCCTGTGCGTCTGGAGCCTGTGTTCCACAACGGGAGAGGCCGCGATAGTGAGAGGCCCGCGTACCGTGACGAAGAGTGGCCCCCGCTTGCCGCAACTGGAGAGAGCCCGTGCACAGAAACGAAGACCCAACACAGCCAAAAATAAATAAATTAATTAATTAAAAAAAAAAACCCAAAACGAACAAAAAAACAATCTGCAAATACAGGCAACAAGAACCTTTCCCCTCTTCACCCATGGGTGCCCCTAAAAAAACAGGAAAGTTAAGATTTCCTTCTCAGTTATATGTGAAATCTACAAAGGAAAAAAAAAAAAAGCTTATAGATGTAAAGAACAGATTGGTAGTTGCCTGGGATGGGGTCGGGGGGTTGGTGGATCAGGTAAAGGGAGCCAAAAGGTACAAGCTTCCAGTTATAAAATAAGGCAGTCATAGGGGTATAATGCTCAGCATGGTGACTACAGTTAACCATACTATATTGCATATTTAAAAGTTGCTAAGAAAGCAGATCTTAATTTTTCATATTGAAGTATAGTCAATTTACAATGTGTTAGCTGCTGGTGTACACCAAAGTGATTCAGTGTACACATATAAATACATAGTTTTTCATATTCTTTTCCATTATAGGTTATTACAAGACATTAAATACAGTTCCCTGTACTATACAGTAAGTTCTTGCTTTTATCTATTTTATATTTAGCAGTTTGTGAGAGTAGAACTTAAAAGTCCTCATCACAAGCAAAAAAAAAAAACTTGTAACTACGTATGCAGACAGATGTTAACTAGACTTACTGCGGTGATCATTTCACGATACGTACAAATACTGAACCACTATGTTATACACCTAAAACTAATATAATGTTATATGTTAATTACCCTCAATTAAAAAATAAAAAGATTTCCTGTGTGTCCTTCCAGAAATATTTTCATGGACATACCAGCATGTGATGTGCCCAGCACACACACACATCCACTAGACTTCATCAAACCTAAGAGAACAAGCGTCACTTACAAAAGTTTTATTATATATACAACAAAGAAAGAACAACACTGCCAATAAACTATGATCCCATGCTTTCTTTATCTCAGAATATTTATATGTATTGAAAAAGCTTATTTAGGCTTATTCAGGTATGGACTTAATTACATGGCTCTCTCTTCCATATATGCAAAAAGGAAAAACAGAAGCAAATGACATTAGCTCAGGTATTGATAAGCTTGCACCCTCCTCAGCTCTGAGTCACCTGCACCTGCGGGTTCCTCACAGTGCCATTCTTTGTGCCACGGAGTGCTGGGGTGGCGTTTCTTGAAAGAGACCTCTGATAATGCCTCTGATTTTCTTCCAAGCTGCTGAAAATTACTTTGAGTTTGGATTCTGATCCTTTCTTGATTGTACCAGAAGATGTCGAACACGGGTTTTTTGATAAGAACCAAGGTCCGTCCACAATAGTTCTTAGATTGTTTGGGACTGAAACACAGAGGAGCCATGGTACCAGCTATGCTAGCAGGAGCAGCAGAGTGTGTGCGTGTGTCGGCAATTACCATGCCAACGGCATTGCTAAGACTCATCCCCAATTTGAAGGTGTCAGCAGGTTAACATTTGAAGATGTTAACATTTTGTTTTTGTAAAACAAGCAAACAAACAAAAAAAGTCCATCTCAAAACTGATGAGGGACTTCCCTGGTGGCACAGCGGTTAAGAATCCGCCTGCCAATGCAGGGGACACGGGTTCCATACCTGGTCCGGGAAGATTCCACATGCCGTGGAGCAACTAAGCCTGCGAGCCACAACTACTGAGCTTGCGTGCCCTAGAGCCCGCACACCGCAACTACTGAGCTTGTGTGCCACAACTACTGAAGCCCGTGAACCTAGAGCCCATGCTCCACAACAAGAGAAGCCACTGCAATAAGAAGCCTGTGCACCGGAACGAAGAGTAGCCCCCGCTCACCACAACTAGAGAAAGCCCACGTACAGCAATGAAGATCCAACAGAGCCAAAAGTAAATAAAATTAAAAAACAAAACAAAACTGATGAATTACACTACAGTGGGACTTCCCTGGTGGTGCAGTGGTTAAGAATCCACCTGCCAATGCAGGGGCCACAGGTTCGATCCCTGGTCCAGGAAGATCCCACATGCCACGGAACAACTAAGCCCATGCGCCACAACTACTGAGCCTGCGTGCCTAGAGCCCGTGCTCCGCAACAAGAGAAGCCACAGCAATGAGAAGTCCACGCACCGCAAGGAAGAGCAGCCCCTGCTCGCCGCAACTAAAGTCCACGCACAACAACGAAGACCCAATGCAGCCAAAAACAAATAAGATAAATAAATTTATATTAAAAAAATTACACTATGGTGCGTACACAATCTTCCTCCACTCACTCTCCGTTGACTGGGAGTTGCAAGCTCAAATCACAACATGAGTCAGGCAGGTAATTCAGTGAAGTGGGAAAGGCGAGGCTGTAGAAACACAAAGTAGTTCCAAAGTCGTGAGGCTCAAAGGGTGATGCTGGACCAGCAGCTATTTTTATCCTGTGTGGGCTCAGTGTTTCTGGGGAATACCTGATGCTTTGGAGCCCCTCTGTAAGACTCTATTACATATGGATGTGTATTTTTAAACCCATTTTAAAAACACAAAACATACTATTCTGAATCTTGCTGTCTGCTTAATCACACTTCTTGGAATTCTTTCCATACCAGCACGTGTAGCTCTACCTCATTCTGTTAATTGCATGGCACTCCATTGTGTGGATGCCCCCCAACTTAACGTGTGCAGCTCCCAGCGTGAGATGTTTAGGCTGCTTCCCCGGTTTTGCTGCTCTCACACTCAAGGCTAAGTGAGGAAGTGGCAAAGCTGCCGTTTGAAGCATGACCCGCCAGTGTGGGTAGGGGGTTCTGATGGCCCCAAACTGGGGAATGGCTGTGAGTCACCCAACTCACTTCTTGGCAGTTCTGCCTTGAGGTCAGTTTGAGGCTCTCGGGGAGGCGGGGCGGGGGGGATTGGAGGTACAGGATTCTAGAAGCACCCGCTGCTTCTCATAGTAAAAAGATTCAGTAGCTTTAGGGGAGAGGACGGGACGAGGGCCCAACCCTTTCTCCATCTCCCTCTTACTGAACTGCAGAGCGCTGTCGTCCCCAAACCCAGCCGCTGCCTGCCAAACCCTCACTGCATCCTTCTCCTTCCCTCCACTACCAGCCCCAACTCCTTCTAGAGGAACAGAGGAAAGAGAAAGGCAAAAGGGGCCTCAGGGAGCGAGTACACGTAGAGGTGGAGGGAGGTCTCGGCTTCATTAACCCCAGGATCACCTCCCACTAAGCCATCCCCCTCCAGAACATTCCATAGACGCAGCGGGGGGGCTCTGCAGGGGTGGGGCTAACGATAGTGATTACTGAATGCAGGGGCAAGCACCTACGGTCACAAGAGATCCTCACCATTCTGAAAGTGCCGGCTGCTCTCCATTTCATTGACAGGAAAACTGAGTCTAGGAGAAGGTGAACGCCTTTGCCCAAGTTACACATGGCACACGTGGCCTCCCTCCACACAGTGTCCCAGGTTTTTCAAGGGTCTCTTCCGAGGGGGTGTATCTTAGGCAGCAAATTGAAGTCTTTTTCCTGGAGAGTGTGGGTCCCAGGCCAATTCCCCAGACCCTCCTATTCAGTGTATTATGCCCCTGGGTGTGGTGAGGGGGGACCCAGCCGGGGAAGCAGGGAAATGGACGCTTCTTTTAATAACTGTTAGAAGAATTTACATTTTAATCAAACCCACAGTTATTAATGAATTCTGCTTTGTATCATTTCACTTTCCCCTTTATCTTTCTACCCTTTTAATTACTGTTTTGCCCTGTTCCTCCCATGTTCATTCACTGACTTCCCCAACAGGGGTTTCTGCCTGCAAGTCGGAATTTTCCTAAACTCCCTTTCTTTCCAGGGGGCCACGGGCACGAGGTCCAGGAATTCGCACAACCTGGCAAAAAAGCTCTGTCTCCAAATTCCAGTTCATTAGCATGGCTCGTTAATTATGAACGCTCCCCTTCCAGCCACCGCCTCCCCCAAACACCCCAAACAGCAGATTAAGTTTTAACTTTTGCTGGCAGGACACCTGCTTCTGAAATTCCTCCCTCCCTCCCCTCCCCGCCCCCCCAGCCCAACCTCCTAAGATTTACAACACAAAAGCAAACATTTACACTGGTTAAGATTTACCAAAAGGAAGTGTGGCCTGGAATGCTTCGTTTGAAGTTCTGTCTCAAAAGAAGAAGGAGCCCTTTTTAAACGTATAAAATAAGAGACCTCAAAGCCTTCTCGGTGGTGTCCGACAGGCACTCGGCATAACCAGGCCTTCTCAGTTTTTCACTTGGGCCTTGACGTCAGCGCACGATAAATCCTAAGCAGAACTCGGAACTACGGCTGTCTCCACTCCAGGGTAAACGGAGTTATCAATCAGTAATGCAATCAAGTGGCTTCCTGGAAACTCTAGGGTAGAACTTTGCAGGCGGGAAAGAGGCTGAGGTCCACCTGCTCTCTCCAGACAAAGCTGATGTTCTCAGTGAGGCACGTCTAGTTTACTGGAGGTGGGAGATGGGTGAGGGCACAGCCAGTGCAGGGTGGATGCTGGCTGAGCAGGTGAAGTACCAAACACCACGGCAAACAGAGTCACCAGAAACTGAGGTCATGAGATACTCTGGGGGAAAAGGAAGTGAGGAAATTCCCCGTACCTACCCCACGATCCCTGGTGTAGGCCAACGGAAATGCTCTAACAAGAAAAGTAAGGAGGCTGTACTTGTCTGACCTTTGCATTCAATCAGAACCTTCTATGCCTTTAGTGAGAGCACCTAAGGTGCAGTCAACCAAGAATCTTGACCACGTGGGGCAAGTCCCAGGCGATGGCTGTACACACCGCCAAGCAAAGGAGGAGCGGATAAAGCAAGAACTCACCAGGAAACAGCAGCATTAGTAACCCGACTCTGTCCTAGGCACCTGCTGGCAGCTTTGCCTGACTGCTCACTAGTCCTCAACACTGCCCGGTGAGGAAAGGGTTCTTATCCACGCCTTGCAGAGAGATGAAAGCACTGAGGCCGGCTAACCTGGCCAAGGCTGCAAATGATGCTCCAAAGCCCATGCTCTTTGCACGGTACTACAGGGCTCCAACTGGAAGGTGTGTATTAAAAGCAGCCTGCATGATACGCCAGAACCACTGGACCTGGACTCTTAAATTGTGGGAGGCCCAGCTCAGCTTTTTTCAGCTGGGTGACCTTGAGCAAGTCCCTCACCACCCCATGGGCATTTCTGATTTCTCCTCTGTCCTCGGCTGCAGCATTTCAGCAAGCTGCCCATTGGAGGAAGAAGTCTGCATCCACCCACTTGCTCCAACTTCCTCATCGATCCAGCTGAGCATTCAGAATTTTACCAGCATGAATGCAACCTATTTTGGTAAGGCTTTTTCCTCGTTCCTGGGTCCCCTATAAAGGGAGAAGCATGTTCCTTCCAACATGAGCTTATATTCCCTTTATATATCCTTCTAGAGTTGGAAAAGCAGCCAACTGAATGCTCCACTCTGCTATTTTACACTCAGGCTTTCACTAAGTAGACAGCTACAAGCACTGGCCTTTCATGGTTCTTCAGTCAAACTCAGTCCCCACAAAACCTCATCTTTCCTTGGCAAGAGAGCATATCCAGAGCCCCTGAGCATTTATTCTTGCTGCCTCCGGCTTTCCAGGATCTCATAAAGCCACAGCCTTGCTCAGAGGAACAGCTTGGTTCTGATTCTTGGTTCTGAATCTGATCCAAGGGCCAAAATTACAAACTCATTTCTCAGCAGTTCTAAAGCTCAATTTCTCAGCTTGTCAACTGGGGATGAAACAATTGACCTCACGAGGTTATCACTCTAGAGCTAATGAGACCCCAGGTAAAACTCTTTTCATCATAAACATTACAGCACTTCTTATGTGCTGGGCCCTTTAACACACTATTTCAATGAGTCAATATCAGACATGCACGTCGGAAACAAATACAAAAATACAGGCCCCAGGGTGAACAAATGGGCCAATCAATAAATGAGGGAAATGGAGGGAAGGAGAGGGAAGGGGCCTAGGAAGGCCAGTGGGGCCCTGAGTCATGCTAAGAAGTTTCGGGGTTTTCTATGGGCCTTGGAGAACCATGAGAAGTTTCTGAGAAGGGGAGCAATTTGCTCTGGAAGGCCCTGTGGAAGAAACTTCCAGAAGTAGTTGCAACATGAGTTGCTGGAAAATGATCTTGGAGTCTGGCCACCCTGTTACAATAGCCGAAGCAAGAAATGACATCTTAACTGTGACCACGGGGGCCACGAAGGGCAAAGGATTGGCGGAAGGGTGGGATGGACTTTAAAGCCCCCAACTACCGAAAGGTTTCGACAGCTCTGTCCCATCAAACACGCAGATCTGCAGGGATAAACTCTCCCAGGTGCTTATTTTCTAGGTCTCCTGTGTGAAATAAGGCTGCCCGTGTCCTGAACCACTAACTTCTATCCCCGCCTTTACCTCATTACCTTAACAGAAAGCAAAATTAAACAACAAAAAAATCACTGCTGTCCGCTTGTGTTCAGAGCAGCATTATTCACAAGAGCCAAAAGGTGGAAGCAACCCCAGCGTCCATCAATAGATGAATGGATAAGAAACATGTGGTGGGCTTCCCTGGTGGCGCAGTGGTTAAGAATCTGCCTGCCAATGCAGGGGACACGGGTTCGAGCCCTGGTCCGGGAAGATCCCACATGCCGCGGAGCAACTAAGCCCGTGCACCACAACTACTGAGCCTATGCTCTAGAGCCCATGAGCCACAACTACTGAGCCCACGTGCCACAACTACTGAAGCCCACGCACCTAGAGCCCGTGCTCCGCAACAAGAGAAGCCATGACAATGAGAAGCCCGCACACCGCAACGTAGAGTAGCCCCCACTCGCCGCAACTAGAAAGCCCGCACACAGCAACAAAGACTGAACACAGACAAAAAAAGAAACATGTGGTGTGTACATACAATGGAATATCACTCAGCCTTAAAAAAGGAAATTCTGACACGTGCTACAGCATGGATGGGTCTAGAGGACATTATGCTGAGTGAATCAGCCAGTCCCCAAAACACAAATACCGCATGATTCCACTTACATGGAATACACAGTGTAGTCAAATTCATACAGACAGAAAGTCGAATGGTGGTTGCCAGGGGCTAGAATGAGGAGCTAGTTCTTCAATGAGTACAGAGAGTCACTTTTGCAAGATGGAGAGGATTCTGGAGATGGATGGTAAGGTGGTGATGGTTGCATGACAACGTGAAGGTATTTAATGCCACTGAACTGTACACTGAAAAATGCTTAAGATTGTAATTTTTATGTTATGTGTATTTTGCCACAATTTTTTTAACAGTTTGAAAGGGAGAAAGAAAGGAGAGGGAAAGGAGAGGGAAGGGAAGGGAAGGGAAGGGAAGGGAAGGGAAGGGAAGGGAAGGGAAGGGAAGGGAAGGGAAGGGAAGGGAAGGGAAGGGAAGGGAAGGGGAAAGAAATCATTGCTGGATTGTCAGCAAATGGGACTGAAAATAATGCAATTCTTTGTCATCCAGGCACACCCTATCTGGAAACCACCTCCTTTTCCCCTTCCAGGCAACATTTCATTACTGCTTAAAAATTCCCCTAACCCCTTCCCCTGCCCCACCTGGGGCTGACTCAGCCCCTTTCAGTATCTGAACGGCAGGAGCCAGCCTGAAGGTAGTAGACGCTGCCACCTTATCCTGTGTCCTCGGACACCTGGAGTTCCCCAGGACCAACCCTGACCCCATCCATCACTCTAGGACCCCAGTCCTCTCCAGCCTCAGGTGCACGGGCCCTAGTCCTGGCTGGCATCCCACGTGAGGTTGGCAGGTTCCAGAAAACGCTTTAGGGCAAGAAGAGGTGGAGTAGCCTGTGGGAAAACTCTGCATGGGCCCCTGTGGGAGAGCCCAGGGCCTGCCTTCTCAGAGGCACAGGAAGGACACAAATGCGGAACACAGAACGAAGCTACGGAGTCGGCTTGCTTCTGCCCCTACCGCTGTCCTCCTCACTGACTCAGCGGAGACGGGCCAGGAATGAGGAAATGTCTCCATCAGCCCTTCCCCTTGCGAAGAGTGGATCCAGTCACTTACTTATTCATGTATTTTGAACTCAGCTATTACGTGTGTACATATTTAGGGTTATTATGGTTTTTTTGATGAGTTGGCCTATTATTATATTAATTGGCCAGTTTTCTTTTGATTAGTATCTGTATGCTATACCTTTCCCATCCTTTGACTTTTTTTTTTTTTTCAACATTGTTAAAAACATTTATTTTTAGTACGGTCTACCGTAAATAAGTCAGTAGAGGTTCCACTCTGCCACAGACACATCTGAGAAGAGCCTGTGTCATCCAACTGGTGAACATCTAAACGATGTCGCATCTCTTATCCCAGCCGGAGTCCACACCTTCCACGTTGTTCCTCTGCATTGACTGCTTCCAAAACCAGATGAGCAAATCGTCCTTTATCCCCAAAGTAAGCTCAAAACAGTTGGTTCAGGCATTCCAGGATCTGCACCCCTCTTCAATACCAGGTAAATCACGAGAGGAATAAAGCCCCAGCGGATGGCAAACTGGCCTCCCTTGAAAAGCTGCTGCAGCCTCCGCTTGGCCTCTTTGCTCAGCTTTACCATGGCGATGGCCCAGGTGACACACTTAAGACCCCCCTCCTTTTACCTTTAACCTACCTGTGTATTCACATCAAAGTGAATCTACTGTAGGCAGCCTGCACACTGGAGTTTTGCTTTTTCCCCCCAACCTGACAATATCTGCCTTTTAATTGGCGTGTTTAGTCTGTTTACTTTTAATGAATTATTAATGTAGCTAGATTGAAGTCTACTAATTTACTAGTTGTTTTCTGTTTGTCTCATCTGTTTCTTGATTCTCTTTTCCTCCTTTCAAAAAATTTCAATGAAAGTAACACTATCATTATGTTTGCTTTAAACAGTCAATTATCTTTTAAAGAAATTAAGAAAAAAGTTTTAAGTCTTTTATATTTCTGGTGCTCTTAATTTCTCATGTAGATCCACATTTCCACCTGAGAGCATTTTCTTTCCCCCCAAAGAATTTCTTTTGACATTTCTTATTGTGTAAGTCTGCTGGTGAGCATTTCTCTCGGCCTTTATAACTGAAAATAGAGCTTTTGATTTTACCCTCATTTTTTAAGGATACTTTTGTTGATATAGAATTGCAGACTGTTTTTTCTGCCTTTCAGCACCTCAGAGATATTATTCAATTATTTTTTGGCTTGCATCGTTTCTGATAAGTTAGCAATGGTTCTTATTGTTCTACATGCAGTATGTCTTTATCCTCTGGGAGATTTTAAGATTTTCCTCTTTCTCTTTAGTTTTCAGCAAGGTGACTATGATGTATTTACGTGTGATTTTCCACATGATTATCGTGCTTAGGGTTTGTTGAGCTTCTTGGATCTGTGGGTCAATATTTTTCACCAACTTTGGAACTTTTCAGCCATTACCTCTTCAAATATATTTTCTTTCTCATTCTCTCTCTTTCTCCTTTCCTTTTGGGAATCCAAATGTACCTTTGCTAGATTGATTAACAACATCCCACAGATCACTGAGCTTCTGACCATTTTTTTCCAACTTTTTTTTTTCCTTTCTGTGCTTCAGTTTGGATAGTTTCTACTGCTCTGACTTCACGTTCAATGATCTTTCTTCCTGCATCATCTGAACTACTGTTAGATCCATCTAGGGAAGTCTTCATCTCAGATACTGCAGTTTTCATCTAGAATTTTTATTTGGTTCCATTTCCCTACTGATTTCTTTTCCTTAAAAATCCTTAAACATATCTATAATAAATATTAGTTCATTTTCTGCTAATTCCAACATCTCTGCCATCCCTGGGTCTGTTTCTACTGTATTTCTTCCTAAGTCTAGTACCTTTTCTATCGTATGCTAGATACTCTGAACACTAAGCTGTCGAGAATCTGGATTTTATGTTCCTTCTTTGAAGAATGTTAAGTTTTGTTCTGATGGGCAGTTCATTATTGGCAGATCAGCTTAATTCTCCTGGGGCTCTTTAAGGTTGGTTGAGCCATGAGGTGAGTTTAATGATGGAAGTCACATGCTAAGAATGGTGGACCAGAAAAGCACAAGGAACCTGGGTCCCTTGAGCCATCACCCTGGCCCTAACTGGCCTGCCTCTTGATTTTTTTTTTTTTTGATGTGCTAAAGAAGTTATACCTTGAAGTTAAGCCATTGTTATTTTTGACTTGGACAACCAGCCGCTAAACACTATTTCTGTTATAATTCCTAAGCATCTACTAAGTAGCAGGCCCTGTGCTAGGTGTTGGGGATAAAGCAATTTATCGGTTAGATGTGGTTCCTGGCATTTTAGAGCTTAGAGCCTCGAGCAGGAGATGGCAAATTATGGCCCATAGGCCAAACTCACTCACTGCTTGTTTCATTGGGACAAAGCCATGCCTATTTGTATACATATTAACTATGGCTGCTTTCATGCTATAGAGTTGAATAGTTAAGACAGAGAGGGTATGGTCCACTAGTCCTTTACAGAAAAAAGTTCCTGATCCCTGTTTAGGGCAGCAATCCTCACTCAAATTTTTGGTCTTGGGACACCTTCACACTCTTAAAACCTGAGGACCCCAAGAGTTGTTGTTCATGTGGGTGTTTTTTTTTTTTTTTTTTGGCTGCATTGGGTCTTCATTGCTGCACACGGGCTTTCTCTAGTTGTGGCACGTGGGCCCTAGAGTACGCAGGCTTCAGTAATTGTGGCACACGGGCTTTGTCGCTCCACGGCATGTGGGATCTTCCCGGGCCAGGGATCGAACCCGTGTCCCCTGCATTGGCAGGCGGATTCGTAACCACTGCGCCACCAGGGAAGTCCACATGTGGGTTTTGTTGATCAACATTTATCATATTAGAAATGAAAACAGAAAAATTTTTAATATTTATTAATTCCTTTGAAAATAAAAATAATAAACCAATCACATGTTAACATAAATCACATTCTTAAAATTAATTATATTTTCCAAGCCCTCCCCCACAAATTAGTGAGAAGAGTGGCATTATTTTACATTTTTGCAAATCTCTTTAATGAATGGCTTAAAAGAAGACAGCTGAGTCCTAAGAGCTGCTTTTGCATCAGTCTGTTGCAAAACTGCATGTCACGTAGCCTCTGGGAAACTCCACAGTCCTCCCATGATAGGTAGAAAGTTTAAAAGGCAGATAATTTCTTAGTATTATTATGAAGTTTGAGTTTGCAGACCTTCTGAGAGAATCTCAGGGGCCTCCAGGGAACACACTTTGAGAATGGCTAGTCTAGAAGAGTCCTCGGCTGACATTAAACAGAAGAACACATGAGGTCTTAACTAATAACCATTGAACAACTGATTTAAAGAGAAAGAATATTGCTCTGTGAGGGAATATAAACACTGCACCTGGCCCCATTCGGGGAGCAGGGCGATGATTCCTTGAGGAACTGATGTTGAAAGCTGGGCCCTGAGAAGGAGTTAACCAGGTAAAGGCAGGCGAGGGGGAAGCCGCCCTCCCTGCCCCGCCACCGCTTCCTCCAGTATGTTTGCTAAGGAAACTGGGTTAGGCTTTAGAGAAGGATCAGAGATGAGGATTGCTTTCCCATGACTCCTTCCCTTGGGCTGAGTGACCAAGTCAGAGATCTGCCCTGGGAAGGACCCAGGGTCCTTCTGACACTCCTGGAATTTCCCCTGGAATTAGGGACAGGGGAACCCTAATCTCTCTCACAGGAGACTAATGACCTACAGATGGGGCACAACAGGGAGGCCCAAATGCTGAGATGCAGAGGATACAGGCCTGAGGACAGTCCTCCAGGCCGTCAGGATGCAGAGTCCCATGGTGACACACGCAGCAACACAAACCCTTAGCTAACTGCCTTACTCCAAGGCAATTAGGAGCCATTCCTCATCCAGATGGTTATTTGCTCTAACAGTTATTGGTTGAAGGAACCAGAGAAACTACCTTTGCACTAGATTCCCAGTCCCATTTCCTGGCTGCCAGCTCTACACAAACTCACTCTCGAAACCAGATGCTGCCGAGTTTCAGGGTGGATTTCAGAGGCTGCCACTGCTCGTTTTTTTTTTCTTTTTTAATAAATTTACTTATTTATTTATTTATGGCTGCGTTAGGTCTTCGTTGCTGCGCGCGGGCTTTCTCTAGTTGCGGTGAGCGGGGGCTACTCTTCGTTGCGGTGCGCGGGCTTCTCATTGAGGTGGCTTCTCTTGCTGCGGAGCACGGGCTCTAGAGCACGTGGGCTTCAGTAGTTGTGCCACTGCTCTTTTTCCTCCTGACCTGCCCAACCTGGGGGTGTGAAAACCTACTGGGTTCAAGCCACCATCTCACCTCAAATTCCCCAGGCTGTTACCCCACTTGAAAAAGACTAGGCAGAGAGGAAAACCATCCCTGGAGGATGGAAGGCAGCAGATTCTACTCTGAGAGTAACGAAGCCCAGCACTCATCAAACACATATAGCAAGTCTCACACTTTTCCATGAGATTTATCTCTATTAGATCACTGAATCCTCCCAGTAGCCCTACGAGGCAGTTTACTTATTACCCCATTTTACAGGTGAGAAGTTGAAGCACAGAGAGATCTTGCAACTGACCCACAGCTGCAGTCAGCAAGGAGTGGAGCCAGCACTTAAACCCAGGCAGCACGACTTCTCAGATTCAGCGCCTTGAACCTTACATTTTACTGCCTTTAGCTTTGAAATGACAGGAGAAGTTCGTGTTTTTAAAAGTATCTGTGTAGATGCTCAACATCACTAATCATCAGGAAAGCGCAAATCAAAACCACGAGATACCATGTCACACCCAATAGGATGGGTACTATGAAAAAAAAACAAAAACAGACAATACTAAGTGTGTTGGTGAAGGTGTGGAGACATTGGAACCCTTGTGCACTGCCGGTGGGAATGGCAAATGGTGCAGCCACTGTGGAAAATGGTGTAGCAGTCCCTCAAAAAATTAAAAATAGAACTACCATATGATCCAGCAATTCCACTTCTGGGTGCGTACACAAAGGATGTAAAGGCAGGGGCACAGACAGATAGTTTTACACCCATGTTTACAGTGGCATTATTCATGATAATCAAAAGGTGAAAGTGTGTCTGTGAATAAATGAATGGATAAACAAAACATGGTGTAAACATACAATAGAATAGTACTCAGCCTGAAAAAGGAAGGAAATCCTGACACACGCTGCAGCGTGGATGGACCTGGAGGACATTACGCTGAGTGAAATAAGCCGGTCACAAAAGGACAAATCCTGTATGACTCCACTCATATGAGGTACCTAGAACAGTGAAATCTGTACAGGAAGAAAGTAGAGTGGTGGTTGCCAGGAGATGGGAGAGGGGGAATGGGGAGTGAGTGTTTAACCGGGATAGAGTTTAAGTTTTGCAAGATGAAAAGAGAACTGGAGACAGATGGTGGGGATGGCTGCACAGCAATGGGAATGTACTTAATGCCTCTGAACTGTACACTTAAAAATGGTTAAAATGATACCTTGCATGTTATGTATATTTTACCCATTAAGAATAAATTTTTTAAAAAGTAAACTAAAACAAGTCTCTACATAATAAACCTCAGAATGTTGATTATTATAATTACAGTAGGGGCTTCCCTGGTGGCACAGTAGATAAGAATCCGCCTGCCAATGCAGGGGACACAGGTTCGAGGCCTGGTCTGGGAAGACCCCACATGCTGCGGAGCACCTAAGCCCTGCGCCACAACTACGGAGCCTGCGCTCTAGAGCCCGCAAGCCACAACTACTAAAGCCCATCCACCTAGAGCCCGTGCTCTGCAACAAGAGAAGCCACCGCAATGAGAAGCCCGCACACCACAATGAAGAGTAGCCCCCGCTCGCCACAACTAGAGAAAGCCTGTGTGCAGCAACGAAGACCCAAAAATAAATAAATAATAAATTAAAAAAAAAAAAAAAATATATATATATATAATTACAGTAGGCATTATCCTGAATAACAGTCTAATTATTTTAAAAACTGGGGCTGACTACATTTCTGAACTTCTGGATCTGAGAGAACAGATTAAGTGCTGTGGCCTTTCCTTGGTCCGCATGCCAAGCTAAAGAGGTGATTAGCAGGTTTAAACTACTGATTGCTAATCAGAAAGTTTAAAAACAAAAATCATTCTTTGTCAAAGAGAACAGGAACAAGGGGCCAATAAGCCCAGGGGTTATACAGTAAAAGCTGGATTATGCAGCGTAACCAGGCCCTTCCATCTTTTCATCGCTGCGTTCTTGCCTGTGAACACGTTCTCCCAAAGCCTGGATTTTCATGACGTCATCGGGCTATTGCATTGCACTGATAACACATCATTCAACGTGGTGTGGCCCCTCACAAAGGCGGGCGGCATCCCTGAATGCAAACGAGGACACTCTGGATCATGAACAATTAGATCTAAACTGTTCCCGTACACTTGCCTCTCCCTCCCCACACAATCCTGCTTCTCTCTCTCTCCAGTGAGCGAGGGTACCAGGAAGACGGGAGAACAGGACTCTTTCTGAAAAGGCCTCTGTGCTCACCTTTCCAAATAGCTGTCGATCCTAGGAGGGCAGGAGGCAAAGAGGGAAATAGGAGAGGAAGTCCCGGGTGGGGAGGGGGGGTGCCTGGGTTCAGTGCCTGGGAACTGACAGGGAGCACGTACCCCGTGGGTCATCGCAACCTGCCTGCCGGCCCCCCAACCACGGGGCCACATCTCTCGTCCTCACCGCCCGACAGAGCAGGGTCTGTGGGATCTGGCTGCCTGCAGACTCTAGGAAGGAGGCAGGATTCCAGCCACGGCTCCCTGGAGAGCTCGAGAGCTTAACTAATTCTCTAATCAGGACACGTGGACAAAACGCTCTGAGAAATGGTGGAGAAATGGTTCGCGATGTTATATCAACAAGCACCAATGACCTCTAGGAGACAGCGATGCGGCACTGACAAGCACCCGGGGCCGTGGAGTCACAGAGCCCGCAGTAAAACCCAAGCCGCTCGCCAACTTGCTGTGTGACCTTGATAAATTCTCTAGCCTCTCTGGGCCTCAGCTGCCTCCTCTGGAAGGCACAAGTGAAACGGTAAATGCATGTAAAATTCCTCAGTAAATGACAGCTGTCACAACCTCCAGCTTGGGGGAGGGGGGTTGCTGCAGCATTGAACAAGATTTTTGAACGTTACCGTTTTCTGAATGTGAAATTTTGACCAAATGATAACGCCGTACTGTCTTCCTCCTGGAAGGGAAGGAGGAAGGGTAATTTGGGGAGATGAGAAGAGAAAGAGAGTGGATTCAGAAATGACATCCTTATGAAAAAAATCACGAAAGAAACTCAGTAATGACCTTAAAACCTCATAATCCCTGACGCCCTCATGGAATTTCAGCAAATGTCTGAAGGATTCTGACAGAGCCCACATTTAACACTGGCTGCTCCCTTCTCACCAGCTCAACGCGAGAAGCATTTATTTGCTGAGGGCCTACTGTGCCCGGAGTCCTCAGCTGCTCTGCCCTGCCACCTACAATTCAGCCAATCCTCTTTCTCTTCAGAGAACCCAGGAAGCTTCCGACCCTACTTCGGACTGCGAGCAGGTGCCCTCACTCTGACTTCATGCGTTAAGAGGTCAGTCTGTCTCCGGGGCTAAGGTCCCCTGTGGTCACAGCAGTCTGGGCTGACCCTAGAGTCTCAACAGGCCAGGCCTTTCCAAAGTCACCTTGTCCCACGACCCCCACCCCGTCTACACAGAGAAGCAAGCAAGATCAGAGGAGGCACCCTGGACTTTTGTAAAGCAGGTTTCGGGGTGCTCAAGTTGTTAAGATTAAGGAAATACATTTTGTTTTTCAGAGCGAGATGATGGGCAGCGTTCTCCAGCTCACAGGCACCTGGCTCTCCCTTCACCAACACGATTAAGGCAGCCTGTCCGGGGGCTTCTCCTATTTTTGCCTGATTTCTGCTGGGTCAACGTTTACCAGTTTGGCAAATGGCAATTCGGAGCCTCACACAGAAAACAGTGGCAGCAATCTCTGAGAAACGCTGGGGGAAAAGGACTCTTGGGAGTTTCATGGTCCGATAGCTCTATTCTTTGACTCCTCCTGCCTGACAAGGGGAGGGGGTGTTGAACATTCTAGAGGCCCTGAGTTTGGCGTCAGGCTTGGGGCTGGCGAACCATCCTTGAGCCTTTTTTTCTGCTGGAGTTTTTCCAAAATGTAGATAGAGAGCTAGGCTTCCACTGGGGATGCCTCAGCCCCAAACAGGTGGGCTGTGCCCCAGGCCAGCCAGAGCCCTGGGCTCTCCTTGGGTCCAATACTTGCCCTCTGGCTCCAAAACTTGACCTAAGAGTTCAGAATGACCGAGAGAAGAATTGGAAGGTGGCAGCTTCCTACTGGGAAGCATCAACTTTTCACCCTCTACTCTGCGGCTTCACCATTACCTCTCATCTGCCTTTGCTCGTATTCATTTATTAGTTCTAATTAGGTGCAAAACTTTGTGCTGGGCCTGGGGAGGCTCGACAGGATGCGTTACCATTCAGTGGAGAACACAGACAGGAAAAAAATGACGACGATGTGGCAGAGCCATGTTAGGAGGGTGCACAGCGGGCCCCCTACATGAGCTGGGACAAAGACAGCTAGGCAGGCTCCTGGGAAGAGGTGGCCCTTTAAGTGGGTGTAGCAGCACAGGGAGGGAGTACCAGCAGGCAGGGCAAGGATCCGGTTTAGGCAAAGGAAAGAAAGTGCCTTGTGGGTAGCGGGAGGAGAGGTTTTTAAGTTTTAAGGTGTATTAGAATCGGCTGGGGGGCAGGTTAAAAATGCAGATTCTGGGAAGCCCCACTGAGATTCTGATTCAGTAGTTTTCAGGTACGGCCCCAGGAATCTGTGTTTTACAAGCTCCGTGGGGGAGTAAGGCAGGGGGTAGGCGGATCACACTCTGAGAAACCCTGCTTTGAAGGAGTGGGGGAAAGAAAAAAGCCATTTGTGGCTTTGATGGGATATTGATTTTCCTGGAATGTTCCCAAAGGGACTTCGGACTGGCTCACTAGTGACTCGTTCTTCAGTCATTTTACATAGACACACATACAACATCCAGCAAACTGGAAATGAATGCAGGGAGGGTGTCGGGAGCCTCGCTCACAGCTCACACAGTCGGGCTGTCACCGTGTTCCCGGGATGACGCTGGGTGTTATCTCGGGAATGTGTCGGGGCAAGGTCCACGCTTATGCGGGGGGGGGGGGGGGGGGGGGGGGGGGGGGGGAACGCTGGCTGTTCTCAGGTGAACCGGGGCCAGGGAGCAGTGACGGGGAAAGCCCTCTGGCACCCAGCCACACCTCCCCACCGCCCTCACGCCAGGAAGGCCAGGCGGTCCACAGGGCCTCACACACACTTTCCCTCCAGCCTGCAGCTGGTTGCCTGCCCCTCCCGCCCCCGGTCCCCCACCGGGAGCCTGCCCTCTGCTGCCCCAGTGCCACCCCACTCAGGCTGCCCCTGGCTGGGTCCGGGGTCGCGCATGGGGGTCCTGGCTCAGCCGGTCCCAGCCTTGGCCACAGGCACTGTTTCTGTTAGTCCCCTCATGGCGGTACTTCTGCCTTGTTCAAAGCTAGTTCCAGGGAGCCTGCCATTTACTTTGCTGGCTCAAGCCTCTGCCTGGGAAGCTTACTGGGGACCCCAGACCTCCTTGTCTTGCTCTTGCCACTGTTCTTTAAGGGCTGGAATCCTGCCTCTGTGATCTCTGCCAGGTGCCCGCCGGGCCACCTCCTCATTCTGTGTTGCAGTTGAGAGACACTGCCCCTGCCACCAAGGGTTCCCATCTTCTGACTGCCCCGTGCACCCCGGAGACCACGTCCTGCCACCGTGGTGGACTTCCACACCGCCTGCATCCACTCTGACCTCTGGCATCTGACCCCGCTGGTGGGCATGCTGCAGGCTCAGGACCCTGTCTTTTCTCAGCAGGTGTGACACCCCCCCCCCTTGCAACTGAGCCCTCCCCCACTCCCATCCCCCATCCGGCTTCAATCCCTTATTCCATGTGGGGCTGTGGGAACAGGCTGAGAAGCTCCTTCCCCTTGGTAGTGTTCAGACCTGGTTGTAAGAATCCACTGCTTACTGATATTATCTGATATCTATATCGGAGCTGGTTAGAGGCACAGTCAGCTACGGAACAAAAAAACAAAACAGCGCTACGCAGGCATAAGTAGTGTTCGCTGGCCAGGGTTACTCAAACGTTAACCTGCAAGGACCACTGGGATCTTGTTAAAATGCAGTTTCTGATTCAGCGGGTCTGAGGTGGAGCCTGAGATTCTGCATTCCTAACAAGCTCCCAGGCGGTGCTGATGTGCTGGTCCACAGGCCCCACTTCCAGCAGCGAGAGTCAGGGTCACGGAAACGAATGGGAGCTTGCCACAGGGGATGAGGCCAAAAGCAGGGCTCAGAATCGAGCATGTGCTCAGCGAGAGTAACCGCCAGGTCCCCTAACTGCCAGAGCATTCAGAACAGTTGACTCTGGAAGTTCTGAGAAAGAACGACCTAGGGATGCCAGCTGCCCACGGCCTCTCCTGAGTGGAGAGCTGCCGTGGTTGGTACATGACCCCTGAGCTCTGTTGTGATTTCTTGTACCAGGTGAATCCAGTTCAAGGCCAGCTCTGTCATCTTTCCAAATCAGCATCTCTCACAAGAATTTGAACTGGGGACACCGGGTTAGCCGTGGCTGCTGAGGCGAAGAGTTACGAGGTCGGCTGGGGCTGTGAAGGTCATATGGGTCACCTGCAAACTAATGTTGTCATGACATCGTGACTGTTAGCATTCTTAAGTACTTACTCTGAGTATTGCTCTCGGCTATGTGTCCTAAATAAGAGAATCCACCACGCTATAATTCTCACAATAACTCCTCAAAGTGAACGGCGGTCTAATAGCGTGAGCTCTGGAGCCAGAGAGCCTGAGTTTGAATCTTGGCTTTGCCACTTTCTAGCTGTGTGACCTTGGGCAAATTACTTAGCCTCTCTGTGCCTCCACTTCCTCATCTATAAATGAGGATAGTAACAGTAACTCCCTCAGAAAGTTAGTGTGACAGTTAATTGAGCTAATAAATATAAAACACTTAGAGCAGGGTTTGGCACCCAATAAAATCTTGGCTATTATTACCCTTCGTCTTATTTATATAGAGTGAGGAAACTGAGGCTCACAGAGATTAAGTAGCTTGCCCAGGGTCACACAGCAAGTTCAAGGCAGAACTAATTCATAACATGGTTTACGAATGTATGAACAAATTTTAGATTTGTTGTAGTCTGTGTGTAGGTTTCAGAGGTAGCAGAAACCATGACATGAGCGGGCCGACAGGAGGGAACAGAGGGACGTACGTGGAGACCGCTATTCTTCACGGCCTCCAGCTGCAGCTCCCGCCATCCTGGCAGTGGGGGCCGCTATGCCCGTCCTTAGATTCCTGTGAAATCTCTAACCTCACAGCAGCCTCTCTTTTCTAGAGCCATGTCATGTGGGCCTCTGTTGCTTTTGACCAGAACAGGCCTGGCTTCAAGTAGATACCCTCCAGCCAGAGCGGCGCAGGAGATGACAGATGAGGGAAGGCCTCGTGGAGCAAGTGGTACCCCACGTGGCCGGTGAGGGAGGTGGGGCGTCAACGTACACAGATGGGCAGAGCTGTTGGTTTGAGACCCGGACTGGATTCAGTTTTAGATCTGTGGTGGTTTGCACTGCTCGCCTGGACAGAGAAGTGATGTCCAGCCGGAAACTGGAAATAAGCACCTGAGGTTTCAGTGCAGAGCAGGTGGTCGAAGGCCTGGCGACACAGGTCATCACTAGGGAGGAGACTGCACAATGCCTTACTCTCCTGGATAAGAATGACCGCCAGGAAAGGAGGAGAGCTGGCAACACGGTTAGACACTACAGGGAGGTCAAGGAAGATGCCGCCGCAGGTCTCCTGGTGACACTCCTGGAACTTTGCTCAGAGAACGGGCATGGGAGGAGGAGGATGGAGGGTAAGGCAGGAATGGGGGCCGGGGCGTGGGGCGGTGGGTATGGAACCCCTCTTTGTCCCTCAGAGAAAGGGGCATGGGGTAGGACTGAAGGCTTACTCCTGGGGAGAGAGCACCTGAGCACACTCTAGAAACCCATGGATGCCTGAAGAAAGGAAGAGACGTTTTTGAGGTGAGGACCAATAAATAAGTAGGCCAGGTTGTGGAAGAGGCTGAAGGGATTCTAGTCCTGGTCGAGTCTCTAGAATGATTTGCACTTTGAAACAAGTCTATTCCTTGATCAGTACTTCTCAAACCTAGGATGGTATCAAAATCACTCAGTGGTTCTTTTTACAAAGGAGTCTGGGTTTCACATAATCCAGAAATTCTGATTATGTTGACCAAAGCCAGGCCTTCCTTGGAATCTGCATTTGAGTAATTCTCTTAGGAATTTCAGATGCATGCGGTTGACCAATCATGCTGCCTTGGGGGAAGAACAGAGCTCCTTGGCCAAAGTTAAGAAAAAAACACTGCCGGGACTTCCCTGTTGGCACAGTGATTAAGAATCCGCCTGCCAATGCAGGGGACACGGGTTTGAGCCCTGGTCCAGGAAGATTCAACATGCCACGGAGCAACTAAGCCCATGCGCCACAACTACTGAGCCTGTACTCTAGAGCCCATGAGCCACAACTACTGAGCCCGTGTGCCTACAGCCCATGCTCCACAACAAGAGAAGCCACCACAGTGAGAAGCCCGCGCACGGCAACGAAGAGTAGCCCCCGCTCGCCGCAACTAGAGAAAGCCCGGGCGCGTAGCAACGAAGACCCAATGCAGCCAAAAATAAATAAATAAATATATTTTTTTAAAAAAAGAAAGAAAAAGCACTGCTTCCCAGTGTTCATAGCAGTGCTATTTACAATTGCCAAGGTATGGCAACCTAAGTATCCATCAACAGAGGAATGGATAAAGAAAATATGGTCTACATGTACAATGGAATACTACTCGGCCATAAAAAAGAATGAAATTTGCAGCAACATGGATGGACTTGGAGGGCATTATGCTAAGTGAAGTATGTCAGACAGAGAAAGACAAATGCTGTATGATATCACTTATATGTGGAATCAAAAAAATACATCAAAACAGGGAATAAAACAGAAAGAAGCAGACTCACAGACATAGAGAACAAACTACAGGTTACCAGTGGGGAGAGGGAAGGGGAAAGGCACAATATAGGGGTAGGGGATGAAAAAAAAAAAAGGAGGGTTATTATGAGACTGTATGAAATCACATGTGTGAAACTTCTGAAAATTGTGAAGCACTACAGAAGTTAAAGAATCTTTCATAAAAAAAAAAAAAAGCTAAAAAAAAAAAATACACTACTTGTTGCCACTACAGTGAGTGCCAGGATCTCCTGACTTGAATTAAGAAAATCTGGTTGAAGAGGTAGAGCAGCGATCACTATAGATGGATCCTACTTAAAGGTAAAAGCAAACAGTTTTTCTCACTACAGAACTTTTAAATTCTATAGCTGGATCTTTGGTGTCATTTACAAGACCTATTATTTTCTAATACAGCATCCTCTTTATTTTCCTAATCTGTAAGTATTTTGTTCATGTTCTTATTATGTGTCCGTAAGCTCTATGAGGAATGATGTCTGTCTTTGGTCACTGCTGAACCCTCTTCTTCGCACAGTTCCCACCAGGAACCAAACACACAAAAGGTAATGGCATTCTTCATTTTTGATTCTACCCAACACGCAACAGAAGTGGAAGGTAATTTGTGCACGGCTAGAGCCACTTCAGATCTGAGATGACCCAATTGACTTCTAGTGAACCCAAACAAACATCCTGAAGGATGTGCCACTGGGCAAGCAAGAATGCTGCAGTCCAAGTCCACATGCCATTCAGACACCAAAGCGTCCGAAGGGAATTTGATTCCTGCTAAGTCTTTCATGCCAAAGTAACAAGAGATGGGGTTACCTTGAGCACAACAGTCTACAAGGAGGGTGAAACAAAGATGTTGATCACCACCAGGACAGGGGAATGTGGTCTAGGAAAGTGATCCTTGGAGGAATTTTGAAAAACTGACTGTACTCAGAAAAAGAGCTCACTCACCCTGCTCACTGAGAGAGGGACATCTCCGAAAATAGGAGCAGAGCAAACAGAAAGGTCTAGCTATCCAGACAGACCCTGATCAACTGAGCGCAGTTGCTACTCAAGGTATCACAGTAGTGAAAGGAGCTATGGTCTGAATTACCAGAACAAATTCAGTATTGCTCTCCTTGACAGCCTAGCCTGGCCTGGCCTTCAGGGTGCATTGTGGCGGCAGAGAAAGTGGCATCCCAGTTCTGCCACTTATTAGCTGTGCCATCAATGGCAAGTTCTCAACTGCCTGAGCCTCAGTTTCCCCAGCAGCAGAATGGAGATGGTAACGGTTCTCACCTCGCAGGGTTGCTAGGAGAATTAAATTGGAAAATGCACTCAAAGCACGCAGCTCAGATCTTTGCACTATCTAGAGTCTCAGTAAGTGTTGGCTATGATGAGCTCTTATCCACCGGCCACGATCTACACGGTGACAACATCTGCATTCCCCACTCCCTTGGAGTCTCGAGGAGTCAGACGTGTGCATGAAATCCAGACCGAGATCTGCTGGGGACAGACAGCAGCTGCCCACCCCCCAGGCCTACAACTCCAAAATAGCTTAGACCAATTTATTTAAAAGCATTACTCCTGCAATGCGAGTTGAAAGATTTTCACATTAAGGCAAAGATGAGCCCAAATCAATTTGATACTTAACGCATCAGGAAAGAAATAGCAAGATAGATCTAGAAGAGGGGAAATTACCAAACTGCAAGGTGCCTGACATCCCTCAAATATCTCCTTCTCCCCCCCGCCCATAGCTATTTTTTAATACTTCCTGAATCATCTTCATTCAGTTTTCCATGTGGAACTGTGTAACTCTTAAATTTTAAAGCCCTTTACAAGGTACTTTCGCATAATCTCATTCAAACTCTACAAGCATTTTGAGGAAGGGAGGTATTTACCTACAGTCGTGGTTCTCCAATGTGGCTGTATTCCAGAGTCAACTGGGGAGATTCTAGAAATCCCATGCCCAGGCCATACCCCAGACCAATGAAACCAGATTCTCTGGGAGTTGGGCAGGCATGGGTATTTTTAGCACTCCCCCTCTGCTGAGTCCGATGTGCAACTGAACTTGAGAATCACTGACTGATCCTATTGTCCCCGAGATCCAGACACAGACTCCTATACTCCATTGTGGAAAGGAGACCAAGGGTCATTATTCCCCCATCATAGCGCAATGAAGACTAGGGCTCAGGAAGGCCAAGGGACTTGCTGCTACGAGGAAGGGCCAGAAACAGAATCCGAAACTCCCAACTGGGGAGCAGCCATTTCCTGGCTTGGTGCAGTCCTACTGTGTGCCAGCCACTGAGCTGCCTATTAACAAGAATGGAGAGGAGGGCTTCCCTGGTGGCGCAGCGGTTGAGAGTCTGCCTGCCAGTGCAGGGGACACGGGTTCGAGCCCTGGTCTGGGAAGATCCCACATGCCGTGGAGCGGCTGGGCCCGTGAGCCACAACTGCTGAGCCTGCGCGTCTGGAGCCTGTGCTCCGCAACAAGAGAGGCCGCGATAGTGAGAGGCCCGCGCACCGCAACGAAGAGTGGCCCCCGCTTGCCGCAACTGGAGAAAGCCCTCGCACAGAAACGAGGACCCAACACAACCAAAAGTAAAATATAAATAAATACAAATTTAAAAAAAAAAAAAAAAAAAAAAAAAGAATGGAGAGGATGTCGGTAGTCACGCTGTCCTACTACAGCATAAGGTTTCATGGAGCCCAGGCGAGGGAGATGGGGAAGGCCTTTTTACACTTCACTTGTGAGCTGAATCTTGATGCAAAGATGCTAAGTGATGGTGAGGCCTGGTGAAAGAAGTGCGGAGGTCCCGCTTGGACAATAAGGGTTTGGGGATTGATCATAAAATGTTCTCAAGCCGATGAAGACCATTTCAACGGGCTGCATTGACCTGTGCTTGGAAGGCTCTTCAAACCTGGCCAGTTTTTGCCTGCGACCACTCACAAAATACCTTACGTCATTCTAGCTGCAAACATTTGGCCAGTAGTTCCCAGACTTGAGGGGGCAGCAGAGTCACCTGGGATGCTCCTTAAAAGACAGCTCTCAAGGCTCCACCCCCCAGAGCGTCTGATTAGTAGGTCTGAGGTGGGACAGGAGAGTCTGCAGTTCTAACAACTTCCCAGGTGAAGCTGATGTCCTGGTTTGGGACCACATTTTGAGAACCACTCAGGCCTGGTGACCAGTTAGGAGGCTGAAGAAACACCCAGGGTCCTCCACCTGCGGCCAGCAAATATTTGTTCTATATCAGCAGTGGAAATAAACCACTCAGGCTGGTGTGAAATTTTTTGAGCTATTAAGATACCGCTTAATAGTCCCGTCTAGCAAAAGTCTTTGTTGTCTGGGAAGATGTGTAACTGCTTAAGTATGATCCATTTTTCCAGAGAAATGAGAAGAAAGAGGTTTATGTCCAAAAAAATTCTGGTGCTCAAAAGATATGAACTGAGCAGAAACTACAGAACTATAGATGAAGCTATCAAGGAGGCCTTAATCTCTGTCGTTAGAACTGTCCAGACAGCGGAACTTAAATATAATGAGAGACCTCGAATTTCATTCTGGCTTATGAGGTAGCTTCTAATTTATTCCCATTCTGCCAGTGAAGAAACTGAGGCTCAGGAGGCTTTAAGTAGCTTAAACAAGGTCAGAGAACTAGCCAGTGACAAGGCTGAGGATGTACATTCCAAGTCATGGTCAAGGGGAAAAGGCCTCCCTAGAGGGCTGTTGTGAGGATTCTGAGAGGAGAGCCTTGCCTCTTCGCCACACCTCGCCTACGCTTCCTAGACTCGAAGTAAGACTGGGTTAGGGGTGAAGGAGCCCAGCACCCCTTCCTCTGAAGAGCGGGCTCGGCACAGGTCTCCTGGCTCAGCATCAGGGAGAAACAGGGAAGACCCGTGCCCTCTGTTCCTCTCTGTGACCATGGATGCATAACTCCACACATTCTAATGTAAAGAGAATTTCCTTCTGGCTTCTGGGATCTGCTCAGACCTCCTGCTTCCCCGTCCTTTATTTCACAATGCGGGAGCAAACCCGACTGGATTTTGCCACCAGTCAGGCTCTGGGTCAGCAAAAGAACTAGAACAAAATTGCTCATAGCAATCATGGCGAGGCAGTTAAACAGTGCTTGCTCCTAGAGTCACTTCCTTTAGCTTGCTTAGCATAAGAGGGAGGGCCAAGTTACCTCACCTGCCTTCTTCAGTCCCCTGTCTGTAAAACAGCCATGAGAGGGTTCCCCCCGACTCCCCTACCCCCCCACCCTAACCCCCAATCCTCCCAGGTTATTGCGAGGATTCAATAGATCAACTGCTAGCGGTCTGCAAAGCAACAGGGCACAAACCAGCAGCATCACGCGCTGGAAACACCAACTTCCAGCCCCACGGCAGTCCTACTGACACAAACTGGGTGTGTGGGTGGGAGTGAGCAGGTGGGATCGGGCTTAACAAATCCTCCACGTGATTCTGACACTTCCCCAAGTTTGACACTCACTGCTCTAGAATGTAAGCTCCATGAGGACAGGATTTTTTATGGCTTAATCACTGCCAAATCCCCAGTGCTGGAACAATGCCTGGCATATTACAGACACTCTATTCATTTACGGGCAGTCAATAAATATTTCTAAGTTGAGTCCAGATGAAAGAGAAGAGGAAATAAACCAAGGTTCAGAGAACCTGACATTTCTATTTGCACAGTTTGATGACTGTCTCTCACTAATTTGTAGTAAATGTTATGAGTTGGAGACTGTCTTATGTCACCCTTGCATTCCCAGCACTCAGCCCGGTGCCCAGCTCATCCTAACAGGCTCTGGGTAACACCCTAGGGAAGGCGCAAAGGTCTCTCAGATCCAAAGCCCAAGTCCACACAGCAACTACCAACAGGTGTCCTAGACAGGGCCATCCCTCCAGCTTCCTAAGATGGGTCAAAGAATTCTAGCAAATACCAAGCCCCCAGTCAGAATGTAATTTATCTGTTTAACTGTTTGCCCATCTCCCTTGCCCGAGGGTACACCCCATTGTAGCAGGGACTTTGCTCTGATCCTTGGTTAGGGCAACGGAGCCTGAAGCCCAGTAGGCACTCAATAAATACCTGCTGAATGAATGGCCAACCCCTGGCTGGGTGGGACACGATAAACACCAATGCCCTTCTGCACCACCTCCACGCTAAAATCAGCAGGTTCTCAAACAGCTCTCCAACAGGGCACAGGGAAGCACGAGTGAAGGGCCAGGATATCAGAGCAGTTACCAATGAATTTCAGAGACCTCCAGTTCCCACAGCAGCCGTTTTCACTCAGCCATGACCACTGCAACTCATTATCCCTGCTTCGCACACCGCCCTGGTGCCAGCTCCCTGGCAAGAGTCACTTTACTTCAGAAATTCCAAACAAGGGCTTGCCTCTGATAAGACTACTGGGAAAAGAATTTATTGGTTTATTTACACAATGAGTGCCCCAAGGTGGTTTGCAAACTCTGATGTCAACGTGGCTCAGGTGAGCCCTGCTTCAGCAGGAAAAAACTTGAGTTGGCAAGGAAGGGACAATGGTTCTTGTTTCTCTACCAAGGCAAAGAAGGGTAAACTAGCCTAACTAGTCACAGCTCCCATTTGAAAGCCTGGTGTGTACCAGGCACTGGGTAAGACCCACCATGGCTGAGGTCCTTTCATCTCCCCACAACCCTCGGTGGTAGGTAGGTCCTACGCTTACCTGTGTTTTACACAGTAAAGAAGGGACTTGTTCAAGGTGACTTACTATATGTAAATGACAGAGACAGGACTTGACTTGGTGGCCTCTGGAGATCATTATGAAGGCCTTATCTACTGCAGGGAACAGTGTGGTATGTCAAACCAATGTTCGGCTGGAACCACACAAACATTTTCCTCCACAGTGAGCAAGGTATATATGCTGATAGATGTGTTGTTTATTTCTCTGTAGTTACAAAGGTCCCTTTTCCTTTGCTCCCTTCCCCTCTTCCCTTCCTCTCTCCAAATTCGCTGAAAAAGACTGCAGTGGTGCAAAGAGTAAGGCTTTGAAATCAGAAGAACCTAGATTCAGATTCCAACTCTGCCCCTTTCTACCTCTATGACCTTGAGTTTGTCACTTGGCCGTTCTTAACCTCAGTTTCCTCATCTGCAAAACGCCAGAAAAATACCATGAGCAGCAAACTGTGTTTGGCCCATGCCAGCTACTGGATAAAGATGACTAAATATAACTATTAGCATCATGATCACCAGAGGCCAGTTATGGTTCTCACTGTTAGTGATACAAATGCACGTGTAAGAGATTCCTGGACTACACAACGCCATGCTCACAGAGCCCTAACTATCCAGGAAAAGCCACAACAGATGTAGGGTTGGAAGGCTGTCCCAGGGTCATCTCATCCTAGCAGCCACCTGATGCCTGGATCTTGATACTTTATCCTTCCAAGTCAGGTATCAGTCAGTGGATCCTAAGGGCATCCCAGAGACAAATCAAACAAGTAACCGCCACTGGGCGGGGAGGAAGCCAGCATGGGGACAGCCCTGCTGCCACCAAACCAAGCCCGGCAACAGCAGGCAGCCGGCTGGGGAAAGTCAGCAGCTGCCGTTGGCCTGGTGTCCTGGCTGCCGGAGAGTGATGAATGGAGCAGGAGAAGAAAAAAGCCAACAAAGGTGTCCCTAATCTTGATGCAGCTTTTTTTTTTTTTTTTTTTTTTTCTGGCCGACCATTGAACGAGAACTTAAGCCTCCGTCCTTTTTCTTTGGCAGACATTTGAAACTGAAAGATCCCATTTCTCTCTAATGGTGAGATGTCATGGGTAGAAGCATTGAAGAGGCAACGGGGGTGGAGGTAACCCACTGCACTTGTCCTTTTCTCCCCTCCTCCCTGCTCTCTCTACTCCACTCCCTCTCCCCTGTCTAGCATCTTTATAGAATGTTCTACATTCCCCCCACACAACAACAGTGAACGCCCCCCCTTTATTTTGGCAGGAGCTTTTCTGCTCAGGAGCCGGAGGCTTAATGGCCCGCTGGTGAAGGTTAAATAACAAAACGCCACTGTATCCAGTTTCTGAATGTTCTCTTCTTTTATCTCACTCTGAAACAGGGATTCAGGGCAGCCGAGAAGCTTGTCAGTAGCAGTAACTAGAGCCTTTACCTGTTCCACCTAAAGGTGTGTGGCCGGCTGGCCCCTCCGTGCTGGGAGAGGCACGGCATGCATTTTTCACCCAGACTCAGCCCCAATCCAGCCCTCAGTCCTGTCCAAGTGGAAGTACTAGGAGATGCTACCCAGGCCATTTCTCCAAGAGGAGTGGGTTTCTCTTATCCAGGGCCCCTCGCTGAGCCAGGGGCAGATCCCCGCAGCCTGGAGGCAGACGTGGCTGGAGACACTCAGCACAGACAGCTGACTGCAGTGAAGTTGGCACCCCCTGCAAATGCTGCCAAAACCTGACTGAGGCTTCCTGCATCCAGAGAGTTCTGCAGCAGCACGCCGGCCACCTTCCAACTCCCACTTATTCTAGCCTCGTCTCTCCTTATGTGCACCTGAGCTTGGCGTTCCAACCTTCCCAGTAACCAAGGCAACCTGATTCGCTTCTCTTCAAAAGGGCAGTGTTGCACAGCTCCCAGGGATCCCAGGGGAGTGGGGAATCAGGTCAGTTTGGCGAGGCCAAAAGCGGGAGGGGTGGTGACAGGGAGGCGCTGCCTTGGCTACTAAGTCCCTGGCCTTTGGGAGCATTTACCCGAGAGACTTGGGAACGACTCTGAACTCTCTCCACACACCGCATCCTTCAGAGTTTCTCTGCCTCCTTCTCTGTTCTTTCCCTCCCTCCCTCCCAGAGCTCTGGTTAGCTGGCTGCTCCCGGAAGGTAGACTTTGTGCCCGATAGTCTCCTAAGCTGCCATGTGGATCTCACTGGCTTCTCTGATTAAGCCTCCTTGGCAACATCTTTCCCGGAGATCCACAGCAGGCTTGCCTCATTTTAGGAGTAAATGGTAACTTTCCAGCCCAGCTTGTCAACAGGGCATCTGGAGCCCTGAAATGGCAATAGCTAATTCGAGTGTGGATTCAGGAGTTCAACCAGCTGGGCCCCAATCCCGGGTGCATCACCTACTGGTGGTGACCTTGAGCAAATATAAATTCTTAACCGTTCTAAATTGCTGTTTCCTTATCTGAGGATGGAGAAAATAACAGTACTTACCTTACATGGTTGGCAAAAGGATTAAATGAGATCGTAATATAAAACACTTGGTGTGCAGCACAGAATACATATTAGGAGACTTAGCATTTATTATTATTTTATTCATTTGTGGGTTCCAATGCCTCTTATTTCTTCCTGTTAGCTAGACTAGTGCTTTTTAACCTCATTTCTTTCTTAATGAATGACGTAAGATATTCCCATGCATTGCAGACTCCCATGAAATATGTAGATCATAAATTCAAGCCTTGGAAGGAGAAGAAAAACCCTCTAATAATTGTAAAGGCCCAAGCTAAAGGTAGTAGTGGATCATTAAAAGCAGAAGCATGGAGAATAGAGGCTTTGGGTAAATTCCCTGGCAGGCTGGTTATAATTCCCACTTAAGAAAGCTTGTCAGAATGTAAATTGGTGGAAAGTGACGTTAGTCCGACAATAACCTTAAATCTATTTAAATTGATTATAAAAACAGTAATGCACTTGCAATTGCTGGTACTTTAACTGGTCAACATATAACACATTCCTATGACACGACTCAGAAATGATTGCAATGCTATGAAAGAAACTTGCTGGTCTGCATAGTCAAAAAGGATTACAAAGAATAAACCACAAGCATAAAATATTCTCAAATTATTACCATGGATGAGAAGAAACTGGGTCTGATTTTTAGGGAAAAGTTTACATAAAAGAAAGAAGAAAGGAGACCTCTACTAGAGACTCAAGGTTGACGTTTGCTGTGTGACCTTGGGTAAGTCACCAGTCTCTGAGTCTGTTTCATCAGTGAAATGAGAGGGCTGGATTACATGACCAGAAAGGTCCATTCCAGCTGCAAACTGCTACAGAGCTGGATGGAGACTCAGTCTCCATTTGACTTAAGTATTTCCTAAGTACTTCCTAGTAAAAGTCAAAAGGTTTGGCATTCCCAAGTGTCTCCTGTATGTTAGGTTCTGTGCTAGCTGCCCTACATGATTTAACTTATTTCATGCTCACAATGGCCCTTGACAGCTTATGCACATCACCCCATCCTAGAGAAGACAAAATCAAGGCTCAGAGAGAATATGTAACTTGCCAAGGTCACTCAGGCAGCAAGCAGCCGATCCAAGATGCCAGGATTCAAAGACTCAACCTTTTTCCATTTTCTACACCACTCGCTGGATAACCATGGCCTGGCCACACCAGAATGGCAGCAGGTAACTGAAATCATGCCTGTCCTGGGTCCATTCCCCAAGGCCAAATTCCTTAGGCAGTGGAGCAGAGATCTTAATTCAGCAACGGATTCCATCCAGCTGAGTGGTTAGAAATTTGGGTTCTGGAGTCGGCATGCCTGGCATTCCCATCTCAGCTCCTCAGAAGCTGAGTGGCTTTCCCCAAACTTAGCCCCCCTGAGCCTCGGGTTTCTCAGGCAGATAACCTATTCCCAGGGTTGTTAGGGGGATTAAAAGAAGTTATCCATGTAAAGCTCTGTCAGCAGACTACCTGAATATAGTAAATGCTCAATCATTATGTCCTACCTAGCTAAACAGGAGGGCATACAAGTAGTGATGAACAGTTTTTAAGTTAATCTCTGGCAGGGGTTATGAACCCGGGGTCTACAAACTCCCTGAACTTATGTGCCAAAAGCCGTGTTCATGCTTTTCTTCAGGAAACATCCTTAACCTTTGTCAGATTCTTATAAGGGTCTGTGACCAGAAGGAGATTAAGATCTTTTGCCTGCTGTAGACCCAACGTCGTACACTATGAATCATTCCTGAAATAACAGCGTTGGCAAAAATTCCCCCTCAAATCATGAGAGAAGTTGCTGGGTTCTCTCAACATGGCCTCCCAGACACGTGGATCTCTAGCACTGATCACACAGCCCCAGAAACTGTGCCCACAGAGCTCCCAGGTGGTTCCTAGAAGGTCAGAAGACAAACCCCCCAATGAGCAGGAATTAGGCTTCAGGAACCTTCCCCAGCAGGGCCAGTTCCAACAATCCATTCTTCCTCCGGAGAACAATCAGTGTGTTTGTTGTTGCATACCTCTAAGCTAAATATACCCGGAATGCTGGCTCTTTGCTGGAAGCTCCCAGAAGCACCCGGGGTTACTCTGCTAAAGGCACGCTGCTCCGCGGCCCGATCTGCAGCACCTGATTCCCCACAGACCTGTCACCTTCTCAGACCAGCCTTGCCTCGGGAGGAGCCCGTGGTGCCGTTGGAGCCTTTGGCCCAGTAGGCAGGGCCCGAGCTGCCCACTGGCCCCTCTCCGGTTGTTGGGACAACCGTCCTCAGGAATTTCGGCCTCCCAGTCTTCCCCTGGGTGAGAAGGGGAGAGAGTTGGCAAGGCTGCCCGCAGCTCTTCCAACCCCCTGGTGAAAGGGGAAGCTGAAAACTGGATTCCCTACCCCCAGCAGCCTCCAAGCCGGACAGCACACAAAACAGCTCAGGCCCAGAGAGAGGAATGTGCCAGGACATTCTTCAGGCTTGGTAACCCGAGACGCTATTCTGTTCTCTGCGGCTAAGAAATCACTTTTCTGACTGAAGGACCATTTCACTTACTTCTTTTAAATTCAGGGGAATGGACAGGTGTATCTCCTTGATTCAGATAAGGAAAAAAACCAAGACAAATGGGTGCGCGTGCACGCGCACACACACACACACACACTCAAGGAGCAGAATCTTTTTTGTTTTTTAATTTTTTTATGTGATATTTTGTTTCATAGCATTAACCAGCTGCAGAGATGTAACTGCCTTGGCAGAATTTCTCTCCCCTAACCTCACCACCCCAAAGAAGCCTGGCGCTTTTCGGCCGTGTTAAATTTTCTCCTCCTCCTTTCAGCCCCCTCACCCTCCTGCCTACCGCCCCCCCACTCCCAATTCTGCCACGGAGTCAGGAGGGATAAGGCGAGGCCAAACCCGAATCAGCGAAATCCTATCTGAGAACTGGCAGGGGGCTTAGAGACCACCTCATCAACCTTCTTCTCTCACCGAAGGAGCACTTGCACCTCAGAGAGGTCAAGCGATTTGCCTGAGGCCACACAGGTAGGACGAGAAGGCAAAACTCCCTTCTGGGGTGTGCAGGAGGGAATTCCAGGGAGTCAGAAGTGGATACCCTCTGCTCAGCTCTTTCCCCAAACTTTCAAAGTTGGCTCACCACGCAGTGAGCTCAGAACCCCTCAGCGCCCCAAGCTCAGGGGCCCCACCCCGGGCCGGTGCAGGTGGGATGACCAGGAGATATCAATACAAAGATGCAGCATTCAAACCAGTGGCCTACAAGGCGGAGAGAGTGAGCAGCTCCATGAAGTGCCAATATGTCTTTAATGCCGGCCAACCTGCCTAAAAACACAGGCTGCACAGCCCTGTTGCTGGAGCCGTGGACAGGCCCCAGGAGTGAACTCAAATATAGTGGCACTGTTGTTTTTCCCCTCCACTGTATTTTTAAAGGTTCCCTAGTATTCGGGGCAATAGATGTTACTAGTTTCCCCTTTATGAAAGTGCCTAAAAAAAAATTCAAATGGGGTTGATTTAAAGTCACATATTAAGTAAGCAATAAAACAAGTGGATATAGCAAAAAAGGTGGTCCACGTAATACTAAAATTTGGGAAATTATGCTCTAGTCAAGTCAGTATCCCACAGAAGCTATACTGCTTGCCCTCTTCCAAGGGTAAAAAATGACCCTTGTTTAAGAAGCCTTCTACAGCTGTGTTATCCTCTCAGCACCCCAGAGAAGTTCCTAGATGCATGACCTGGGACGAGTTAGCAGTGTCCTCGACATTCAACTGCTAACAGCACACTGGACTCGGTAGCTGCTGGGACCTAAAATACGGGAGGACACAGAAACTCGAACTTGTGCCTGTATTAGGAGAGGACAAGGGACTGTCCAGTTCACCAACACAGCAACAGAGTCCCTGGGGCAACTGACCCTGAGGGGGGCATGGGGAAGGAAAGTGAGTAGGACCACAAGTGTGGAGGTTAGAACTTCAGAGCCAGTAAAGGACTCGGCATAAGGCAGAGGGGTGGAAAGATCAAAACACAAGCAAATCGCACCTCCAGGCCTCAAAGTTTGTCTCACGCTTGAAAGTGGGAGTTGGGCCTTGATCTTCTATGTCCCTTCCAACTTTGAAGAGTTCCACTGTTGGGCTTCCCTGGTGGCGCAATGGTTAAGAATCTGCCTGCCAATGCAGGGGACACGGGTTCGAGCCCTGGTCGGAGAAGATCCTACATGCCACGGAGCAACTAAGCCTGTGCGCCACAACTACTGAGCCTGCGCTCTAGAGCCCACGAGCCACAAGTACTGAGCCCACGCACCACAACTACTGAAGCCCGCGCGCCTAGAGCCCTGCTCCGCAACAAGAGAAGCCACTGCGATGAGAAGCCCACACGCACCGCAACGAAGAGTAGCCCCCGCTCGCGCCAACTAGAGAAAGCCCGAGCGCAGCAACAAATACCCAACGCAGCCAAAAATAAAATAAATTAAATAAATAAATTTAAAAAAAAAGAGTTCCACTATTACTACTTCCCTTCCAAGCAACTCATTTGCCTGACAAATAGGGAAACTGAGGCTCAGAGGTAAAAGCAGCTTGCTCACGGGACGCTCTCCAGCGTTAAAAATTTCTCTTCCGGATTAAATTGATGAGACATTCAGCACGGTACTGAACACAGAGGAGGCACCTAGTAAATGTTGAATGAATGAACCAAAGTGCTCACAGAAACCACGAGGAATCTCAGCTCACATTTTCTTTCTGCTTTTTCTCAACCTTCACCTCACTACACACCCCATCCTGGACTTCTGGAACCTCCATCCCAACCCCACAGGATGAAGGGTCCAAACAATTCACCTCCATTGCTTTACAGGCACCTGACACCCAAGGTCACAGCGACCAGGTGAAAATTCCACATTCCTGAGGCACTTTGACCACAGAGGTGACAGCAAAGCACAACAAAGCGGTCCCAGAGGGTGGTCCTCCCCTCCCCCCAGGATATTCATGGGGAGGGGGTGCGTGTGTGCAAAGAAATGCCAAGCAGTCAAAACCAGGAGAAAGTCTGGAAGCTAAGAGCCACACCAGCCATCTCACACTCCACCTGCCTCAGCAAAAACAAATCCGGTGCTCCAGCCGGCCTGGTGCCCACCAAGGTCAGGACGCGCTGGTGCAGGGCTGAGGAGCCGCGGTCCCCAGAGGGAGGGAGGGAGGAGAAAGAGAGATGGGCAGGGCTTTGCGGAGGCCTCTCACCTCCATCTACATCCTAACAGCTTCCAAGTTGCCGTGAGATTCCTGGAGAACCGGTCTCCCCGATCAGACCTCCCCCGCTCCTTCCTTTCCTTCCCTCTCTCGGCCTCCAGGCCCCCAGACTGCTCCCGTGCTCCTCTCAGAGCCGCGGAGACACCTGTCAAAAACCACACTCCAGGCTGCCTTCCCCTGCACGCACGCAGTGTCCTTCCTCCAGCGGTCTCCCACTGAGTCCTGGGTGCCTGCCACCCGCTCCAAACCAGCTGCTTCCCCATCCCCCCTCCTCCCCCACCCCGTGCTGGGGAAAGCCTTCCCGGGAAGCCCCAGCATCACTCGGCTAGGTTGCTCCCCCAGCCCCCGCCCGACCCAACTAAGGGGAAGCGGGGGGCGGGGGGCGGGGCTAGAGCTTAAGGTCAAAACTCCGGGCAGGTGCCGGCTGGGGCCTGAGTCCTCATCAGAGGAAGGCAGTGGCGGCAGCCTGGGCCAACTCACTGGCCGTCCCCTCCTCCCGGCAGCCCACCCGGGCGGGAGCGGCGGTCTAGAACGGGATGAAGGTGGAGCGTGTGGGGTGCGGGAAAACGAAGAGGCTCGCCGAGCTCCTCGGTATCCCCTGCACAATCCCGGCTGGTGGCCCGTGGGGCAGGAGGGGTCCTCTCGGGGTCCTACCTGTCCCGCGGGTCGATCCAGCTGGTGGTGCGGCTCGTGTGGTCTATGTAGTAGACCTTGCCGTCGAAGTCGTGCGCCTCCTCCCAGCCGTCCGGCAGGGGCAGCTCCGGCCGGGGCATCTTCCCGAGCGCGGCCCGCGCTCCCCCATGCAGCTCCCGGCCGCCGCGGGGGCCCCCGGCTCAGCGGCTCCGGCCGGCTCTTTTCGGCTCGGGCGGCCGCCGAGGCACCATGATCGGGGGAGTGGCGCCCGCGGACTGGGGGCCCTAGTGAGGGCCGGCCGGGGTGGCGGCGCTGTCCATGCGGCCCTGCGGCCCCGGCCCGGCGCCGCCCGCTCCTCCCGCCGCCGGCCTCTCACGCTGCCATGTGCGTCCGCAGCGGCGCGGTGCGGGCCCGGGTGCGCGCCCCGCCGGCGGGGCAGAGCGAGCCGAGCGCAGCTGCCGCCTGCCCTCCTCCGCGGCGCGCGGCGCCCTGCAGCCTCCACGCCGCCGCCCGCCGCCCGCCGCCGCCGCCGCCTCTTCTTCCCCCGAGCCGGGTGCTGTCCCTCCTCTCAGCTCCGCCGTTCAGCGACCGCTCGGCTTGCGACTTCTGCCTCCGCCAGGTGCGGCTCGGGCGGTGCAGGTAACCGCGCTGCCCCGGAAACGGGAGGCGGAGCACCGGGCGCCAGGGTTCCCGCGTCCCCTCCCCGCGCCCAGCGCAGCGAGGGCGGGTCCTAGGGCCCGAGACGCGCCCCCTCGTGGGACAGTCCCAACCGCCGGCTGCTCCTGCCGGAGGAATGGGAGCCCGCCCCTTACCTGGGTCCCTGACCCAGACTGGCGCCCCAGGAGGCTAAAGCACGACCCGCTCTCCCTCTGCTTCCCAACGCTCCTGGCTGTCTCCACCCCGAGTGTTTAGGCTCTTGCACAGGTGGCACCAAATCTTACAACTCCTCGTTTCTCTCATGTAGAATCAGGAGTCAGGCAAGAAGTGGTTAAATGGAAACATTCTTGCAAATCGGGGAACATAAGTTTTCCAGGATCTCTGATCCCTTCCCCCAACACACACACCATCTGTCTCCCTCTTATTCTATTCTTCTCCTCACGTTGTCTCACCCATCCCCCCACCCCTCGTATTTGCAAATGTAGCTGGCTTTTCCCCGGGACCGTAAAATTAGGAGTGCTATCAACTTACCCCACCCGCCTCGCCCCCGGAGGACTTCCAGGGGGTGTCAGGGAAGCACTCTGTAAAAGTAATAGTAACGACACTGTTGTTGTTCATTAAATTGAATACTTAACCTGTCCCAGGCAGCTTCACCTGCGTCCTCATCTGTGATACTATTTGATATGTTATAGCTTTGGGGGAAGGGGGTTACGAAAAAGAAGAAAGCAAGCAAAGCAAAATTCCATGTTGAAAAAAAATGAGAAGAAATTTTTAAAATCAATATTGCTTGAGAAATTAAAAATTCGTAATTACTTAATTACAGTTGAGTTAAGGATCAACTGGCTGTCTATGGCTTCTGACTGTGTCTTTAACCTTTTTTTGCCCTGGATATATAGCGGGGAGCTGGACTGGAGGAATGAAGCCCAGTGTGGTGTATCCTTTTGTCTGAGCCCCACAGTCTCCCAGAGGAGCCAGCATTCTGTGTTGTATGGGCCAGGGTGTGCTGAGCAAAGGGGAGAATCCCATGTTTGTGGTCTCACCTTCTTTTGATAGAGAAGGCCCACCACGGCAGCTCCTCACCTCCAAATGCCTTCTGCAAAGCCAGTTACTTCTTAAGGCCAGACTCATGGGCTCAGTATTTGGCCTTACCCTCCCTCCCTCATTCCATAGATGCCATGCACAAAAGTCCAGAAATGTGGGCCTCAGACTGGCCTCAGAATACCTAGAAGTAGGAGTTCCCCCTCCTTTTATGGGGAGATTCCCATAGCCCTCTAACACTACCTCTGCTTGGGCCTCAACTTTACTATGTATAAAATCCTCCCATTAGTGATGAGGGCAATAGCTCAAAATTAAAGTCAACATGGTGCTAGGTGCTTCACACGCAGGATCTCATGTAAGTGTCACAACACCACTCTGGAATAAGGAATACTACTTATTATACCCATTTCACTGATGAGAAAACTGAGGCTCCAAGATGATATATTGTTGACCAGGGATACAGAGCTAATAAGTGAACCTAGGCCTGACTTCAGTACTCGTGCTCTCCACCATTAACCTATTCTTTCTTTCTTTTTTTTAGTTACTCTGCAACTCCTGGACCTATGCATGGTCTGGATCTGGAATATCATAGATGCTTATGAATGCTCGTCCCTTTTGATGCTTGCTTCGTAATTATTTGGCTGAGAAGCAAAAGCTCTGGAACCAGTCTGTGTGGGTCTTAAACCCTCCCTATTTTCTAGCTGTGTGACCTTGAGTAACTTGCTTAACTGAAGTCCCAGTCTTAGGTCTGAAAGTCACCATAATAATCTAGACTCTGTAGGGCTCGTTGTAAGGGCTACAGATGAGAAGTGTAGAGGGCTTGGCACTCCACAGTAAGCTGTCATCTCAGGGGCCTCCTTGTGGTACATTTGGAGCACCATGTACACCCCAGTGAAACTGATGAGGTATTTTCTGTTCCAAACACAAGCCCATGTCCTTTCCCTGCCTGAAAATTGTGTGTGGTTGTTTGTGACAATCTTCCTAATTGCTGCTTTCATTTTGTTGTCTTGTTTTGCAACCATGCCTTCCCACTGGCTGATGTTGGTTGTGAAGGGAAAACCCCTTTTAGGCCACCAAATCCAACTTTCTTTTTAGCCCAGGTGCCCAAGCCCTGGCATTTCCACATGACTTGTTCCTGCACATCTTTAGACCTGGGCTGGGAAGCAGGAAATTGAGACCAGAGCAGGAGTCAACTCCTTAAAGCCTTACTCTGTTCACCTTACCTCCACCGCCCCCCCCACCTCCCCATGGCAGAAGAATCCTGGGTTATCTCTCAGAAGCTGCAAGCAGGGTGAGGTAATGAAACAGATGACTGCCTGCCCCATGTGATGGTGGGTGAATCATCCCCAGGCATTCTTCGAGGCTGAGGACCAACGTGAAAGGGATTAAAGGTAAAACCGGCTCAGCCATGTGATAGGGCAAATTGGACATTATTCTACAGGTGAACGAACTGCAGGAATCTGACAAGAAGCCCAGCCTCTCCCGGCCTTCCTCCTGGGGCTGCATCTGGCTGCTCTGGAGCTGAGTAGGGGCCGAGCAGAAGTAACCACAGGACAAGCCTTTCTTCGTTTTGCTTTCACAACCGGGTCGCCCACCTGAGCCTGAAAACAGGTTGTCTTGTTTTTTAAAAGACACCCACTGAAATCCTTTCCCCCACCGCAGCAGCAAAGGAGAACACACATGTGTCTCAGAGAGTCAGAGAGGCAGGGTAACATATTTCATGAAGATGGTAAGGAGGAGAAATTAGCTTTAAAAAAAAAAAAAAAAGAACAGATATGCCAGCAGTACTTTCCTGTTAGCATCGACATTCTTCAAGGAAATGGAGGCTGTGGAAACCTCTGCGGAGATTTTTCTTCCGACTCCATGACTGTTCCTCCCTATATCATGCTTTGCCTCCCACGCATCCTGGAGGATGCAGTTACGTTTATGTGACTGAGCCGATAATGTCCCCTTTCTTTAATTGTGCATTATGTGTGGTTCATAATTCGGCCCGTGAGCTATTTTCTTTTTTTTTTGATAAATTTATTTATTTTATTTAATTTATTTATTTTGGCTGCGTTGGGTCTTCGTTGCTGCGCACAGACTTTCTCTAGTTGTGACGAGCGGGGGCTACTCTTCCTTGCAGTGCGCAGGCTTCTCATTGTGGTGGCTTCTCTTGTTGAGGAGCACGGGCTCTAGGCGCACGGGCTTCCGTAGTTGTGGTGCATGGGCTTCAGTAGTTGTGGCACGTGGGCTCAGTACTTGTGGCACACGGGCTTAGTTGCTCCACGGCATGTGGGATCTTCCCGGATCAGGGCTCGAATCCATGTCCCCTGCATTGGCAGGCGGATTCTTAACCCCTGCGCCACCAGGGAAGCCCCCGTGAACTATTTTCTTTCAATGGTGGGAAGCCATGTCCTAAGCCAGGGAAAATTAGGGTGCAAAAAACCTTGGTGATATGAGAGCTGAGACAGAAGAGGTGGTTTCTTATTTACCTCTGGGTCCTCAGTGTTTAATACAGAGCTTGAAAATACATCGAAATAAGTCTAGCACAGTCAATTCATTTTACAAATCGATGGAGTTTCTATGAATAATGACTCATTGCCCTGGTTCTCATTAGTCCCATTTTACAGATGTGTAAACTGAGACTCAAGAGGCGAAGTGACTTTCCTATAGTGACATGGTAAATAATAGAGCCAAGAGTCCAACTCAGCTCCTCCCAACTGGTTTTTTGCTCCTGAATTCATGGCAGTGTAGGATCTAGAATGCCAATGAAGAAGGAACTTCAGGTTATAAACAGTCTGGTTGGAAGGGGGTGGAGGAGCAGCCAGGAGACTACTAGTCTTGAACTCCTGCTTTCAGTCAGATTGCATATCTGTTGGAGTGGTTGCAGGTGGGAGAGGGCATGCTGAGGCTATAGCTGAGTTTACAATGAAAGGGCAGAGTTTAGGTGTGGGTTCTGAATTCCAAGCTGAAGATAGACCAACCTGGTTCTCAACCTCCACCAATGCTGTCAACAAGACCCACCTGGGGCTTAGATAGCAGGGGATTTAACAGGCTGAGCTGTCTCTGTGGAAGGAGGGGTACTTTTCTCCCTATGCCTCCTTTTTCTTGCTGGTCCATTCATTAACCGAACTGGATTTCCTCGGGACAGGAGGTTATCCTGGGACTGGCAGGAGAGGTTTCCACTCTCCCATCCAAGAGGCCTCTGTGTACTGGGGGCTGGGAGCTGTTGTGTCTTTCACCAACGAGGAAATGAATTATGCACTGAAGGAGGAGGTAAAGATGAAATCTCAGTTTCGAGAGTCGGGGTGGAGGAGAAAGAAAGGGTGTGAACAGAGGGAGGGAGTTCCTGCAAAGCACTGCTTTCCTCCACATCTACCCCAACTGCAGAAGAGGAGCCCTGGTGGGAAGCAGGGGAGGGGGTGCAAGCACAGTAAGCAGTGGGCTGGCTGAAAGAAGCCTCTCTTGGGTACTTATAGAGCTTGCATCTCCATGGTACCCAGGCACTTAAATTAAACTCCAACCCAACTGCTTAGAGACTGGTGGAGTGAAATACTCTTTACCTGTCCTCTGCTCCTGGTTTGATGCCTCATTCTCAGAATTTTAGATGCGCAAACTGAGTGAGTTTTATAAGATGCTATCAAGAAGGGTGTAGGTTTGGGGCTTAAACCCAGATAACTTGCCTTAACATGGGGGCTGGGTAGAGTAGTGGAAAATACACGGGCAGGAAAAAAAAAAGTCCGTGTGTGAAATTGGGCTCTCCATCATGGTTGCTGTGTGACTTTGGGTATGAGACAGTACCCTTTTGAGCCTCAGTTTTCTCATCTGTGAAATGAGAGGACAATACCCACCTCACTGTCAACTTGTGACAACTAAACGAGGTGATGTACATAAAGTGCTAGCTCAGCCCCTGAAACACAGGGGTTCTTTTAAAGGTGGTCCCTTACCTCCTTAGCTCTTTACTCATTTATTCAACAAGACTCTTGTCTGTCAACTGTACCAGACGATGGGTCAAGCCCTCGGGACACAGGGTTGTTTCTGGTCTCAGGGCAAGGACAGTTTAGTAGGGGAGATATACAAGTCAACAAATAAATAAATATTTGCATGTTGGGATTGATAACAAGAAGAAAACAGCATGCTATGACAAAATATCTTAGGGTGGGGACTGGTCCAGAGGAGAAGGCCCTTCTGAGAAACTGACATTTAAGCAGAAACCTGAAGTAGCCAGTAATGTGAACAGGCAAAGAACAGGCATTCTAGGCTGAGGGAACAGCAGGTAGAAGGGACCCAAAGATGTGGTGTGTTCAACACATCAAAAGAACCCTGTTTCCATTCCACTGTAAACCGTAGGAGGTTGTTTTTATGGAGGGATCCAAGCTAAGCGGTAGTGCCCTAAAATCTTGCAAGGTTCTCTGACCCCAATCACATGGCTTCCTGCACTGTCATTGACACCGTCGTGATCTGGGCTAAACAGAGTCCCTGCTCCCCAGCCCCTGTTCCTCAGCTGCAGAAGCCTCTAAATGTCCAAGACAGCCTAGTAAAGTTTGGATACTTTACTTACTCTATCTTTAATTTTCAGAAGGTGTTATGTGTCTCGATGTGGATTTGAGGGGGTTTATCTTCTTCGGCATTTACTTAGCTTCTTAAATCTGTTGTCTGATGATTCCTGTCAAAGTTGGGAAGTTTTCAGCCATTAGTTGAGTCCTTTTTCAGTCTACCCTCTTTCTCCTCTCCTCCTGGGACTCTCATCTTTACAGTCCTTCAGGTCCCTGGGGCTCTTGTTAATCTTTTAATTTTTTCAGCCTATGTTCTCTCTGTTGTTCAGATTAGCTCATTTCTATTGTTCTATCTTCTAGCTCACAGTTCTTTCCTCTGTCCCTTCCATTCTGCTCTTGAACCCATCCACTAAGCTTTTCATTTCAGTTGTTATGTTTTGTTTTTAGTTCAGATGTTTCCATTTGGTTCTCCTTTATGTCATTGATTTCTTTGCTAAGATTTTCTGTTTCCATGCCGAGGCTTTCTGTTTCTCCATTTTTGTCAAGTGTGTTGATAAATGCTCATTGAAGCATTTTTATCATGGCTCCTCTAAGATCTTTGTTAGAAAATTCTAAATCTCTTTTTTTGTTGTTGAGAAGGCATCTATTGACTATCTTTTTTCACTCGGTTTGAGATCTTCCTGGTTCTTGGTATGATGAATGATTTTTGACTGAAACCAGGACATTTTTATATGTTCTGAAACTCTGGATCTTATGTAAACCAGTTTTAGCTGGTTTGCTCTGATACCATTCCAGCAGGGGAATGGGGTGGGGGGCATACCTCATTATCAGGTGGAGGTGAAAGTCCAAGTACCCACTTGGCCTTGTTGACACCTGGTTGGGGTGGGGGAAGCAGTCCACACTGCTCACTGGCCTTCTCTGACACCATCCCAGGGGAGTGTTGGGGCACCTCGTCACAGCCTCTTTTTTTTTTTTTTCTTTTTAATTTTTTGGCCTCACTGCACGGCATGTGGGATCTTAGTTCTCCAACCAGGGATCGAACCTGTGCCCCCCTGCAGTGGAAACATGGACTCTTAACCATTGGACCACCAGGGAAGTCCCTCATCACAGTCTCTTGAGGGTGGAAGTTTAGGGTCCCTACTTGGCCTTTGCCTGTGTAGGTGAAAGTGTGGCCACAGTTTTTTTTCCATGGTATTTAGCTAGAGTAGGGTGGTTATTGTCTAAAAGGTTTTATTTGCTAGTCTACCCCTTTGCTAGGTCTTGGCTAGAGAGAGCAGGCTTTTGTTGAACTTTTTTTTTGTTGGGACCATTGGCGTTTGTGGGTTTCTCCAGCACTCAGTCTGGGATATGTGAGGCAAAAAGAAAACCCAGAGAACTCATCACCATGCCATTCATCAGATCCTGAGGTCCCTAGCCATCTGCCTTCCTTTCTGCACTTTCAGAGTCTTCTTATATTTGTTTCATATACAATGTCCAAAGTTCTTGTTTTACTTAGTGGGAGGAAGAGGAAGAAGTATGCCTACTCCATCTTCCTGGAAGCGAAAGTTCATTGCTTACTCTGAGCCAACAAAACTCAGTGTGTCTAAACTGGAATTCACTTTTCCTCAAGCCAGCCTCTTCTCCTCCTTTTCCTCCTGCACTCTCTGCCTTCCTATCTCCATTCATGTTCCTTAAAGTTATCTAATATTAAACTGAGGATTCTGCCCTCACAGCCTCCCTTATGTCTCTTCCTTTTTTTTTTTTGACCTGAGCCCTAGACCAGACCCTTTTGTCTGATTCTTGTCATTTTAATGGGGTGTCTTAACCGATTTCATGACTGGTACTCTCACTAATCTTTACCCCTCCAGTATACCTCCTCATCTTTCTAAAGCAAGTGTCCACAGGTACATTCCTCAGGGTCAAACTAAAAAATAGCCTGAGAGCAAATACATCTGGGAAATGTTGGCTTTAATAAAGTAAAGAGATTTCTTTACTGTGGGACTTCTCAGAGCTCTCAGTGAACCTACATCTGTGGTGAGTGGCCAAGAAAACAATATAGAATACAGAATTGCCCAAACTTATTTGACTAAAATATCTTTTTTCTTCCTGAGGCATCTCTGGAATACAAGCAATACAATACAAGTTTCTAAAGCAGAGGATGGGAAGCTTTTTCTGTAAAGAACCAGGCAATAAATACTTTGGCTTTGCAGGCCATATGGTCAGTCTCTGTCAAAACGACTCACCTCCTCAGTTGTAGCTAAAAGCAGCCCTGGACAATCTGTAAACAAATGGTGTGGCCGTATGCCAGTAAAACTTTATTTCCAAAACAGGCCACTGGCCCTCAGGTTTTAATTTGCCCATCCCTGTTTTAAAATATTTTAATTACAGAGACTTGGGTCTCATCCTAGGTTCTCACTTTTCTTTACTCCCTGTGTACATTCTGTCTACAAAAGCCTTGGATCCTATCTCCAAAATATGTGTCTGTTATCACCTCACACCAGTCAGGATGGCCATCATTAAAAACTCTACAAATAATAAATGCTGGAGAAGGTGTAGAGAAAAGGGAACCCTCCTACACTGTTGGTGGATATGTAAATTGGTGCAGCGACTATGGAAAACAGTGTGGAGGTTCCTTAAAAAACTAAAAATAGAACTACCATATGCTCCAGCAATCCTACTCCTGGGCATATATCTGGAGAAAACTCTAATTTGAAAAGATACATGCACCCCAGTGTTCATAGCAGCACTATCTATAATAGCCAAGACATGGAAATAACCTAAATGTCCATTGGCAGAGGAATGGATAAAGAAGATATGGTACATATAGACAATGGACTATTACTTAGCCATAAAAAGAATGAAATAATGCTATTCGCAGCAACATGGGTGGACCTAGAGATGATCATATTTTTAAAAAAATTTTATTGGAGTATAGTTAATTTACAACATTGTGCTAGTTTCAGGTGTACAGCAAAGTGAATCAGTTATACATATACATATATCCACTCTTTTTTAGATTCTTTCCCCATATTGGCCATTACAGAGTATTGAATAGAGTTCACTGTGCTGTATATACAGTAGGTGCTTATTAGTTATCTATTTTATATATAGTAATGTGTATATGTCAATCCCAATCTCCCAATTTATTCCCCCCCTTACTCCTTGGTAACCATAAATTTGTTTTCTACGTCTGTAATAGAGATTATCATATTGAGTGAAGTAAGTCAGGCAGAGAAAGACAAATGTCACATCACTTATATGTGGAATCTAAAAAAAATGATACAAATGAACTTATTTACAGAACAGAAATAGACTCACAGATGTAGAAAACTAACTTATGGTTACCAAAGGGGATAGCAGGGGTGGGGGGGAGGGATAAATTAGGAGTATGGGATTAACATATACACACTTCTATATATAACATAGATAATCTCTGTGATAACCTATACGGGAAAAGAATCTAAAAAAATGAATATATGTATATGTATGACTGAATCACTTTACACCTGAAACTAACACAATATTGTAAATCAACTATACTTCAGTAAAATTAAAAAAAAAAAAGACAATCAACAAGGACCTACTGTATACACAGGGAACTATATTCAATATTTTGTAATAACCTATAATGGAAAGGAATCTGAAAAAGAATATATGTATGTATAACTGAATCACTTTGCTGTACACTTGAAACTAGCACACCATTGTAAATTAAGTATACTTCCATTTTAAAAAATAGTTTGAAAAAATACAAAATCTGTCTGTTCCCCTCTCTCCATCTCCACTTTCACTGTCTTAGCTGTGGCCACTCCTCACCTGCATTATCAGCTTCCCAGCTGCGTTTCCTCTGCCCCCTTGCCCCATCATTCTAGACAGTGGGCAAGGACATCTGGGCGTGTTCTGGCCCTCAATAGTGCTTCACTGGTCTTAGGATAAAGTCCAGCACCTTACCATGTATTGTAAGACCCAGTTTACGGGGGCCCTCGTGTCCCCCTCCCGCCCCCAGAGCCTCAATTTCTTGCCTTGTCCCCTCACACCACACAATTGAGCTTGTGTATGTGACTTGCCCTGGGTCACCTCTTCTCACCTCTGGGCGTTCACACAGCCTATTTCTCCTGTCAAGGATACCCCTCTTCTGTCTTCAGCTGGCAAATTCTCCTTCTTCAGCTTGTAGCTTAGATGGGACCTCTTCTCCACCGTCCTAGGTTGAGTTGCATGTTCCTCCATCTATTATACCCTTTAGGAGTCCAGCCCCATCATTTGATTTCCCTATTTCTCTCTCTTTCTCTCTCTCTCGTTGTTTTTCCCTTCCCCAACTAGACCATAAACCCTGTGAGAGCAGGATGTTTTTTTGTTTTTTAATATTTATTTATTTGGCTGTGCTGGGTCTTAGTTGCAGCATGCAAGATCTTTAGTTGCGCATGCCAGATCTAGTTCTCTGACCAGGGATCGAACCTGGGCCCCCTGCATTGGGAGCACGGAGTCTTAACCACTGGACCACCAGGGAAGTCCCGAGCACCGGGAACGATGTTTTTCATCTTTCCCACATTTCCAGTACCCAGAACAGACCCCGCCCAGATTGACCTGGATTTGCATTAGAGAACATGGGCTAAACCCTGATCAGGGCCTAAGATTCCCTGACACCACCTCGTAACCACTTTTCCTGCTCGTAGGGACCAGATGGCATTAAACTGTTGGAATAATTAGGAGTCCATATGCCCCTCTAAGAAATAATTTGCCCATCTGTGGTGAGGAATGAGAATTATGCAGCATCCAAGTGTCCTTATGGAAGGATTTGTCTTTTTATTTTGAATCTGAAGTTTCTTTCTCAAAAGTCTTTGAGAGCTCTGTCTCTTTCTTTACATCTATCAAAACATTAGGAAGAAGCCAAATGCAGTGCATGATCCGTGAGTATATCCTAGATTGCTTTAAAAAAAGCCACAAAGAACATTCCTGGGACACTCGGGTAAAAGGGAATATGGAACGCAGTTTAGACAATATTATCATGTCGGTGTTAACTATCTCAGGAGTGACGGTGGTATTGTAGTTATTGCAGGAGAATAATCCTTGTTCTCAGGAGATAGAAGCTGAAACATTTAGGGGTGAAGTGTCACGATGTCTACAACTTAACTTCACATGGTTCAGGAACCATTTGAGCATTTCGGAGGGAGGGAGGGAGGGACGAAGAGAACGCAAATGTGGCAATATTGTTGAAAATCAGTAAATAATTTTTTTTAAAAAGGAACTGTATTTTATGTTTTATTCAACTCTCATCTCTGAGATGAGATGGCGTGGAATACACCTCGATAAATGTTGGCTAAACTGCAGCAGCAGCAACTAGTTCACTGTCTAACAATGTGCACTGAATTGCTTTAGATGATCTGTTAAATTCCTCTCTATGAACTTCTGATATTAGGATTTGAGCGGCTTTATAACTAAAAAGCCCAGCAAACATCCATCTCTCCCCTAGTGAGCTGAATGGCCTGGGCTCTAGATAGAACTCACATAGCTTAACATTTTTATTGTAAAAGTCTTTATAAAGGAAAACAAGCTAAGGTAGGGGAGAAACTTGCCCACCATATTCCAAATAAGGGAAAAGAAATCTGGGTTTGGGTGTGACCATGGGTCGCCATGTCTGAGCTGATCCAGATTAAGAAGGATGGAGACACTCTTTGGCTCATCTTCCGGGACAGCTCCCTGGATGTCCCTTTAAGAGCTCGGCTGCCGGTGGGCTGCGGCCCCTCTGATGTCCACCCCCGACCCAACTCAATAACTGAAGTTGCCTGGGAGGCTGAAAACTTGCACCGGCGTGAAATTAACAGGGATTCGCAGGCATTTCCTGGCCTCAGTCTCCTGGTATCGTTATGTTTTCATTTCCTGGTGATCAAATGTAAGGTCCAGCCCGGGAAGCCCTCACATTTGGCAGCTCTTAAGGCAGTGGGACGGGCCTTCAGAGATTGGCCAGCCCTCTGACATGGGCCAGGGACCAGAGGATGGCATGAGAACAGACACAGGATGGGTTTGCCCTACACACAGCCTCCAAGGGGGCTCACCTCGTAAACAGGGGCTTCTCTGGGGGACAGCAGTGATAATAGCATCGATAGTGGCCGTGGATTGAGCACGTACCCTGTACCAGGCATCGAGCTGGCACGTCCCACCTCCAGCCTCAAAATGTAAGTAACTCTGGGAATTCACACCCAGGCCTGCCTGACATTAAATTCCAGGCTGCAGAGTAGCTGGTGTAACATAACCACCCCTCACCCCTGGGAACACAGAAGATTCTACCAGCACCTGAGATCTCACGTCTGAGTGCTTGGTAAAGTTCTAGATTAATCTAAACAGTGAATGGTATGACTGTTACTGTAAGGGCACAAGGACTCAGAAGCCCTCCCTTCCACAGGTGTTCATTCTTAGCTCAGCTCCAGCACCGCTGAAGAGGAACTCATTTCCAATCAGCAAGTTAACAAGTAACGTGGTTGCCCCTCAATAGGGGCAAGGTTCACCCATGGGCTACCAGTGAGTGCCTGGATTGGGCAGGAGAATTATGGGGGAAGGCGGGGGGCAAGTTCTGCCTCTGCTTGGAACCATCAGCATGGACGGGGTCCACTGCCTGCAGTTTGTCCAACAGAGCCCTCTCGTCGGCCGGGAGGCCAGGAACCCTCTTCGTCCAGGTGCCGGAGAAGCTCTCCATCTATGCAGCATCCTCTTGAGAAGAGTCAGCTGGGGCTCCCATCAGGAAGGGAGCTTCTGAGCCAGCAAGACGGCAAACAGTAAGTGCAGCGAGTCTTTGGGGGAATGAATGAATGGGCTTAAGCAGAAGCGAGTGACATGTGCCAGAGGCTAGGATTTACCTGTGACCAGGAGCTGATCCCAGAGCCTGATTCTTCAGCTTCACCTCTTGCACTAAAGGTGAGCTGGGCTGAGTTCTTCCCATCTCCACCCAAGAACCAGGACCTGGAATGTGGGCTGTGTGTTTGGGGCAGTGTGCGTTTTGTGCCTGGATGTAGAGAGGGCACGTGTTCCTGCACGCTTAGGTCCCTGTGTAGTCAGCAGGGCAGGTGGCTATTGCCGCAGAGCTCCTGGGTGCTGCTAAACTCAACAAGCAGGTGGCTTTCTTTTGTCTCCCCTCCCCTTGCTGTGCCCTTCAACAGGGGTGCTGGCCTGGAAAACAAAGAGCAGCTCACACATGTATACACACACACACACACACACACAAACATACACATGCACACTCCATCATGCTTCTCCCCCTACTTCCCCCATCCCCCAGCAGAACACACGGTGAGGCACCTCTTCCGAGGAATCACCTGCGTTGGCTCTGCAGGTCCCAGGCATTTCCACAGCCACGCACACGCCCCCACTGCAGAGAACCACATGGGACTGGACATTAGTTCTTCTGGGCAGTGGTCTATTTACAGGGAGATGGGTAGGGGGTGTCTTAGGTTGAGTTCCCTGGGGAAAAGATTCTGGGCTGGAGATTTGAGTGCAGGATGTTTCTTAGTGTGTCAGGAACAGCACTCAGGAGGGAGTGAGGGATGCAGGACTGGGCAGAGGGGGAGCTTGGGCTGCAATGCTGTAGCAGCAATGGCCTCAGCCAATCCCACTGGGATCTCTGGAGCTGGGACAACTCTTCAGAGATGTCACTTACCCAGGTCAGCAGCCAGACCTTTGTAGCCCTCTATGGACCTGTCCCTGGATGTGGGCTTCCCACCCCACCACCCCCTCCCGGAGGGTAGGCGGTGTGACCTTGCCCTGGGCAGCTCCGTTCAGACGGGGGCTTTATGAAGCGTCCATGGGCAGCGTTCCCAGCCACAGGGAGAACCAATGCCTGGGAGCTAAAGGCAGGGGCACTTGCTGCACTTGCTACAGGGGGTGGTCCACATCATGGTCCAAACTGTGATATTGTGAACTGGTTAAACACACCCTGAAAATTTGGAAGAACACAGAAAATGTTCTCTTGCTGCTGCTACCACAGTTATTATTATTAGTGAAATGTTTATTTATTTTAGAATGGTGCCAGGCCTGAGTTCTTGACCTTGGGTGTCCAAGTGCCCGCATCTTTGAAGTCAAGAGAGAAAGCTTTTCTCCCTTGGGTTTCTCCTCTCTCTCCTCCTGTTAATGGCTCTTTGACATCTTTATTCTTTTTTGTATCCCACCACCAACCCCACCCCAGTCTCATGGAAATTTGTCAATGTTCATGGTGTAGACATCCCCTCTATGGCTCATGTCAAACTACCAGCGTGATGTCACTGAACACGGGGCTGGGAAGAACATGTATCCGTCTTGGGAGCGGGTTCTAGTACATCCCTGAGTGCAGGAGCAGCAGGGAGGGGCCAGGGGCTGAGGCCCTGAGGCCTGCAGTTGGTAGGGAAGGGCTATCGTGCTTCCCTCTGTTCTGAGGGCCTGAGCTGGCTTGGAGTGTCCGATGGCTTCGACTTGGTCTCCATCCTGTTTCCCCCATGCTTTCCCATCCACAGATGTGCCTCGGAAGAGGAATCTCATTTCTTTATGTGCTGGTCGTCAGTTCTTCCCCTCTGCCAGGTCTCCTGCAGGATAACGCAGGGGCTTCCAGCAGGGGTGGGGTTGCCATGAGGGGGAAAGGGGCCTCCACGGCAATGCTTCTGCCCTCGGTACGATAGCAGAGCCTTTGGCAGGGCCCAGGTTCTCTGTCCCTTGGGCATTTTTGTGATGGTGCTAAGTGCTGTCTTCCGTATCCTGTAGTTAACAAGAGCCAGCATGTAGGACTGTTCTGTCTCTGTGTAAGTGCTTTACCCCTGGACCTCAGTGAATTCTCATGACCTCCACAGGAGGCATGGAGCACTATTTTCCCCCATTTCACGTATGAGGAAGCTGGGTCTTAGGGAGGTTTAAGATGTGTCGAAGGCTTTTAGCAAGTACGTGGTAGAGCAGTGTTCCAACTCAAATCACTGATTCCAAAGTTTGTGCTAAAAACCATTTCACTGTATAGCCTCTCGGGCATAGAGACTGTCAATTGTCCCATCCTACAAGGTCAAAGGAGGAAGGATAAAGTGACCTTTCTACTGTACATTTTTTTTTTTTTTAAACCCTGCATTTATTTATTTATTTTTGGCTGTGTTGGGTCTTCGTTTCTGTGCGAGGGCTTTCTCTAGTTGTGGCAAGTGGGGGCCACTCTTCATCGCGGTGCGCGGGCCTCTCACTATCGCGGCCTCTCGTTGTGGAGCACAGGCTCCAGACGCGCAGGCTCAGCAATTGTGGCTCACGGGCCTAGTCGCTCCGCGGCATGTGGGATCTTTCCAGACCAGGGCTCGAACCCGTGTCCCCTGCATTGGCAGGCAGATTCTCAACCACTGTGCCACCAGGGAAGCCCTCTACTGTGCTTTTATATACATAGTATATAGCCCGCGCTGCGTGTGACTCTGTGGGAACTTCCCGCCTCCCCTTGGCACAGGGAGAAGCGTGAGTGTGTAGTGAGGATGGATACGAGCACCTCACCTCAGCGCTTGCTGCAGTATCAGTACTGCCGCTCCTGAACACACAGCCTTGCTCGGTATGTTCCATTGTTCTCACATTTCCACAAGTCATACCCCGTGCATTCCCCGCCCAGTGCTGGTCACCCCTCCACACGCTCTCTGTGATATCTTTGTTCACGCCCAGCATCTCTGCACCTGCGCAGTCCTTCCCATGCCCTTGCAGTGTGTCTTGCACACACCCAACACTGCCATACTTGTTCTTCTTCCACATAGCTTGCACTGGGAATCGTGCTTGAGTGTACAAACCAGTACTCACCTGGGCATACACCGTATGCTCCCCTGCACACGGACAAACACACAATGTGCGTTGCAATTCGACATACACACACATGCAGGACATAGCACCTGGGGCAGAGCCTGTGTTTTACACCCCATCCTTCAAAAACACAGTCTGTGGTACACGCCCGGGTGGACTAAGTAAGATACGCCTTGCCCTGGCCCATCCTCTCTTTCCTCGCCCCACTGTCACTGACATCAGGATGCCCGGCACACCCCCAGAGCTGCAAGAGTCAGGACATGTCCAATCAGTGGAGGTTCCCGCGATAATAAAAAGGAAGGAAAAGAGCCTGACAGACTTGCGCTCCTGAGAAGAACTCCCCTCCTCCAAGCTGCCCTTGAAGCCTTACAGGTTGGGCGCAGATGGACATCAACTCGCATTCTCTCTAGAAATGCTATGGATGCCATGGCTGCGTGCCCAGCCCTGCCCACAGAACACTGGGCATCATCAGTCACTATCAAGATGTTCCTTTTGTGGGCTTCCCTGGTGGCGCAGTGGTTAAGAATCCGCCTGCCAATGCAGGGGACACGGGTTCAAGCCCTGGTCTGGGAAGATTCCACATGCCGTGGAGCAACTAAGTCCGTGTGCCACAACTACTGAGCCTGTGCTTTACAGCCCACGAGCCACAACTACTGAGTCCACGTGCCACAGCTACTGAAGCCCGTGCGCCTAGAGGCCGTGCTCTGCAACAAGAGAAGCCACCGCAGTGAGAGTAGCCCCCGCAAAGTAGAGTAGCCCCCGCTCGCCGCAACTAGAGAAAGCCCGTGCACAACAACGAAAGGTCCCGAAGAAAGGCCCTTGAGAGGTCCCAGGCTCCTCTCCACTTGCCACTTTCTCTTTTGGATCACCTCGCTCAGACAGACCTGCAGCCGTTCTGCCTGCAGTGCTCAGTGCCGCTGCCTCTCCCCCTCGCCCCTCCCCCCAGCAGGGGCAGCTCCTCAGGGGGGTCTGGGGGAGCAGAGGGAGGACCTGGGAGGGGTGTGGGGAGCAATCAGTTCTCTCCTCCACACCTGGCACATGAACTCGGCTACTGAGTAGTATCTCCTGGGTGGTGGAGCCCGGAAGGAGACTCAGGGCGGAGACCCAGTCTTTTGTTCTGGAACCTCTGGCCTGGAGATGGGGGTTCATCCCTTGGATGAACATGGGTGAGTACTGATAAATGTCTCCTTAGGGGGAACTAGCCTGCCTAACCAGGGGACGGAGGCTTCCCCCTTCCAAAGACTGGAGTCTGGGGTGGAGGAGAGATGGGGGAGGAGGGGATGGGGGAGAAGGCACTAGAGCAGCTGTTCTCAACTGAGGGCAGCTTTTCCCCCAGAGGACAGTTGGCCATGTCTGGAGACATTTTGGGTTGTCACATGCAGGCAGGGGGCGCTGGTGCACAGAGGTCAGGGGTGCTGCTAAACATCCTACCACGCACAGGACAGCCCACGACAGAGGCACCTGACCCCAAATGTTCATGGTGCCCAGAAGGACAACCCCTGCAGTGGAGCAGAGGCTGGTCCCATGGGCAGAAAGACCTCTGCCGACAGAACGTGGTTGACACTGAGGGGCGGTCCTGCTCCCCATGTGTGGAGGGAGGGAGTGAGGATCTTCCCAGGGCACTATTTGTGCACGTGTCTGTGTCCTTTCTTCCAAATCCCCATCAAAGCGGAATTAACTGCTCCTCCCACCGTGTTCCCGTCATGCCTTGCACGGTTCTCTCCCCAGCACTTCCGTGTTGCATTGCTACTGTTGATTTGCTGGTTGGTATTCCCCACCAGACTGCTCCTGGATGGCCGCGTTTATTCATCCTTGTATCCCCAGCACTTGGCTTAGTCAACCGAGCACCTAAGATGTGTAGGCACTCTTTGTTGACAGAATGGACAGATGCATGATTTCAGTGGATATATATCAGTAGCTAACACGTTTTTGTCTAGGCAGTTATCTTTCCTGGGGGAACCACTGTTTCCCTCTCTTTATGGCCCCCAAGTTCTTTTTTTTTGTTTTTTATTGAAGTATAGTTGATTTACAATGTTGTGTTAATTTCTGCTATACAGCAAAGTGAGTTAGTTATACACATGTATATTCTTTTTCATATTCTTTTCATTATGGTTTATCACAGGATATTGAATATAGCTCCCTATGCTATACAGTAGGACCTTGTTTATCCATCCTATATATAATAGTTTGCATCTGCTAATCCCAAACTCCCAATCTATCCCTCTCCCACCCACCTTCTCCTTGGCAACCACCAGTCTATTCTCTATGTCTGTAATTCTGTTTCTATTTCATAGATAGGTTCATTTGTGTTGCATTTTAGATTCCACATATAAGTGATATCATATGGTATTTGTCTCTTTCTGACTCACTTCACTTAGTATAATAATCTCTAGCTGCATCCATGTTGCTGAAAAGGTATGGCCCCCAAGTTCTGATGGGATTTGGGCCAATTCAAGGTCTTCTGTGAGTTAGAGGGAGGGTCTCTCTGCTGCTTCCATGGGTGCTGCAAGGATGTAGGTTTAGGGCTGCTAGCAGTCATCATTCCCACACGTAGAGAAAACCTATCTGGGAATAAAGCCACTTCCCAAGGGAAGCGGAGCTGGAGGTGGAGCAAAGACATCCTTTGAGCCCCTGGATCCAACCATGTCTGAAGTCAGTCATGCCGTTGGACTTCCCAGTGTTTGCTTTGTGTCCGGATTCTGTCACTTACCATCCTGATTAATACAGAGATGCTGCCTGGGGACAGAGCTGGTCTGCATTCCTCTTCTCATCTCCTCTCCACTCTAGTCACCTACATAATAGATGTGCGTCTGGTTGACTTACAGCCTGTGGGTCAGGATCCTTCTGGCCAGTGGCTCCTGCCTTAGAATAAAATCCACATGTGTCCAGCTGAGATAACACTAAGATAAGGGGTTGTCGAGGGAGGGGCCTGGCGATGGAAATAACGAGGTAGGAGACGGAGAAGAGGAGGGGAATTTCCAGCCACTAGGAAGGGTCTGTTGTGTTGTGTGACTTCCTCTGGTCACTGCCTCTCTCTAAGCCTCAGTTTCTCATCTGCTCCTGACCGTCTCACTGATTGGATGTAAAATTCAAAGAAAATCAATTAATTTGGGTGAAAGGGTTTGATATCTTTCACCGCTGCTGCCATTGGGCTTAGAGGGGGAAGGGGACAAGGGTGGAGAGCCACTGGAAAGGACAGAGGAGCAATCGGGAAGGGGAAAGGATGGAGGGGAATGTTTCGTGAAAGTGGCCGCCCCCATGGAGGACTAAAGGTGGGTGGGGTGAGGTAAGGAGAGGTGTGGTCTGTCCTGCTCAGGCCGGGGGGCCCCTGGAGCCCTGGGGAGGGCTCTGCAGCTGGCCAGGTGCCAGGTGGTCACGTCCTACCTCCATTACCCTCATAACTGAGAACCCAGGTGAGGGACCCCAGCAGGAGCCTCCTATTTCATTCTCTGGCAGGATGGCCACTGGGGTACAGGCGTTGCTTCTTCTCTCCTCCTGCCCCAGGGTCTGCTAGCCGAGCAAACGCCTATCGCTTTACGTAGTTTACGTGGGGGTCGGATGGAGTGGGTGCTGGAGACCTCTGCTATCTGACAGGTCAAGCTCCAGGACTGGGGCTGTGTCCAGCCAATCTCGGGAGAGGGGCCTCACCTTCCATCCTCACAGACAGAGAATAATAATAGTTAGTGGTGGATTAATAGCCATTAATAGTGGTGGATTAATAGTTAGTGGTGGATTAATAGCCATTAATAGTGGTGGATTAATAGCCAGCCATTAATAGAGAGGCCTCACCTTTCCATCCTCACAGGCGGAGAATAATAATAGTTAGTGGTGGATTAATAGCCATAGTTTGCCAGGCACTAGACTGGGTGTTTGTTACAGCAACCCTGTGAGATGGGATCATCGTATGCATTTCACAGGGGAGGAAGCTGAGGCTTCAGAGGTTAGGTAAAGAACTCAGGCTTAGCTAGAAAGGGGAGAAGTTGGAATTTAAACAGTAAACTGCTGTTAGAGGAAAATAGTGGATCATTTTTGGGTTATAGTCTTCGGAGTAAAAAAATAAAACTTTAAATCCCAATTTTGCACTTGCCAAGCACTCTGCGTTTGTTATTTTTGTTAGTCTTTCCCAACAACCCTATAAAACAAATTTTTTTTTTCTTCTATTTTACACATGAGAAAAGGGGGGCTCAGGAAGGGGAAGGTTTGTATGGACATCTACCCAGGGAGTGCATGATGGAGCTGGGCTCAGAATCCAGTCTGGCTGTTATTCCAGTCAGGGCGAATATTCTTTGCAATCTTGCTTCCAGGAACCAATTCCAGGGGCCTCTTTTCAGGGCCCAGGGCTCTCTTGGCGCTCTCTTGCTTCTCAGGCTCTCAGAGCTGCCCAACGTTTTCACTAAACCAGCCTGGGGCGCCCAGGCCCAGCTCCAGGAAGATTTCATGGGAAGGGCCGCCACCTTGTGGCTAAACAGCAAGCCCACCACGGAGCAGGAGGAAGCCACGGCTTAGGAAGGTGGGGCTTGGGCAACAGGTGAAGTCAGTCTCTGGCAGGACTCCAGCTGGGGCAGACTTGCTTTTCGAGGGCTGCGCCACAGCCAGAGGGCCAGCTTGGGCGTCGGAGGGAGGGCTCAGGATGGACGGTGGGGCTTGGTGGTGAGCAAAGTGGGTGAGCACTTTTCTGCAAAGTCCCAACTTGGGCCCACCAGAGGATTCCTGAAGGTAAGCCTAGGTCAGACTTCTCCTTAAGCCCTCTCCAGAGGCGTTGCTCCTTTTACCTGCGTCGGGGTGGGGAGAGGCAGTGCCGGCGTATATGGCACTTCCGCTGCTGAGACGCCCCCAGAGCTTCTGGGGCTGGACCCTCCCTTGGTGCACTGCCCTGTACAGACACTGTCCCCAACTCTGAGGGGGTTACTCACTCCTAAACCTAATCCTGCGCCTCCGTCCTCATCTGGGCTGTTACATGCGGGCTATCGCGTCTCCCAGGCTCTGTTCTCTCTGCTCCTTTCCTCTCTCCACTTTGCTAATCGAAGGACTTCTTAGTCACATTTCTCCCCAGGTACAAGAGCCCCATGCTGGCTCCTCGTGGCCTGCAAGAGGTTGTCCAGCTTCTTAGCCTGGTTTTCGTTCCTGCCTCACTCCGACATCCGCATCTCAGGCCACGTACCTCCTGTTAAGCTCCAATCAGTGCTTCTCAGCCCAGGCTGTACATTCACATCACCTGGGGAGTTTCCAAACCTACCCATACGGGTCCATTCCCCCTCGAGATCCTGATTTAATTGTCCCGGGCCCTGGAGGTTATGGGCATGCTCAGTAAAGCTCCCCAGGGGATCCTAGTACGTAGCCGTTGCTCCGGGCTTTCTGAACTTCTCCCCCATTGGCTTGTGTATTTCATCTCACGCCTGCAGCGGGTGCCCAGCTCCCAGTCCTGGCAGCCCTCTCACCTTCTCTCCCTGCATCCTCTTCCCTGTGAGTACCCAGCTCCAAGGCTTGTGGACAGAACTTGTGGTCCTCTCCCCTGGCTTCACATGTTTGTGCATCATTCCTGTGCCAGCATTGAGCTCGCCGTGTCCGCGGATTGGCTTGTGAGTTGGTCCTCACACCTTAGACGCTGAGATGTTGGACCAGGTTTTATTTCTCTTTGTATTCCCAGCCTCTGATGGTGCCCGGGACAACAGTGTGTTCGGTGACTGGGAATGCCGATGAATGACTGAATGGATGGCCTTCTTAGACAGCCAGACTTCCCGTCGCTGAGACCTCCGACACTTTCTGAAAAGCCCTCGAGGCTGTGAGCAGCCCTTTCACACTGAGGTACCAGTTCCTGTGCCCTGGGCCTGGGAGGGGGAGGGGGCAGGGTGGAGTGGGATTTGAGGGAAAGTTTTCTCCATCCTCCCCCACGATGAACGGGTCATGCCTCAAGTTCCGCTTTTAGAAAATCCGTGCTTGGAACAAAGATTTAAAAATAATAAACGCTAACATTTACTGGGGACTTACCAGGTGTCGGTGAAATATGCAACCTCATTTAATCATTAAAGCAGCCCCATTCTTTTTTTTTTTTTTAAGACACCAATTGTACTTGAACATTTGTTACTTTTTTTAAAAAAAATTAATTAATTAATTAATTTTTGGCTCTGTTGGGTCTTCGTTTCTGTGCGAGGGCTTTCTCTAGTTGTGGCAGGCGGGGGCCACTCCTCATCGCGGTGCGCGGGCCTCTCACTATCGCGGCCTCTCTTGTTGCGGAGCACAGGCTCCAGACGCGCAGGCTCAGTAGTTGTGGCTCACGGGCCTAGTTGCTCCGCGGCATGTGGGATCCCCCCAGACCAGGACTCGAACCCCTGTCCCCTGCATTGGCAGGCAGACTCTCAACCACTGCGCCACCAGGGAAGCCCCAAGCAGCCCCATTCTTATCAGCCCTCATTTATGGATGAGGAAAGGGAGGCTCATAGATGCTGGGTTATGTGGCAGAGACTGCTGGGACTCACCAACACCTAGTCCCCTCCTCTTCCTGGATTCATAGATGATATTTTCTAGTCTCTTTTGCAGTGGGTGGGTCCATGGAACTCCCCATGGAATGTGAGTGGAGGTGATGAGTATATTTCCAGGTGCGGCTCATTAAAAATAAACTAGTTACACATGTGCTCTTACCGCTCCTTCTCCATCAACCAGTTGAACACAGAGGACTTCAAAGATCCTGAGGACCTAGAAGAAGGTGGAGCCACAAGATGGAAGGAGCCTGGGGTCCCCAGCGGGAGCAGAGCCGTTCCCATCGCTGACCACGATGCACTACCGCATGAGTAAGGACTCAGCTTTTTCTGTGTTCATTTATGTTGGGCTTATTTCTTAAAGCAGCTAGTGCTATTTACCCTAATTAATACATGTAACCTTCCCAAGCCCTGTGTTTCGTGAGTGGTCAAGTTAGGATTTGTTCCCATCAGGCTGTCTTCAGAGCACGTAATCTTATTCCCTGAAAGGCCTTTCCAGAATTGTCTATCATTGTGCAAATACTTCAGGAAGAGGCCAAACATTTCATCCTGGTCATTTTAGGGCTGGCCTGAGGAAAGGCAGGAGAGGATTTTTTTTTTTTACCCAAGACCGTTTCCTTCTCCCATATTATGAGTTTGTGTGTGTGTGTGTGTTGTGAGGGGCTGCGCTGGCCTGGGTGTAACAGAACACTCATGGATAATTCAACGACGGTTGGCATAAAAGAGGAGAGTTTCACGTTCAAGGGAAACTCTGGTGACGTGTGACTGCCTGTGTGTCACACGGTGTGCCCACACCTTTGGGTCTACCTGGCAGCCGAGAGGCTGGCGGAGGCAGAAAAGCTCTGGGCTGAGCGAGCTCCCCACTGCCTTCTTTTTTTTTTCTCCCATTATATGGGTTGTCTTTTCACTTTCTTGCCATCCTTTGAAGCACAAGTCTTTAAATTTTTATTTATTTATTTTTGGCTGCGTTGGGTCTTCGTTGCTGCACGCGGGCTTTCTCTAGTCGCGGTGCGTGGGCTCTAGGTGGGCGCGGTGCGATGAGAACATCGCCGTGGCTTGTCTTTGTTACGGAGCATGGGGTCTAGGCGCGCGGACTTCAGTACTTGTGGCTCGTGGGCTCTAGAGCGCAGGCTCAGTAGTTGTGGCACACGGGCTTAGTTGCTCTGTGGCATGTGGGATCTTCCCGGACCAGCACTCGAACCCGTGTCCCCTGCATTGCCAGGTGGATTCCTAACCACTGCGCCACCAGGGAAGTCCCCCCCCCACCCCCCGCACTGCCTCCTTGCCTGAGATCCCCTCCCTGTCTTAGTAGCCCCCCTGGCTGCATCTATCCTGGGAGACAACACCGTGGTTAGTCCCCGTGTGGCTCCCACCAAACCAGGATTCACATAGGCCTCATGACCAGCTAGAGGCTGTTCTGTGGGCGCATATCCAGGGGCTCCTGACGCCAGTTGAATTAAACAAGGCAGCTGGGCTAAAGCACACAGGAGGACCTGTGTCCTGCTTCCTGTCCTCCCGAAGGGAAACAGGGAAACAAGGGTGTTCACACGTGCTTCTGAGAAGGAAGTTCTCTGGAGTATTTTTGTTCTGCTGTTTGCTTAACTAACTCACAGCTTGCTCTGCTGACAACAGGGCCCATGGGGTCTGATACTGAGTGTAAAGCAGGCTAGCCTGGTCTCTCTCCCCCTCTCCTTCCACCTGGGGAAGCCGCCCCTGGCCGGGTTGGAGGATGGGAAGGCAGTGGCGATTCAGAGCCCTTGAAGGGCTCAGGGTGACATGCCACCCAGACTTGCTGGAGAGGCTTGGAAATCAGCCGCAGCTGGGCTTGAATCACTCTACCACCTCCCAGCTCGGTGATAAGTGGCCTCAGTTTCCCCACTTGCAAAGTGAATGATACTAGGGGCTTGTCTTTGCAATCTGTCCACTCAATTTACTCCTGTTTCCTCCTCGATGGTCACCAGCCTTGTCACCTCACACAGATGATCACATCAGCTCCCCCGCCTGTTCACGCTGCATCAGGAGCACTTGTTGATGAAATTAAAACAGAATCCCTCTTTCTTTTCTTTTTTAAATTAATAATTTATTTTTTGGCTGTGTTGGCTCTTCGTTGCTGTGTGCGGGCTTTCTCTAGTTGCGGCGAGCGGGGGCTACTCCTCGTTGCGGTGCGCGGGCTTCTCATTGCGGTGGCTTCTCTTGTTGCGGAGCACGGGCTCTAGGCGCTAGGGCTTCAGTAGTTGTGGCACGTGGGCTCGGTAGTTGTGGCTCGCGGGCTCTAGAGCGCAGGCTCAGTAGTTGTGGCGCACGGGCTTAGTTGCTCCGCGGCATGTGGGATCTTCCCGGACCAGGGCTTGAACCCATGTCCCCTGCGTTGGCAGGCGGATTCTTAACCACTGCGCCACCAGGGAAGCCCTCCCTCTTGTTTTTAATGAAAAAAAAAATCAGTCTTTAATCGGTGGGTCTTTTGAACCTTGCCAACCTCTTCTGTTTTCTGGCCTTACTATGTGACCATAGTCCCTTTGATTATGCTACTCCCTGGGTCTGGGATGCATTTTCTTCTTTTCATCTGGTTAATTCCTCCTTAACTTTCAAACTTCTGTCTCTTCCTTTACATTCTCAGTCTAGGTCACCTCCCCAGTTATGTGCTTCCACAGCTTTGTAAATCTCTCCTCCTTGGCACTGAACACCCCTGTCATTTTCACTTCTTAGGATAACTATTTGACTATTGTCTGTCTGCATCCCTGACTCTAAGTTTCATGAGGCGAGGACCCCTATGTATGTCTACTGACCTCTTTTATCCCCAGAACTTAGCACAGGACTTGGCACATGGCAAGCTCTCAAAATAATGTTGTTGAATGAATGAAAGATGAGGATTAAATGAAAATATTGTGTGTAGAGCACTTAGCACTGTTCTTAGCACACGGTACACATCAATAAGTACGAGCTATTAACGATAATATTGCTATTCTAACTGTAGGATTGGTGGGGGAAAATTCAGCCAAATCATAACTGCTCTTCCTTCTTTGGTTGCCTCAAGTGTGCAAGTTTTGGGGTAAAGTGATCCAGTCTGGAAGAAAGTACACACACACACATATGAACGCACACATAGAGACACACAAACTACAGGCACGTCCTCTAATGTGGGGAGAGTGTTTGCCTTCAGTTTCCTGGCAGCACCTTCTGGAACTAGAAGGTGGCAGCAGGGAGAAGCCTGACTGTCCCGGGAATGCTGGAGGGACCCATCCGGGCACAGGTGGGCCTGAGGGTCCTCGCCACCCACCAGCCCCAGGCCCACACTCTCCTTCCCATCTCTGCTCCATAAAGGGCGGGAGCTGCAGATGTAGGGAGAGGTCACTCTAGAATTTAGAGCAGCTTGGGGAGCAGGGGATGCCTCTAACAGAAGCTCCTCCGAAAGTTCACAATCCCTTCTCTGCCTGAGCATCTTGAGAAGCTCCCCTTTCCTCCAGAAACTTTGACCTGGCCCTCACCTCAAAGCATTTCCACAGAAGACCAGTGTCCACAGGAGTTTTAGAGACTTTATTTATGTATAAACAATTTAAACACTTTGCCATAAATTATCTTTGCCTGTCCCTAGTCTTTGCTTAGCAGCAAATTAAAATTAATATAAAAACTCGATGAACAAGTCATACATGTATATTACAAAAAAGTTCCTGTACCAAAGTTCTTATTAGACATTTTTTTTTGTTTTTGTTTTTTTTAAACTTTTTTTTCTTCTTTTTGTGGGTTTTTAAAATTTTTTATTTTCTCTCCTCGTGGTGACTGTCACGTGATTGTCTCAGTTTCTGGACCAAACAAACACACTAATAATTTTAAATCTCAAACAGTGATTGTGCCTTGAGGCTTAGGTATGTACAGGGTGATCTGAAGTGGTGCCCGTTAGCAAAAGAGTGTCACAATGCCCACACCTCTACTGCAACTGATACCCACGAACTACGGAATCTAAACAGACTACACCCTGTAACTGCGTATTACTGTCCACAATGGAATCTTCAAAGACAAAAGAATATGAAATTTATCTGTAGTGATTATAGCCACCCTTGGAATTAAATTTTACACTCTGCGCTCAAATAAATTAGCTCAGGCCAGACTAAATCGGGACCTGAGAGTTAAGTGCTGAACGGTATTATTTCGCTTTGATATCAATTTCCTTTCTTTTCTTGTGTTTTTATATATATTTTTTCCTTTAAAAAGTATTTCCAGTGCTCACTCTTTCACTTTTATCCCCCCCCCAGTCGCTACACACAAATCACCCCCAAAGTCGTGGTTTAAATGCACCTGTATTTGTTAAAAGGAAAACGTCTGTAGTATCTGTCCAACCAGCAGTCTGAATCGTTGACCTCAACTGGTCCTGGAATGCTGGCCCTCACGGACGTCTGTGTGTCGCTCACGTGTGAATGAGTGAGGTATTAGAAGATGAGGCCTTCTCGTCTTCACGTCTCTGTTTTTCGGTCGGTGTGTTTGTTTGTGTGTATGTGTGTGGGTGTTTTTTTTTGTTTTTTTTTTTTCATGTTGTGCGTGTGTCTGTTCTTCCTTTTGGACATTTTGCGTCTCTTTCCATCTCTTTGCTGTGTAGACCCAGAACAAGTGGGTCATATTTTAGGGGAACTCGGAACATGGTTGTGTGATCGTTCATTCGTCTGTTTTGTTTTTCCTCAGGAATTTGCAGCCGGGCTTTAGTCTACTTCGGGAGGTGGGACTTCTCGCGTGGACAGTAGCATTTGAACTCAAAAAATGTGAGCTTTCTTGCCACTTGGTTTCCTAAAGCAGCCCGGCCTCAGTGCCCCTGTTAGGTCTTCATCTCCTTAGGAGAGGAGAGGACAGTGACTCCTGCTGAGCCATCCAGACGAGGAATGGCAGCACATGATTTTGTTACCTCTTTCCCATCTCATTCTGTCTTAAAAACTGGATGTTGCTGCTACTGTCTGCCAGCTCGGGGTATTGCTCGACGGGAAGCACGTAATAGCCCTCGTAACCCTGCACGCGCCCCGTGCTCAGGAGCTGCTGCTTCTCGCCCTCAGTCCACAGGCGGCTGCCCTCTCGGCCGTCCCTGGCTTTCTGCTGTTCCTTGGCCCAGGCGGTGCCCAGGGCCCTCTGCCTGGCCTGGTCCAGGATGCGGGCCTTCTCTTCGTCCAGGGTGTCGGGGGTGAGGCCGTAGCGGATGCTGAGCAGCAGCGTGGAGTACTGGAACTCGATGTTGGTGAACCTTCGAGTCCGGCCGTTGACCAGCAGCGTGGGCTGCGACACGGTCACGTTCACCCCGCTCTCCAGCACCTTGCGGCCGATGGTGGTGCCCAGGGTGACCAGGTCTGCGTCGGCCGAGCCGATCTTCACAAAGTAGTGGGTGTCCTTGCCCTCGATGCTGTAGTGCATCTTGTCCAGGTAGTAGGCGTTGTTCAGCACGGACGCCACCTTGCGGCTGTCCTCACTGGCGATGCTGGACGTGCCGGTGGTCACCCGCCCCTCTTTGATGGCGAACATGATGCCTTTGCCGATGATGGGCGTGGTGGTGGCGAACCAGTGGCCTGCTTTCTCTCGGATGCTGGCGTGGAGCTTCTTAGAGATGACCTGCCCTTCAAGGGCCATGAAGGCCTGGTTGTGCCTCTCGGTTGTCTGCTGGACACCTGTAATGAGCTGTGGGCATAAGAAGACACAGAAAGCTGAGAAGGTGGGCTGGGCCGCTGTGTGTACGGGCTGGGCGACTCAGCGACAGAGGGTCAGGAAGAGGAAGCACCGGAATAACAGATTCTGGCTTCGTGGGCCAGAGGGACCGTCCCTGGGCTTTTTGAGTCATTTGCTTTGGATCCTAGTCCTGCTTCTGCAGAGGGATGAAATCCCCATTATCTCCTTGGCCTTGAGTTCTCTACTCACAAATTACAGCTCACCTCAATTGGTGGTTGGGGGACAGGCTGGGATAATGGAAGAGGCTGTGCTTGGGAGGTAACGGCACTTAGATAAATGAGCGAAATGATGGCTATTCATCCGCCGAGTGGTCCCCACGGGGCAGAACGGTGAGAATGCTGTTCTCAATTACCCAGCAGCTCCTCCTGGTCTCTCTCTAGTGACACAGTCTGGACGATTATTCAGAGCAGGTGAGGAGACCTTTCAGACTTTCATGGTGCGGAGCACAGGTTCTGTAGCTGGGGATATCTGAACACAGATATCCCCTGTCCGGTTGTGGCCGAGGTCTCAGTGGCACCCAAACTGAAACCACCTCTCGGTCATCACCAAGAAACCCAAGCACAGATTATGTTCACAAAACTCAATCTGTATACATTTGGGCCATAAAACGCTGAGGTTTTATGTAAGGCATAAAAATGTTCTTTAATGGGACAGAAACGGCAAACCACCGTTTTATTACGTCCCATAAAAGCCAAAAGGGTTATGATCTGACAGGCAGCGCAGATGGTAGGTTGCTGCTAGATTTCTCAGTGCTGTGGTTAATCAAGGAGTGACTCAAGGGTACACACGGAACAGATAATGATACCACAATTAATGTAATAATTGAGGTTGGGAAGAAATACGTGCTGCGCCAGACAAGTAACAGTACTGACATTCGCTGTCCTGCGAAGTCACCACGTTTCACGCCCCTTTTATACGCAGCTCCGATGTTTTCCTCCGTTACTGACATGCCCTTGGCTCCAACATGGTTCTGTTTGCCAAAGGGAATGATGATGGTCATTGGATTCTTGGCAGGGACCTCCACTTACCTGTCCGTTCTCACTTGCTTGACTCTCTGACAACTCATAGGGCGGAGGCACGAAATACATTTTGGCTCTTGGGAAGCCGGGAATTATGTTGCTAAGCTGAAATCCAAACATCACCAGCCAGCTTTTCACATCTACAGTGGAAACGAAAATAAAGATTTCTGAAATCATGATGGATGGAAAGCCAGAGAGGATCTTGGAGAGAGAACAAAATAAAATGGGGGGTTGGGTATGGAGTCCAGCAGGAGAGGGAGGCAAGAGCCTGTGAAGGTCTCCTGGCCTGGACCCAGAGCTGCTTACCTGGTTTCTCAGAAGTAGATGCCCTTCCAAACTTGGTCAGTTGACCCCCGCTCACCCCTCCCCATGTGGTGATTTAGGACAGTGCTGGAGTAAGATAGATCTACTTTCGATGCCCTTGCTGTGTGACCTTGGGCAAGTTCCCGGCCCTCTCTCAGCTTCAGGTTCCTCAGATATGAATTGCGATAATAACTGTACTAATCTCATTGGGCTATCGTGAGGATTGACGGAAAAAATCCTTGTCAAGGGCTTATCATAGTGCCTGGCACGTGGGTTGCTCAATAAATATGGACTCCTTCATTTGGCAAGTATTTAAGGGAGCATCTATTACGGGCCAGTCAATGTGCTTAGAGGCTAGAGACACAACGACTGGCTACATGCAGACGTGATTATTAACACTGTGCAGGACCTCTGGGGCGGGGCTGCTGCACTGAGGCTGGCTCATTATAGAAAGGGGATTCCCTGAGTGTATGGAACGCAGAGAGTCGTCTGGCTCCTGAGACCCTTTCCTCAGGTGTCTACTCTTCAAAGAGAGGTCAAGAGAGAGCTCTGCGTGCTCAGAGTACGACTGCCCTTCCTTGCGAGGGCTCGAGATTGAGTCTGATCCACCGTCACTCTCTCCATCTCTGTTCCTGAATTCCTTCTTAGTAATTTCATTAGACAAGCAGTCGATCCTTCCAGCAGCCTGGCGTCTTATTTTTTTTTGGTGATCCTCCCCCTACTAACTCTCTTGCTCATCCTCTGGACCTTGTTATCATCAATAATTCTGATCCCCCCATTATCTCAATTTCATGTACATCACCCTCTGATCGCCACCTGGACTCTCTCTAGTTTACTCCTTTTTGTAACCTGACACCCATACTCCCTGAGCCTCTCCTCTCCTTAGGACCTTCAACCTACCCTAAACTTCTTTCCCCTCCCTCAGCTTCTTGGTCTCTCTTCTCTTCTTACCTAGCACACATTCCATGGTCAATCATTAGAATCATTCCCTTGTGTATTATCTCAGATCCTTGCCCCTTTCTCACTTCATCACACCTGCTTGGTGAAATCACAATTTTGGTTAAATCATGGAAGGCTCTGCCTATTCCATGTTTGTCCCTGTGCAGCTGAATGTGGCAGCAGAAATGAATGTAACCACACTGACCGGCGTGACTTTAAACTCCTGTCAATGAACCCCAATTGTGCCTTCCTGCTCCCTGGCAATCTGACTACATCCCCTTCCTCCATTTAATCCTTCTCCCATTCTCCTGGATGATTTTACCTCTTCTCATCTCGCCTAAAACCTCCCACTCCTGCTTTCCCTTCTGTGCTCTAGCAGATGACCTTAATTTCTAGTCTAAGAAAACTGATGAGGCCAGAGGGGAATGTCCCTAAACCCTCATCATATTTATCAGCCTACCAGCATCTGCACGCATATTCCCTCCTTCCTCCTGTTACTCTAGATGAGCTGTTGGAATCAACCCTCCAATTGTGCACCAGCTCACGTTCATTTTTGCCCGCTCAGGGACAGCACTCCAGCAACTCTCTCTCTCTCCATCAATTTACTCCCTCTTCCAATGGATCAACCCCATCAGCATACAAACATGCCACTAAAAATCCACCTTAAAAAAAATCCCTCTCTTGTCCCTCCTTCTCCCTTTAGCCACCACCCGTGTCTCACCCCCTTTACAAGAACTTCTCAAACTCAAAATAACTTTCTAGACTCACTGACTCCCATTCATCTCCTCTGAATCAGGCTTTGCTCCCAAATACTCATTAAAACAACTCTTGTCAAGGTCACAAATGACCTCTGTGTTGCTAAGTCCAATGCTGATTGTGGGCCTCACCTTGTTTGACCTATCTGAAGTATCTGACAAGTTGAACACTCCTGTGTCTCTTTGTCTTGGCTTTCCGGACAGCACACTCTCTTGTCCCCCTCCCACCTTTGTGGCCACCCCTTGTCCCTCTTTGGTTCCTCCTCATCTCCCTACTCTGAATGTCAGGATGTCCTAGACTCAGTCTGTGAACTTCTTTTGCATTCTATCTACTCTTCCAAACACGGTGATCTTATCCAGCCTCAGGGCCCTCAATACCATTTACATGCTGATGCTGACTCCAAAATGTATGTCTCCATCCAGGACCTCTCCCTCAATTCCAAACTAGTGTATCTAATTACACTTCAAACTTCTATCCAAAACTGAGCTCCTCATCTTCCTCCCCGCACCTGTTGCCATAGTCTTTTCCATCCCAGGTTATGGCAACTCCATTCTTCCAGCTACCATCCTTGACCTATTCCTTTTTCTCTCTCTATGTCTAAACCATCAGTAAATCCTTTACTTTTTTAAAAAAATTGAGGTAAGTTTCACATAACATAAAATTCATCATTTTAAACATTTTAAAGTACACAATTCAGTGGCTTCCAGTACATTCACAATATTGTACAACCTTCATTTCTATTGAATTCCAGAATATGTTCATCACCCCCAAAGAAACCGCATACCTGTTAGCAGTCATTCTGCATTCTCCTTTACCCTCAGTCCCTGAAAACCACCACTGCTTTCTGTCTCAATGGAGTTGTCTATTCTGGACATTTCATATAAATGAAATCATATAATATGTGGCCTTTCATGTCTGGCTTCTTTCATTTAGCACAATGTTTTCAAGGTTCATCCATGTTGTAGCCTATGTCAGTACTTCATTCCTTTTTATGGCTGAATAACATTCTGTTATTTGGATATATCCCATTTTGTTTATTCATTCATCAGATAATGGATATTTGGGTTGTTTACACCTTTTTTTTTTTTTACTATTATGGATAATGCTGTTATGAACATTCATGTACAAATTTATATTGATTTTTCTTCATTCATTGTCAGGATTTTATTATTATTTTAGGATAGCATTTTAAAAAATGAAGTATAGTTGATTTACAATGTTGCATTCGTTTCAGGTGTACAGCAAAGTGATTCAGTTATACACATACATACATATATATTCTTTATTTAATTTAATTTTTATTTTATGTTGGAGTATAGTTTATTTACAATGTGTTAGTTTCCAGTGTACAGCTAACTGATTCAGTTACGCATGTATGTATATCCATTCTTTTTCAGATTCTTTTCCCATATAGGTTATTCCAGAATATTGAGTAGAGTTCCCTGTGCTACATAGTAGGTCCCTGTTGATTATTTTATATATAGTAGTGTGTATATGTTAATCCCAAACTCCTAATTTATCCCTCCCCACCACATTTCCCCCTGGCAACCACAAGTCTGCTTTTGAAGTCTGTGAGTCTGTTTCTGTTTTGCAAATAAGTTCATTTGTATCATTTTTTTTTAGATTCCACATATAAGTGATATCATATGATATTTGTGTTTCTCTGTCTGACTTACTTCACTTAGTACGATAATCTCTAGGTCCATCCATGTTGCTGCAAATGGCGTTACTTCATTCTTTTTAAAGGCCAAGTAATATTCCATTGTATATATGTACCACATCTTCTTTATCCATTCCTTTGTTGATGGACATTTAGGTTACTTCCGTGTCTTGGCTATTGTAAACAGTGCTGCAATGAACATTGGGGTGCGTGTATCTTTTCAAATTATGGTTTTCTCTGGATATATGCCCAGGATTGGGATTGCTGGGCATATGGTAGTTCTATTTTTAGTTTTTTAAAGAACCTCCATACTGTTCTCCTAGTGGTCGTACCAATTTACATTCCCACCAATAATGTAGGAGGGTTCCCTTTTTAACACACCCTCTCCAGCATTTATTGTTTGCAGGCTTTTCGATGATGGCCATTCTGACCTGTGTGAGGTGATACCTCATTGTAGTTTTGATTTGCATGTCTCTAATAATTAGTGATGTTGAGCATCTTTTCATGTGCTTTTTGGCCATCTGTATGTCTTCTTTGGAGAAATGTCTATTTAGATCTTCTGCCCATTTTTTTTTTTATCAGTCTTCAATTTTATACACATCAGTGTATACATGTCAATCCCAATCGCCCAATTCAGCACACCACTATCCCCACCCCACCACGGTTTTCCCCCCTTGGTGTCCATATGTTTGTTCTCTACATCTGTGTCTCAACTTCTGCCCTGCAAACCGGTTCATCTGTACCATTTTTCTAGGTTCCATATATATGCGTTAATATACGGTATTTGTTTTTCTCTTTCTGACTTACTTCACTCTGTATGACAGTCTCTAGATCCATCCATGTCTCAACAAATGACTCAATTTCGTTCCTTTTTATGGCTGAGTAATATTCCATTGTATATATGTACCACAACTTCTTTATCCATTCCTCTGTCGATGGGCATTTAGGTTGCTTCCATGCCCTGGCTATTGTAAATAGTGCTACAATGAACATTGGGGTGCATGTGTCTTTTTGAATTATGGTTTTCTCTGGATATATGCCCAGTAGTGGGATTGCTGGATCATATGGTAATTCTATTTTTAGTTTTATGAGGAACCTCCATATTGTTCTCCATAGTGGCTGTATCAATGTACATTCCCACCAACAGTGCAAGAGGGTCCCCTTTTCTCCACACCCTCTCCAGCATTTGTTGTTTGTAGATTTTCTGATGATGCCCATTCTAACTGGTGTGAGGTGATACCTCACTGTAGTTTTGATTTGCATTTCTCTAATAATTAGTGATGTTGAGCATCTTTTCATGTGCTTCTTGGCCATCTGTATGTCTTTTTTGGAGAAATGTCTATTTAGGTCTTCTGCCCATTTTTGGATTGGGTTGTTTGTTTCTTTAATATTGAGCTGAATGAGCTGTTTATATATTTTGGAGATTAATCCTTTGTCCGTTGATTCGTTTGCAAATATTTTCTCCCGTTCTGAGGGTTGTCTTTTCGTCTTGTTTATGGTTTCCTTTGCTGTGCAAAAGCTTTGAAGTTTCATTAGGTCCCATTTGTTTATTTTTGTTTTTATTTCCATTACTCTAGGAGGTGGATCAAAAAAGATCTTGCTGTGATTTATGTCAAAGAGTGTTCTTCCTATGTTTTCCTCTAAGAGTTTTATAGTGTCCAGTCTTACATTTAGGTCTCTAATCCATTTTGAGTTTATTTTTGTGTATGGTGTTAGGGAGTATTCTAATTTCATTCTTTTACATGTAGCTGTCCAGTTTTCCCAGCATCACTTATTGAAGAGACTGTCTTTTCTCCATTGTATATCCTTGCCTCCTTTGTCATAGATTAGTTGACCATAGGTGCGTGGGTTTATCTCTGGGCTTTCTATCTTGTTCCATTGATCTATGTTTCTGTTTCTGTGCCAGTACCATATTGTCTTGATTACTGTAGCTTTGTAGTATAGTCTGAAGTCAGGGAGTCTGATTCCTCCAGCTCCGTTTTTTTCCCTCAAGACTGCTTTGGCTCTTTGGGGTCTTTTGTGTCTCCATACAAATTTTAAGGTTATTTGTTCTAGTTCCGTAAAAAATGCCATCGGTAATTTCATAGGGATTGCATTGAATCTGTAGATTGCTTTGGGTAGTACAGTCATTTTCACAGTATTGATTCTTCCAATCTAAGAACATGGTATATCTCTCCATCTGTTGGTATCATCTTTAATTTCTTTCATCAGTGTCTTATAGTTTTCTGCATACATGTCTTTTGTCTCCCTAGGTAGGTTTATTCCTAGGTATTTTATTCTTTTTGTTGCAATGGTAAATGGGAGTGTTTCCATAATTTCTCTTTCAGATTTTTCATCATTAGTGTATAGGAATGCAAGAGATTTCTGTGCATTAATTTTGTATCCTGCAACTTTACCAAATTCATTGATTAGCTCTAGTAGTTTTCTGGTGGCATTTTTAGGATTCTCTATGTATAGTATCATGTCATCTGCAAACAGTGACAGTTTTACTTCTTCTTTTCCAATTTGTATTCCTTTTATTTCTTTTTCTTCTCTGATTGCTGTGGCTAGGACTTCCAAAACTATGTTGAATAATAGTGGTGAGAGTGGACATCCTTGTCTCGTTCCTGATCTTAGAGGAAATGCTTTCAGTTTTTCACCATTGAGAATGATGTTTGCTGTGGATTTGTCATATATGGCCTTTATTATGTTGAGGTAGGTTCCCTCTATGCCCACTTTCTGGAGAGTTTTTATCATAAATGGGTGTTGAATTTTGTCAAAAGCTTTTTCTGCATCTATTGAGATGATCATATGGTTTTTATTGTTCAGTTTGTTAATATGGTGTATCACATTGATTGATTTGCGTATATTGAAGAATCCTTGCATCCCTGGGATAAATCCCACTTGATCGTGGTGTATGATCCTTTTAATGTGTTGTTGGATTCTGTTTGCTAGTATTTTGTTGAGGATTTTTGCATCTATATTCATCAGTGATATTGGTCTGTAATTTTCTTTTTTTGTAGTATCTTTGTCTGGTTTTGGTATCAGGGTGATGGTGGCCTCATAGAATGAGTTTGGGAGTGTTCCTTCCTCTGCAATTTTTTGGAAGCGTTTGAGAAGGATGGGTGTTAGCTCTTCTCTAAATGTTTGATAGAATTCACCTGTGAAGCTATCTGGTCCTGGACTTTTGTTTGTTGGAAGAGTTTTAATCACAGTTTCAATTTCATTACTTGTGATTGGTCTGTTCATATTTTCTGTTTCTTCTTGGTTCAGTCTTGGAAGGTTATACCTTTCTAAGAATTTGTCCATTTCTTCCAGGTTGTCCATTTTATTGGCATAGAGTTGCTTGTAGTAGTCTCTTAGGATGCTTTGTGTTTCTGAGGTGTCTGTTGTAACTTTTCCTTTTTCATTTCTAATTTTATTGATTTGAGTCCTCTCCCTCTTTTTCTTGATGAGTCTGGCTAATGGCTTATCAATTTTGTTTATCTTCTCAATGAACCAGCTTTTAGTTTTATTGATCTTTGCTATTGTTTTCTTTGTTTCTATTTCATTTATTTCTGCTCTGATCTTTATGATTTCTTTCCTTCTGCTAACTTTGGGTTTTGTTTGTTCTTCTTTCTCTAGTTCCTTTAGGTGTAAGGTTGGATTGTTTACTTGAGATTTTTCTTGTTTCTTTAGGTAGGCTTGTATAGCTATAAACTTCCCTCTTAGAACTGCTTTTGCTGCATCCCATAGGTTTTGGATCGTTGTGTTTTCATTGTCATTTGTCTCTAGGTATTCTTTGATTTCCTCTTTGACTTCTTCAGTGATCTCTTGGTTATTTAGTAATGTATTGTTTAGCCTCCATGTGTTTGTGATTTTTACGTTTTTTTCCCCTGTAATTCATTTCTAATCTCATAGCGTTCTGGTCAGAAAAGATGCTTGATATGATTTCAATTTTCTTAAAATTTCCTGAGGCTTGATTTGTGACCCAAGATGTGATCTATCCTGGAGAATGTTCCGTGCGCACTTGAGAAGAAAGTGTAATCTGCTGTTTTTGGATGGAATGTCCTATAAATATCAATTAAATCTATCTGGTCTTTTGTGTCATTTAAAGCTTCTGTTTCCTTACTTATTTTCATATTGGATGATCTGTCCATTGGTGTAAGTGAGGTGTTAAAGTCCCCCACTATTATTGTGTTACTGTTGATTTCCTCTTTTATAGCTGTTAGCAGTTGCCTTATGTATTGAGGTGCTCCTATGTTGGGTGCATATATGTTTATAATTGTTATATCTTCTTCTTGGATTGATCCCTTGATCATTATGTAGTGTCCTTCCTTGTCTCTTGTAACATTCTTTATTTTAAAGTCCATTTTATCTGATATGAGTATAGCTACTCCAGCTTTTTTTTGATTTCCATTTGCATGGAATATCTTTTTCCAACCCCTCACTTTCGGTCTGTATGTGTCCCTAGGTCTGAAGTGGGTCTCTTGTAGACAGCATATAGATGGGTCTTGTTTTTGTATCCATTCAGCAAGCCTGTGTCTTTTGGTTGGAGAATTTAATACATTCACGTTTAAGGTAATTATTGATATGTATATTCCTATGACCTTTTTCTTAATTGTTTTGGGTTTGGTTTTGTAGGTTCTTTTCTTCTCTTGTGTTTCCCACTTAGAGAAGTTCCTTTAGCATTTGTTTTAGAGCTGGTTTGGTGGTGCTGAATTCTCTTAGCTTTTACTCGTCTGTAAAGCTTTTGATTTCTCCATCGAATCTAAATGAGATCCTTCCTGGGTACAGTGATCTTGGTTGTAGGTTCTTCCCTTTCATCAATTTAAGTATATCATGCCACTCCCTTCTGGCTTGTAGTGTTTCTGCTGAGAAATCAGCTGTTAACCTTACGGGAGTTCCCTTGTATGTTATTTGTTGTTTTTCACTTGCTGCTTTCAATAATTTTTCTTTGTGTTTAATTTTTGCCAATTTGATCACTATGTGTCTTGGCGTGTTTCTCCTTGGGTTTATCCTGTACGGGACTCGCTCTGTGCTTCCTGGACTTGGGTGGCCATTTCCTTTCCCATGTTAGGGAAGTTTTCGATTATAATCTCTTTAAATATTTTCTCTGGTCCTTTCTCTCTCTCTTCTCCTTCTGGGACCCCTATAATGCAAATGTTGCATTTAATGTCCCAGAGGTCTCTTAGGCTGTCTTCATTTCTTTTCATTCTTTTTTCTTTAGTCTGTTCCGCAGCAGTGAATTCCACCGTTCTGTCTTCCAGGTCACTTATCCGTTCTTCTGCCTCAGTTATTCTGCTATTGATTCCTTCTAGTGTAGTTTTCATTTCAGTTATTGTATTGTTCATCTCTGTTTGTTTGTTCTTTAATTCTTCTAGATCTTTGTTAAACGTTTCTTGCATTGTCTCCATCTTTGCCTCCATTCTTATTCCGAGGTCCTGGATCATCTTCACTACCATTATTCTGAATTCTTTTTCTGGAAGGTTTCCTATCTTCACTTCATTTAGTTGTTTTTCTGGGGTTTTATCTTGTTCCTTCATCTGGTATATAGCCCTCTGCCTTTTCATCTTGTCTATCTTTCTGTGAATGTGGTTTTTGTTCCACAGGCTGCAGGATTGTAGTTTTTCTTGCTTCTGCTGTCTGCCCTCTGGTGGTTGAGGCTATCTAAGAGGCTTGATGGGAGGCTCTGGTGGTGGGTAGAGCTGACTGTTGCTGTGGTGGTCAGAGCTCAGTAAAACTTTAATCCACTTGACTGTTGATGGGTGGGGCTGGGTTCCCTCCCTGTTGGTTGTTTTGCCTGAGGCAACCCAACACTGGAGCCTACCTGGGCTCTTTGGTGGGGCTAATGACGGACTCTGGGAGGGCTTACGCCAAGGAGTACTTCCCAGAACTTCTGCTGCCAGTGTCCTTGTCCCCATGGTGAAACAGAGCCACCCCCCGCCTCTGCAGGAGACCCCCCAACACTAGCAGGTAGGTCTGGTTCAGTCTCTGCTGGGTTCACTGCTCCTTCCCCTGGGTCCCGATGCACACACTATTTTGTGTGTGCCCTCCAAGAGTGGGGTCTCTGTTTCCCCCAGTCCTGTCGAAGTCCTGCAATCAATTCCCACTAGGCTTCTAAGTCTGATTCTCTGTGAATTCCTCCTCCCGTTGCCAGACCCCTAGGTTGGGAAGCCTGACGTGGGGCTCAGAACCTTCACTCCAGTGGGTGGACTTCTGTGGTATAAGTGTTTGCCAGTCTGTGAGTCACCCACCCACCAGTTATGGGATTTGATTTTACTCTGATTGGGCCCCTCCTACCGTCTCATTGTGGCTTCTCCTTTGTCTTTGGATATGGGGTATCTTTTTTGGTGAGTTCCAGTGTCTTCCTGTCGATGATTGTCCAGCAGCTAGTTGTGATTCTGGTGTTCTTGCAAGAGGGAGTGAGAGCACGTCCTTCTACTCCGCCATCTTGGTTCCTCCTTCTGCCCATTTTTTGATTGGGTTGTTTGTTTCTTTGATATAGAGCTGGATGAACTGTTTGTATATTCTGGAGATTAATCCCTTGTTGGGCACTACGTTTGTAAATAATTTCTCCCATTCTGTAGGTCGTCTTTTCATTCTGTTTATGGTTTCCTTTGCTGTGCAAAAGCTTTTAAAGTTTAATTAGGTCCCATTTGTTTATTTTTTTTTTTATTTTCATTACTCTAGGAGGTGGATCCAAAAAGATCTTGCTGCGATTTATTTCAGAGTGTTCTGCCTATGTTTTCCTCTAAGATTTTTATAGTATCTGGCCTTACATTTAGATCTTTGAACCATTTAAAGTTTATTTTTGTGTATGGTGTTAGAGAATGTTCTAATTTTATTTTTTTACATGTAGCTGTCCAGTTTTCCCAGCACCACTTATTGAACAGACTGTCTTTTCTCCATTGTTTATTCTTGCCTCCTTTGTCGGAGATTGACCATAGATGTGTAGGTTTATATTTGGGCTTACTATCCTGTTCCATTGATTTATATTTCTGTTTTTGTGCCAGTACCATACTGTTTTGATTACTGTAGCTTTGTAGTATAGTTTGAGGTCAGGGAGTATGATTCCTCCAGCTCCGTTTTTCTTTCTCAGGACTGCTTTGGCTATTTGGGGTCTTTCGTGTTTCCACACAAATTTAAAAATTTTTTGTTCTTGTTCTCTAAAAATGCCATTGGTAATTGATAGGAATTGCATTGAATCTGTAGATTGCCTTAGGTAGTATAGTCATTTTCACAATATTCATTCTTCCAATCCAAGAACATGGTGTATCTTTCCATCTGTTTGTGTCATCTTTGATTTCTTTCATCAACATCTTATAGTTTTTAGAGTACAGGTCTTTTGCCTCTTTAGGTAGATTTATTCCTAGGTATTTTATTCCTTTTGAAATGATGGTAAATGGGATTGTTTCCTTAATGTCTCTTTCTGATCTTTCATTGTTAATGTATAGGAATGCAACAGATTTATGTGTATTAATTTTGTATTCTGCAAATTTACCAAATTCATTGATGAGCTCTAGTAGTTTTCTGGTAGCATCTTTAGGATGTTTGCCATTGTGGCTGGAAAAGATGCTTGATATGATTTCAGTTTTCTTAAATTTATTGAGGCTTGCTTTGTGGCCCAAGATGTGATCTATCCTGGAGAATGTTCTGTGTGTACTTGAGAAGAATGTGTATTCTGCTGCTTTCAGATGGAAGGTTCTATAAATATCAATTAAGTCCATCTGGTCTAATGTGTCATTTAAAGCTTGTGTTTCCTTATTGATTTTCTGTCTGGATGATCTGTCCATTGATGAAAGTGAGGTGTTAAAGTCCCCTACTATTATTGTGTTACTGTTGATTCTCCTTTTATGGCTGTTAGTATTTGCCTTATATTTTGAGGTGCTCCTATGCTGGGTGCATATATATTTACAATTGTTATATCTTCTTCTTGGATTGATCCCTTGATCATTATGTAGTGTCCTTCTTTGTCTCTTGTAACAGTCTCTATTTTAAAGTCTATTTTGTCTGATATTGATAATCCAGCTTTCTTTTGATTTCTATTTGCATGGAATACCCTTTTCCACCTCCTCACTTTCAGTCTGTATGTGTCTCTAGATCTGAAGTGGGTCTCTTGTAAACAGCATATATCCGGGTCTTGTTTTTGTATCCATTGAGCCAGTCTATGTCTTTTGGTTGGAGCATTTACTCCATTTACATTTAAGGTAATTTTCGATATGTATGTTTTTATTGCCGTTTTGTTCATTGTTTTGGATTTGCTTTTGTAGGGCTTTATTCTTCCCTTCCTCTTTTGTTCTCTTGTGATTTGATAAGTATCTTTAGTGTTGTGTTTGGATTGCTTTGTGTGTGTGTGTGTGTGTGTGTGTGTGTGTGTGTGTGTGTATCTATTGTAGATTTTTGGTTTGCAGTTCCCATGAGGTTTTGATATAGAAGTCTATATGTATACAAGATTGTTTTAAGTTGCTGGTCTTCTAATTTCCAATGCATTTATGATATCCTGTATTTGTACTCTGCTCTTCTCACGACTGCTGGTTTTGATATCATATTTGTATGTGGATGATTTCCTACCTTTACTTTATGTTTGCCTTTACTGGTGAGCTTTCCCATTTGTAATTTTCTTGTTTTTAGTTGTGGCCTTCTTTTCCACCTAGAGAAGTTCCTTTAGGATTTGTTGTAAAGCTGGTTTGGTGGTGCTGAATTCTCTTAGCTTTTGCTTGTCTGTAAACCTTTTACTTTATCCATCGAATCTGAGCAAGAGCCTTGCTGGGTATTCTTGGTTGTAGGTTTTTCCCTTTCATCACTTTAAATATATTGTGCCACTCCCTTCTGGCCTGCAGAGTTTCTGCTGAAAAATCAGCTGATAGTCTTATGGGGATTCCCTTGTATGTTATTTGTTGCTTTTCCCTTGTTTTTAATATTTTTTCTTTGTCTTTCATCTTTGTCATTGATTAATATGTGTCTTGGCGTGTTCCTCCTTGGGTTTATCTTGTGTGGGACTCTGCACTTCCTGGACTTGAATGAGTGTTTCCTTTCTCATGTTAGGGGAGTTTTTGGCTATAATCTCTTCAAATATTTTCTTGGGCCCTTTATCTCTCTCTCCTCCTTCTGGGACCTCTATAATATGAATGTTGGTGTGTTTAATGTTGTCCCAGAGGTCTCTGAGACTGTCCTCATTTCTTTTCATTCTTTTTTCTTTATTCTATTCCACGGCAATGATTTCCAGCACTCTCTTCCAGCTCACTTATTAGTTCTTCTGCCTCATTTATTCTGCTTTTGATTCCTTCTAGTATATTTTTCATTTCAGTTATTGTATTGTTCATCTGTTTGTTCTTTAAATCTTCTAGGTCTTTGTTAAACATTTTTTGTACTTCCTCAGTTTGTGCCTCCATTCTTTTTCCAAGATCTTGGATTATCTTTACTATCATTACTCTGAATTCTTTTTCAGGTAGATTGCCTATCTCCACTTCACTTACTTGTTCTTCTGGGTTTTTATCTTGTTCCTTCGTCTGAAACATACTTCTCTGCTGTCTCATTTTGTCTGACTTCCTGTGTTTGTGGTCTCCTTTCTGCAGGCTGCTGGTTCGTAGTTCCTCCTTCTTCTGGTGTCTGCTCTCTGGTGGCTGAGGTTGGTCCAGAGGCTTGTGTAGGCTTCCTGGTGGGAGGGACTGATGCCTACACACTGGTGGTTGGAGCTGGGCTTGTCCCTCTGGTGGGCAGGGCTGTGTCAAGGGGTATATTTTTAGGTGGCTGTGAGCTCAGTACAACTTTAGGCAGCCTGTCTGCTGATGGGTGGGGCTGTGTTCTCTCCCCCACCCCACTGGTTGTTTGGCCTGAGGCGTCCCAGCACTGGAGCCTGCAGGCTGTTGGGTGGGGCCAGGTCTTGGTGCCAAAATGGTGACCTCTGTGAGAGCTCACACCAATCAACATTCCCTGGGACCTCCACCACCAGTGTTCCTGCCCCCACAGTGAGCCACAGCCAACTGCCGCCTCCCCAGGAGACCCTCCAAGACCCGCAGGTAGGTCTAGCCCAGGCTCCTATGGAGTCACTGCTTTGTGCTGGGACCAGTGCATGTGAAATCTTGTGTGCATCCTCCAAGAGTGGAGTCTCTGTTTCCTCCAGTCCTGTGGAGCTCCTGCACTCAAGCTCCTCTGGCCTTCCAAGCCAAATGCTCTGGGGCTCCTCCTCCTGTTGCCAGATCCTCAGGCTGGGGAGCCTGACGTGGGGCTCAGAAGTCACTCCTGTGGGAGAACCTCTGCAATATAATTATTTTCCAGTTCATGGGTCGCCCACCCAGCAGGTATGGGATTTGATTATAGAGTAAAAGCACCCCTTCTCTTGTCTCATTGTGACTTCTTCTTTGTCTTTGGTAGGTAAAATATCTTTTTGTTGATGGTTGTTCAGCAGTCATGATTTTGGTGTTCATCGGTTAGTTGTGATTTTGGTGTTTTCATGAGAAGAAGTGAGCATAAGTCCTTCTATTCCACCATCTTGTCTGGAATCGAGAGGCTCTACATATATATTCTTTTTCAAATTCTTTTCCATTATAGCTGATTACAAAATATTGAATATAGTTCCCTGTGCAATACAGCAGGTCCTTGTGTGTATCTATTTTATATATAGTAGTGTGTATCTGTTAATCTCAAACTCCTAATTTATCCCTCCCTCCTCCCTTCCCCTTTGGTAACCATAAGTTTTTTTCTCTGTCTGTGAGTTTCTGTTTTTAAATAACTTAATTTGTACTATTTTTTAGATTCTACATGTAAGTGATATCATATAATATTTGTCTTTCTCTGATTTTTTCACTTAGTATGATAATCTCTAGGTCCGTTCATATTGCTGCAAATGGCATTATGTCATTCTTTTTTATGGCTGAGTAATATTCCATTGTATATATATGCCACATCTTTATCCATTTATCTGTTGATGGGCATAGGTTGCTTCCATGTCTTGGCTATTGTAAATAGTGCTGCTATGAACATTGGGGTGCATGTATCTTTCTGAGTTATAGTTTCATCTTTTCTGGACATATGCCCAGGAGTGGGATTGCTGGATCATATGGTAGTTCTATTTTTAGTTTTTTTAGGAACCTCCATACTGTTCTCCATAGTGGTTGCACCAGTTTTCATCCCTGACAACAGTGTAGGATGGTTCCCTTTTTTCCACACCCTCTCCAGCATTTATTATTTGTAGACTTTCTGATGATGGTACAAATTGATGTTTGAAAACCTCTTTTCAGTTCTCTTGTGTATACACCTAGGTGTGGAACTGCTGGGTCCTATGCTTAAATCCTTTACTTTCACTTTTAAAATAGACCAGAATCTGTGTCCACTTCTCACCACTTCCACCACCTCAACCCTGGCCCATCATCTCTTGCCTTGATTTCTAACTGGCCTCCCTGCTTTCACCTCTGTGCTCCACATACCTTGTATGCTCCACATACCTTTAGACATGGAAAAGGCCCTTATCATTCCTTTACTCGTAACACTCCAGGGATCCCCCATTTCTCTCAATGAAAAAGTGAAAGTCCTTCTAATGGTCTGTAAGGACCCTTGCCCGTGATCTCTCTGACCTCGTCTTCTCCTCCTCTCTCTCTCTTGCTCACTCAGCTCCAGCCTCTGTGCTGTTTCTTGAACATGCCAGGTGCACATTCATCTCGGAGACTTTATACAGGCAAGCCCTCTGCCTGGAGTGTGCTTCCCTGAAGGTATCTTCTGGCTGTCTCAACTCTTCCCTTTTTCAAGTCTTGCTCAGATGTTGCCTCCAATAAGGCCAACTTCATGTTTAACCCCTGCCTGTTCCCACCCCCAGCAATCCCAAGTTCCCTTCCTCCACTCATCCCCCCACCCCCAAAACAGTTACCACACTTGAACATGTGTCTCATTTGGGCATTTATTACATTTATTGTTTATTTTCTGTCTCCCTCACCAAGAATGTAAGCTCCATCAGGACACGGAGTTAAAAAATCTGTTTCATTCACTGATGTCTCCCCAGGCCTAGCACAAAATAGGTGCTCAATAAGTATCCATGGAGTGGATGAACAAACACTGAATATATGTGGCAAAAGCCACCCTGAGTAGTGTGTGTGTGACAGAGGAACTACCTGTACCTGCTTGAGAAGATGCTTCTGAAGGGGTTGAGTAAGGTCTACCCACCTCCTGCCCTGGGACTGCTATGAGGGGTTTAATGCTGACTTCGCTACTAAACATAGGGGCCTAGAAGACCCTCTAATGAGAGGGACTCTGGAATCCACAGTGTGTCCATCAGCCTTAGGCAGAAACAATTTCCTTGAATGACGTGGCAAGTACATGTATTAGTGATAGCCCATTTAAGAGTCATTTTTAACAGCAATAATCATCAGAGAGATGCAAATAAAAGCTACAGTGAGATAGTACCTCACACCTGTCAGAATCACTGTCATCAAAAAGACAAGAAACAGTAAGTGTTGGTGAAGATGTGGAGAAAAGGGACCTCTCGTGCAGTGTTGATGGGAATGTGAATTGGTGTAGCCACTATGGAAAACATTATGGAGGGTCCTCAAAAATTAAAAATACAACTACCATATATGATCCAGCAATTCCATTCCTGGGTATTTATCCAAAGAAAACACTAATTTGAAAAGATAAATGCAACCCCATGTTCATTGTAGCATTATTTACAATAGTCAACATATGGAACCTAAGTGTCCATGGACAGATGAATGGATAAAGAAGATGTGGTATATATACATATATAATGGAACATTACTCAGCTATAAAGAAGAGTGAAATCTTGCCATATGTGACAATATGGATGGACCTGGAGGAGATTCTAAGTGAAAGAAGTTAGAGAAAGACAAATAACATATATTTTCACTTAAATGTGGACTCTAAAAAAACAAAACAAATGAACAAATGTAACAAAACAAACAGACTCAGATACAGAGAACAAACAGGTGGTTGCCAGAGGGGAGGTGGGTTGGGAAATGGGCTAAATAGGTGAAGGGGATTAAAAGCTACAACTACCAGTTATAAATAGGTCACAGGGATGTAATGTACAACTCAGGGAATATAGTCAGTAGTACTGTAATAACGTTTGTGCATAATCTATAAAAATATTGAATCACTATGTTGTACACCTGAAGCTAATGTAATATTGTAAGTCAACTATACATCAATAAAAAAACTCATTTAAGAATACAAGTTTGGGGCTTCCCTGGTGGCGCAGTGGTTGAGCGTCAGCTTGCCAATGCAGGAGACTCGGGTTCGAGCCCTGCTCTGGGAAGATCCCACATGCCGCGGAGCAACTGGGCCCGTGAGCCACAACTACTGAGCTCTGCGCGTCTGGAGCCTGTGCTCCGCAACAACAGAGGCTGCGATAGTGAGAGGCCCGCGCACCGCGATGAAGAGTGGCCCCCGCTTGCCGCAACTAGAGAAAGCCCTCGCACAGAAACGAAGACCCAACACAGCTAAAAATAAATAAATAATAAAAATAAAAAAAAAAAAGAATACAAGTTTGAAATTGCCTTAAAAAGTGTGTCAGCATCAAGCAGACAGAAGCCTCGCTTTAGTCTAGCAATGATCATATATATCCACAGAGCACCTCTGTGCAAAGTAGGTGGTGAATGCTGTGAAGTGCGGTTACCAAACTTTGGGTATTCATGGTTACCCGTCATGATCACCTGTCGTGGTTGTTTTGCCATATCCAGGGATCACCTGTACTTGTTCTTTGTCTACTTAAGTAAATCCATTATAAAAAAGAAACTTTATGTCACTACCATAAGTGGGAAAGCACTCTCACTTGATGCAAACAGAAAATAACTGTAAAATTAAAACAAAACAACGCAATTAAACTGGAGCATGATTTTGTTACCTGCTGCCGGGGGAGTCTTAGACCTGCTCTCTCTGTTAAAAAGGGAGATGAGAAGTGTTAATGAGGTGTTACATACACACCAGCATCAAGTGGAGGCTTTCTCCTCTGCCGAATTGGGAGAATAAAAAGATTACTGAAGAGAAACTAACTTTCCCCATCTGTGTTTCCACGTTATTTAATACCTCATCTGAACAACATATAAACTCATCCCATCTTTCACCAGGGATATGGAGGGAATCCCAAGAAAGGCAAGAGACAGGTCTTTGCCCTCAGCCGACTCTCCCCAACGTGCTCTTTCCCCTGCAGGGATCCTCCCTAGTCTCCAGGAGATGATGTTAACAACCCCCTGCCTTTGGGACCAGACATTTTAATGGCTGCTCCCATCAACAGTATAGTTCATGTCATCTATCTGTTTTATCTTTTTAAGTTTCTAACATGGCTTGGTTTCCAAGTCTAACTCTCTTCTGAAATGTTTCTTCAAGTTGCTTGTCTCCTCCATCCTGCAGAAGGCACTTCTGGCATCACACAAACACCCCTCCTCCTCTCAAAGTCACTGGCTGTCTCTGGTGACAGCCTCCCTAAACAATCTGTCAAGAGGGAGTCCTTGAGGTAGGAGTGGCGATGTGGCCCCTCCTAATAGCCCATCACTCCCCCTCCTCATGTTCTTCACAGCATGGGCAGCTGAAGCACGCGCGCTCTCTCTAATACATGCTGTCGGCACAGCAGCCTAGGTGGTAAGTGCAGAGAGAGAAGAGAGTAAAGCAAGGAGGAGGTTGGGCCTCCCTCCTCACTTAGGGAAATCAAACTCCACAAAATCCGACTTCACGCTCATGTGTGCCTGGGGGTCTGTAAGCCCAGAGACCAGCCGGGGAGAAGCCAACCCGTGTCATTGTGGGTGACATATGGGAGGTTTGCTTAACTCCAAATTTGGGGTTTCAGATTTGCCAAAGCAATGCCACTCAGAGTAGAGTTGGGATGTGTTTCAGGGTGGAGCTGGAGACCCCTGGGAACCCCAGAGAATTACACAAAGGTGGTAATTTCACTCCTCACCTACAAACTCCCTGTCTCCAAGTCCATAGCTGCTTATAAGTAACAAATGCGTTCCTACCATTGATAAGCCTTTGCCCAGGGCTAGGTGCCTTATGTGTCAGGATCCACTTACTTTTCACAGCACCACAGGGTGAGTTTTGTTACTGGCACAAAGCTGCCAATGAAGAAACTAAGGCTCGGAAAGTTTAAGACATTCGTATAGGTCACGCAGCAAGTGATTGGCAAGGCCAGAATTGGTGTCTGGAGATGTATTCAGGTTCTAACATCAGAAGGAACTGGCTCGAGGACAGGCCAGGCTTGGGCCTGAGCACAGGTCTTGGTCTGCCCAGGACCGAGGAGTTTCCTGGGACTCGCTGTCACTGGAAAAGCCCAGGGCACTGCAGGTTTTGGGGGAGAGGGTCTGTATCTCTCAGTATGTCTTTTTTTTTTTATTTAAAGTATTTATTTATTTATTTATGGCTGAGTTGGGTCTTCGTTTCTGTGCGAGGGCTTTCTCTAGTTGTGGCAGGCGGGGGCCACTCCTCATCGCGGTGCGCGGGCCTCTCACTATCGCGGCCTCTCTTGTTGCGGAGCACAGGCTCCAGACGCGCAGGCTCAGTAGTTGTGGCTCACAGGCCCAGACGCTCCGCGGCACGCAGGATCCTCCCAGACCAGGGCTCGAACCCTGTCCCCTGCATTGGCAGGGAGACTCTCAACCACTGAGCCACCAGGGAAGCCCCTCTCAGTCTGTCTCTTATATCCTTTCCTCTAATATCTTTCGTATCACAGATATATCAATCATCAATATATTACCTTAAACAATAACTGTTAAAAAGGGTGCAGCTTTAGAGCCCGTGAGTGGGAAAGGAATCACTTCTTGCCCTCCCTTACCCCCCTTGGTAGATACAGCTGTGTCCAGCCCAGATGTCTTTGAGCTCCTCACGGGTATTCTCTGCTGCTCTCCTTTGTGCCAGCATTTTGGGGCGGAAACAGCCTCCTTCAGCCTCAGGAGCTGTCTCTTGCATTCAGAGAGCTCTGTTTCCAAACAGCAAAGATTCTTTTGAGCACCAGAGAGAGAGTAGTTCTGTTCATTGTGTTTCTGCCGACTACATCTTAATTCCTTCTTAAATTGTGAGCTGCAAGTTCAGCCACTCTGGTCATCTCCTACGATGCAAATCAAGACACATATAGATGGGTTTACAGATTAGCCAACATCCGAATGGCGGAGAATGATTTGGTGTCCTCTTCTGGGGTGCAATCTCCAGGGGTCATCTCACATGGAGCGGCAGCAGGTGGGGGCTTGTGCCTGGTCCCGCTCTCTTCACCCAGCCCCTCGTACTTTGCTTTGACTGCAGACGTCAGCTCTACGCATGTAGCTTCTCTAACATTACCTTTTATTTTAGACTCTTTCTAATGTTTTCTGGATTCAGTTTTGTTGGACTTAGTTCAACTTGATTTGATGCCCATTTATTGAGTCTCCATGAAGCACTGGAATGAGGAAAGCCGTCTTGCTATTCAGAAAACTCTAAGTTCTTTTTGTCTTTTCAGGAGAACCAGGAGAGTAGCTGAGGGGGTCATTGAGGCGTAGTGTGCTCTGCGAATGATTTTGTTTGGGTCTTGGCAGCTGTAGGTGTGTGTTCATCCCACGCTGAGGGCTTTCTTTTTATTTGCCTCTGGCTGATTCATCCCTAAGGTATCCAGTGCCAAGCCAGGCTCTGGGAAGCGCATTCTTGCGGGGCCGGGCCTTCTTCTCCTATGGCTGAGATAGGCATGGGCTGCCTCCCCATTCACATTGTTTCCTTTGTCTGGAATACGCTTCGTCTCCCTCCCCCACTTCATAATGGCCTCTGCTCAAATGCCACCTATCTGTGAGCGCCCTAAATAAACAAGACACTTCCCACCACTCTCTAACTCCTTACCTGTTTCATTTATCTTCCCTGCCTTTATCATTATCTGAAACTATATACATATGGGTGTGTACTTTCCTGAGAGGTCCTTTTATTTGAAACTGCAGTGAACTTGGGGGGGACACAAACCCTGCCAAGCCCTGGGGAAGAGAGGACACCCTGGCAGAGTAGCATGGCAGGGCCTCCTGATGAGGCGCACTGGGGAGACCAGGAGGGAACTAGCTTGGCCAAAACTCCTGCCCTCCAAAGGTAGCAGCTGCTTCGGTTGTAGGAGGATGCTGGGTTCAACTTCAGAGGCTCTGGAACTTGTCAGTGAGGCATAGCAGGGCCACAAGTTGACCTTTAGGGTCATCTATTTCTTTCTGCAGCATGGGGCACCGAGGGCAGCACTGTGTTCCAAGGAGCTGCTGCTTTCTTTCCAATCTTGGGGGTGGACAAGTGATCCCTGGCCACCTGAGGGTAGGGACCCCTTGGGCTTGATGCTTCCCTGGCCCATGGCTAAGAGCTATGAGTTTCCCGGAACTTGGGGGGGGGGCTTGGAATTGGGGTCCCCATTGTTACTCCTCTACAATGCATGTACAGGTGAGATGGCTCCAGATTCCTTGCTGAAAGTTGGTATTTTTCCTCCCATCCATCCATCCATCCATCCATCCATCCATCCATCCATCCATCCATCCATCCAGATTTCCTTGCTTATCTCCCTGAAGATAGGGACTCTATCTTGCTCTCCACTGCATCTCTAGTACTTATGTATTAGATGAAAATATCCGTGAATAGGTGGATGGATGGAGATGGATGGAAATAGATGGATAAGGACCCCCCTCCTTTTACCAATTTCTCACTTATCATGAGGAAGTAGATTATTTGCCCTCCTTGGCCCCTCTATCCACACCTGTCTCCAAGCCTCCCTTTGTCCTTTTGACTTTTGCTCATAGTCTTTCTTCAGCCTTGAGCTCATTTCTGCCAATCAAGATCCCCCTCATCCTTCAGGCCCAGTTTGACACGGGGCTCTTCTGTACGATGTCAGAATTTTCAAATCTGAAGTCATCTGCATGTGTGCTACACACACACACACACACACACACACACACACACATACACACACACACACACACACACACACACACACACACACACACACACACACACCTTTGAGAGAAGAGTGTTTGTCTTGCTTATCATTGTATCCCCAGAATGTAGCATGCTGGCCCACTATAAATGCTTGTTGAATAAATAACTGAACAAACACCTATATGGTAGCACAGACTTAATTCTCCTTTGCATTATCATTGGTTATTTGTATTTGTATCTCATCAGCCTGGTTGTGAGGTCAGGCACTGGGTCACAGTCATTTCAGTACATATGCTCATTCATTGCTTCACTAGTAATGGTGATGTTAATAACATGAGCAGATACCCTTTTGTGAACATCCTTGGTCTAAGTGCCAGGCACTAGACTTTACCTACATAAGTTCATTTCCTTCTTACGATCACTCTGTGAGATGATTTTGTTAGTGCCCTTTTGCAGAGAAGGAAACTACAGCTCAGAGATACTGGACAACTAGCCCAAGGTCCTTTAGCTTATAAATAGAAGAGAGAGAATTTGAATCAGGTATTTCTGAGACCAGAGTCCCATTCTTTCCCCCTTCATAAGGCTGCTTTCCTCTTTTGGGGTAGTAAGGGTTCTTGTAAAAGTTATTTCAATTGAATGGACTTGAAAGTGGTCAGGACATGTTCAAATAGACCTGATGACTGCTCTGTACTGCTGTCACTTGACTGCTCTAGATCCTGTACTGCCAGCGTACACAGCCCTCCAGGATTCTCCTAGCATCAGACATAAGACCCTGTTTTGAAATCCCCGGCAGTCTACTGGGACCACCACCCCACGGGGAGCCACTGCCCAACTGAGGTGGCCAGGTCCTCACCTGTCACGTAGTTCTTCAAATCCAGCTCATTGCTGAGAGGATTGTTGCTCTTGAACATATACAGGTTAAAGGGGGCCGGCTCCTTGCCCACATTTTTCCACATGGTATAGTCCGGAGAGGTCCATCGTCCCGCCAGCACATCATAATCACGCTGCGTGAAGTGGACCAGCTTGGTCAGGGGATCGTAGAGTCCCCCATGGAAGCCAATGACCATCTGGAAGTCAGGGTTGGAGTCGTAATAAATCTCCCCGTAGGCGGTGTACTGCAACTGCTTGATCATGAGACCATTGATGCTGAACACAGCCAGGGGAGTCCCTGTGTTATCTGAGGCAACATAATACTCCTCTCCACTGCTGCTCTCCATGGCAAAGAGGTGACCTTGGAGGTCATAGTAGAGCGAGGTTATCTCCGAGTTGGAGTGATTGTAGACATGGGTGATGCGAGTCGGGTTGTGGAGGTCAGAGTAGAAATATTGCAAATGGTGGCCCAGGTTGGTCTTGTAGGAAGCCCGCCGCCCCACGCCATCATAGCGGTACTGGACACTCCAGCCACTGGCCTTGTTGTAGGCTCTTGTTAGAAGGCCCTTGGAGTTATACTCAAAGATGTCAGCCCCTCGCTGGCACAGATAGCCATCGTCGTCAATTTTGTACTGCACGTCACCGAGCCTGGTTATCCGATCTCGGAGGTCGTAGCGCAAGGGCATGAGGCGCACGCTGTTCCCCGGGTTCAGCAAGTGGAGGTTCCCATTGAGGTCGTAGCTGTAGCGCCAGGTCGGACGGTCATTGACGGCCACGCTCTGGAGCTGCCCATCCCCATCATAGTCGTAGGTGTACTTAGTGGTGTTGGCATAGGGCCCCAGTTTCAGCTCCCTCTTGATTACCCTGCCCATGCTGTCATACTGCACCGTCATCCAGTACATGAGGGACCGGAACATCTCGTACTGGACTTCCTTGATCCGCCCGTGGGTGTCAAAGTGCTTGCTGAGGGTCATCACAGCCGTGGTGATGATCTGGTTGATATCATAATAGATGACTCCGAACTTGCCGAAGTGCTCCACTTTGCCAGAAATCTCGTCATAGCGGTAGAGGTCAACAGGAAGGGGAGTCTCACTTATGACCGGCTTGACGCTTGCGATCCGGAAGCTGTTGTCGTGATAGGTGTATTCAAACCTGGCGTTGACCATGCCTTCCTCAGAGAACCTGTAGATTTGCTTGTCCACGAGTGGGCCAATCTTCCGGTACCTGATGGTGCAGGAGAAGCCCCCACTTTGGAGGCTGACCATTTTTAAGACACCGGTGGTCTCATCATACCCAAAAGTGATGGCAGTACTGTCATAGACAATCTCCGATAGCTTGGAGAGTTTCCCATACTTGTAGAATACCTGGCGCCCAGTGCCTAAAAAGGATGTCTTTAGGATGCGGCCGTCATCACTGTAGTCAAAGATGACCGAAGCGTTGCTTTCAGGCGGGTTGTAAGTATTGCGGATGTAGCCAATGGAGGTGTGGGTGGACATGCTGTGCCGAGCAACACTGGGCATGGTGACGGCGTGGAGGCGTTCAGAGGAGTCGTACTCGAATATGTACTGACGCTGACTCTGAAGCAGGAGGACCATGGACTGGAGGAAGGAAAGGGGAAGGGAACACATGAGTTGGCCATTTAGGACCAAGTGCTCAAATGGACAGAATTTATTCCATTTCCCTAAGTGGCAATTCAAAAGCCATGAAGGATGGGGAAATTTAGACCAGAGATTATGGGTAAATTGATTTCATCGGGCATGCTACTCTACGGATCATGGTGGCTACTTGGGGGAATGCTCCCCAAACTTGAATGTGCATGCAAAATACCCAGGGATCTGGTTAAAAGGCAGATTCTGATTCAGTAGTTCAGTGGGGGAGGGTGGTGGAGAGGTGGCCTGAGAATCTACTTTTGGAACAAACTCCCAGGTGATGCTGATGTTGCTTGGACCATAACTTTGAGTCGCCAGGGGTTTGAAGGACTGAGGTGACAGGCACTGAGTTTGCCTCCAGCCTCAATGACAAGAAATCCTGAGACTGGTTAGAAATGACTGCTGCTGGCCCAGCAGGGGACAGGTGTGATACACATACTATGTCTGGGACACCGCTGATTAAATCTAAGGAGAAAGCAAATCCTCCATTTAGAAGCTACCGAAAAGATCAAGTAACCCAGAATCATTGATTGTTTGGGGGAAAGAATGGCCTCAAACTTGAAGCCGTGGAGAGATTCTTGCCTCCCCTGGTCAACCATTGTAGCATCTTATGGCGTAATGAGAACAGTATTCAGAAGGGACCAAAGAGACAGCAGCCCCTTTACAGAGGAGGTAACAGCTCTATCTGCAAGTGACCGCTGTCGTGAGGAGGCAAGAAAGGAAGAAATGGAAATGGACTTGTGTGGAGGTGAGTCCAGATGAGAGGCCCAGGCTGAGCAAGCCCCTGTCTGATGACTAGATGACCAGGGCAGCCTTTAAAAGTCTTGACTCGTGCCCTGAAGGCATCTCTTTTTACCGCTGCTACAACTGGACCTTTTCTGACACGGAGATCTGAGTCTGCCACTTGCAGACACAGGAAAATATATAGCAAGAATCCATTGGCTGGTTCAGCCAAAAGGCCAAGTAGGGGAGGGTGCTGGTCCGTGTGCTCGAGTTTTAGGCAGAATTCCCTACCCTGATGGCTCAATTTCGGGCAAGGCAGAAATGAATCACTGCATTTCCAATTCATAAGGAGTGATTAGCCGCGCTGCCAGTGGGATGATTCTGTCCGTTTCAACAGCACTATTATTTTGGAGTAAAAATCAGACAATCCACCCTTTTTGCCATTACTAAGTATCTAGAACTTTTTTTTTTTTTTGCTTTTAAGGGTAATAGTGCTGGGCTATGAATAACATTTTCCTTCAGATTTCCTCCCTCCCAGAGGGTGAGAGTGCGTGGGGAGCCCTGGTAGAGTCAAAGTAAAGATGTTACAATGTCTTATGGCAAAGCCCATCAGGTCAGCTTAAACAGAGAAGCATGAATGAGAGAGAGAGAGCTAGCCCCAGATAAGCGAGGGCAGCACATCCACCCACCTTGTCAAGGTAGGAATAGCTCCACACTTTCCCGTCGGCAAACATGCGGGACACGATCCGGCCTTGCTTGTCGATGTCTGTCCTCTCGCTCATGGCCCCGCGCTGAAGGCCAGCCAAGCGCCCATTGAAGAAATAGGAGACGTTGACAGCCGCCAGCCCACTGCTGGGGAGCCAGAGGAAAGGGCGGCCCACCTGGTCATAAATGATCCTCAGGGTGAACTTCCGGTGATCATCGTAGATCTTCTCTGTCCGAATATTCCGGTCATAGTCAATGGACAAGAGATTTCTTCCGTGGACCTAGGAAAACACAACGGGCCTGCTTTGAAAGACATCACCGGGGCATGTTAGCTCAGGCTTCTATGGAGGACGCAGCTGGCGTGGCCAGGGCCTGTGTGTGCGCTGGAAGAAGAAATACCCTTGAGGTTATTCAGAGGAGTGCTTTCTAAACTCCTTCACGTCATAGTACACATAGAAAGTGGTCATTTTTGTAGGGTGCACTAGAATATAGCAAGGCTGCTAATGGCCAGAGATGACTGATCTGGGCATGGCTGCCATGAGCAGTTAGGTAGGCTGGGCACTGCACAGTTACAGGGATGCCATTGTGTTGTAGAGAGTGTGAACGGGAAAAACTGGGCAGTGCACAAATTACATAGCCATACACAATAGCCCTGGACCCTGGGGTTCTAACTGTCCTGCCTGGCCACCCTGGGAAGCAAGAGGATTTGTATCTTTGCACACTTACAACCCTTTTGTGGCACATCATCAGCTAATGAAGAGCTAATGATCTTTAAGAACAGGTGCAAAGATTTCTTCTGAAACCTTAAAAAAAAAGGTACCTAGGAAGGTGAGGAGAAGGTCTCAGAACTACATATTTTACAAAGATCTGGGAATACGAAGCCTTATTCCTATGTGAACTCCTTTCATTCTCCCATCTAGAGAAAAATCTCGCCACTGTCAAGGATGCAAGACATCAGTGGGGTGATCTCAACAGGCCTGGGGAATTCCAACAAAGGGAGGAACTGATTTACTTAGATTTGAAAGGAATAATGGAACACATCCAGACATAATTTAATATTTATTTAGAAGTCGATCTGATCAGAGAAGAGAGCCTGTCTCAGAAGGCACAGCTGAGAGACTAGACTCTGGGTAGGGGGAAAGGAGAGGGACTCTAGAGATTCAGCTAGCCCTGAGTGGATGGCTGGAAGAGAAGGAAATGAGGCCAACTCAGCCCAGGGTTTTTCAACGTAATTGACTGTAAATCCAGACATCCCTGGGGTGACTGCTGAAGGGAAGGTGTAAACATGCAGAAGGAAGGGATGTGAGACATGTCTGGTACCTGCTCACTTTACCCTAATACTTCAATAGCACTTAACGATAATAATGATGATGGTGATGATGATGTTGATGGTAATAGTAACTTTGACATGTGCTGAGGGCTACTCTATATAGGCATTGTGTTAGGCAGTTTGCATCCACTGTCTGAGTTGATGCTCACAAATGAGGAAACTGAGCCTCCAACAGAGGTTATATACTTGCTCAAGGTCACACAGCAATGAAGTAGTAGGTTGGTCTGGAACTTAGGTCTTCAGACTTTGACTAGTTAACGAACCAGCTTTTCTGTTTTCTGCATTGTATATATCGTACATGCATTGAGTGCCCTGAGATGTGTCAAATGATGAAGAGACCTTAAGGGACTCTAGAGGGTTCCACCCTGCGGCTTTGGAGGAGACAAGGAATAATTCTAACACGACAGGCACCTGTTATATTGGGGAGCAGCATTGTACCCAGGCAAAGAACTACATTTCACAGCTTCCTTTGGAGACTAGGGTGGCTAAAGTGATTTAAGTAGTAGTTGTTGGCTGGGTCTTCTGGGAACCTTAAAGCAAGCAGACTTAGCTAAGAAGTAGGCAACCTTTTGTTCTTCCCACTTTCCTTCTTTTCTTAGGTGGAATGTGGATGTGACCACCAGCGCTCCAGTATTCACTATGTGAATATGGGGTGACTTTGAGGATGTTAAACCGCAAAGATAATGGTTCATCCAGAGAAAGAGTCTAGATCCCTGTCAACCTAGGTGTCTTCAAGATGACCTAGGTCATCTGTACCAGCCATGAATTGCTTCCCGCTAGAATCCTTTTAGGTCATAAAAAATAATAAGCCTGTTATCTTGTATAAGATCCTGTTATTTCTCATTTCTGTTACCAGCAGTTTAAACTAATCTAAACTGATAAACCCTTGATGCTTTGACAGGTACTGTGCTAGGCACTTTACATATCTGGTCCCAGTTTAATTCTCACAACATAGGTAGAAATTATTTTATGTATGGGCAATTGCCCTCAGAGGCAGAGGCAGGATTTGAACCCAGGACCACCTGATTCCCCAAACCATTGCTGTTTTCATGGAGTCATCCCAGAGAAAAGGGGACAGAACATGTCAGATAAACATTTAGAAAAAAAAAATGCTAAGGCATGGAAAGAGAATAAAGGTGGTGAGTTCTTGGGATTATAACGAAATCCAGCTTCAAGTGGAAGAGTCATATTGTCAAACCTGCAGTAATTGGGAAGAATCGTCAAGAAAGCAAAGAGTGAGTGTGGTAGGATATTTTCAACAGGCCCAAAAGTTAATGTTGTCAGAATCACTGAAGATGTTGAAGATATGGTCTAGAGTTCCAGAGCAGACCACAAGCTGGTGTCAGAAAGATCACTTCCTCTGGAAACACAAGTTTGGACATACTGGGTTGCTTCATTTGGGACAACAGCAGAAGGCCACCAAGATTCTTAATCCTATGTGTTTAAGAGTTTCAGTTCAAGACCTCGTTAACATTTTATTAGGCAGAATGAATACTGTGGCAGCAATGAGGAAGGATTTTCAGGATTTCCCCGACCATGCCTATGCATATCCCACCTCCTTGGCCATCCTTCTATTCTTCTATCCCTTTGCTTATTCTTTTCCCTTTTGCTTCTCTTTGCTGATAGCATACATCCCCCAGTGCATTTATTATTTATTGAACGTTAAATCTCTGCTCCTGTCAGGCATGGTGCCTGCTCTGGAATGCAAGGATGAACAACACCAACAAAGCAACACATCCCAAGAACTTACGATGGGCTTAGTGTGTTCTCAGCACTGCCCATGTTTTATCATGTTTAATCCTCACAACACTCCCAGGCAAGCACTATTATCCCCATTTTATATGCAAGGCACAGACAGGTTTAAGTGCCCTGCTCAAGCTTACACAAATAGTAAGTGGTGGAGCCAGGGTCCCAATCCCGAGCTCACTGTCTTCACCCCTAGGCTGTACCACCCCCTCTGATGAGTGGCTCTCCATCAGACATGCAATTCTAAACTACCCGGGATGCTCTCTAAAGCATGGTTGCAGGGCTGACTCCACAGCCGCTGGATCAGCCCCCCGGGGAATAGGAGCTGGGTGATTCCGAAGCATACTATTGGTTAAAATACACTTAGTGTGATATAAGGCCTTATCTTCAGTTACCTGGGGGAGACCAACAGACAAATCATATATCCATAATATAATCGTGTGTGTATGTACGTATGTGTATGTTTGTATGTATTTATAGTGTTACAACGTGTATTCATCGGAGATGCTAACAGGTAATTCAAATATACAAGCATGATTATCATTATAACAACTATATTAGTATATGAAGGTGCTAAGAATGCAGAAAGAACAGCATAGTGGGCAAGCACAGAAGATGGGTCCCCAACCTCAGATTGCTACCATTTAGGTCTGTCACTATTACTTAAAGCTATCGAGGCCTTTTGTCTCTTGGCCCAGGTGTACCAACCATAAAAAAGGAATAGGTGCTAATCATTAGCCATTGATAATTTAGGGTGGGATTTTATTTCCAAATTCATCATGTCCCTGGGAATGGGATTTTGTTACAGTGCTGATTTGAGCTAACTTCCCCCCCCCCCCGATTTTAATGAAATAATTGACATACATCATTGCATAAGTTTAAGGTGTACAGCATAATAATCTGACTTACATATATGGTGAAATGATCACCACATTAAGTTTGGTTAACATTCATCCTCTCATATAGATATGAAAGAAAAACGAAAAAGGAAAAAACACAAGATTTACTGTCCTCACAACTTTTTTAATCAATGATTTTTATGTTTATTTTGAAAGTTAAGATAAAATTGACATGCAATATTATATTAGTTTCAGGTGTACAACGTAGTGATTCAATATTGTATCTGTTGTGAAATGATCACCGTAATAAGACTAGTTAACATTATTCACCGTACGTAGCTGTGAAATTTTTTTTCTTGTGAGAACTTTTAAGATCTACTCTCTTAGCAACTTTCAGATACACAATACAGTATTAACTATAAGGGCCATGCTGTACATTACAACCCCATTACTCATTTATTTTGTAACTGGAAGCTTGTGCCTTTTGACTCTCTTTTTCCATTGTGCCCACCCCCACTCCTCACCTCTGTCAACCACCAATCTGTTCTCAGTACCTATGATCTTGTTTTTTTTTTTCTTCTTTTTAAAGATTCCACATGTAAGTGAGATCATATGGCATTTGTCTTTCTCTGTCCAACTTATTTCACTTCGTATAATGCCCTCAAGGTTCATCCATATCACAAATGGCAATATTTCATTTTTTTTTTGGCAGAATAATATTGTTTGTGTGTGTGTATGTATATTACATATATATATATATCATATCTTCTTTACCCATTTTGTCCATTGATGGACACTTACATTGCTTTCATGTCTTGGCTATTGTAAATAATGCTGCAGTGAACACTGGGGTGCATATCTTTTTGAGTTAGTGTTTTCATTTTCTTCATATATACGTCCAGAAATGGAATTGCTGGCTCATATGGTAGTTCTATTTTTTAATTTTTTGAGGATACCCCATACTGTTTTCCATAGTGGCTGCACCAATGGTGCACATGGATTCCCTTTTCTCCACATCCTTGTCAACACTTGTTATTTGTCTTTTTGATAATAGCCATTCTAACAGGTGTGAGGTAATGTATCATTATGGTTTGATTTGCACATCCCTAGGGATCAGTAATGTTGAGCACCTTTTCATGGATCTGTTGGCTATCTGTATGTCTTCTTTGGAAAAATGTCTATACAGATCTTATTTTTTAGTTGAATTGGTTTTTTTTGTTTTTAGTATATCTATTTTTATTTTTTATTTATTTATTTTTGGCTGCGTTGGGTCTTAGTTGGGCACGTGGGATCTTTCATTGCATCGCATGGGCTCTTCATTGTGTCGTGTGGGCTTCTCTCTAGCTGTGGCGTGCGGGTTTTCTCTCTCTAGTTGTGGTGCGTGTACTCCAGAGCATGTGGGCTCTGTAGTTGTGGTGTGCAGGCTCCAGAGGGTGTGGGCTCTGTAGTTTGTGGCACGCGGGCTCACTAGTCGAGGCGCGTGCGCTTAGTTGCCCCGCGGCATGTGCGATCTTAGTTCCCCGACCAGGGATCGAACCCACATCCTCTGCATTGGAAGGTGGATTCTTTACCATTGTACCACCAGGAAAGTCCCTTAGTTGAATTGGGTTTTTTCTTTTCTTTTTTCTTTTTTTTTTTTTTTGCCTGTGTTGGGTCTTTGCTGCTGCATGCGGGCTTTCTCTAGTTGTGGCGAGCAGGGGTACTCTTTGTTGCGGTGTGCGGGCTTCTCATTGCAGTGGCTTCTCTTGTTGTGGAGCATGGGCTCTAGGCGCACGGGCTTCAGTAGTTGCAGCATGTGGGCTCAGTAGTTGTGGCACGTGGGCCCCAGAGCGCATGGGCTTCAGTAGTTGCGGTGCATGGGCTCAGTAGTTGCAGTGCATGGGCTCTAGGGTGCACGGGCTTCAGTAGTTGTGGCTCACGGGTTCTAGAGCACAGGCTCAGTAGTTGTGCCGCATGGGCTTAGTTGCTCCGCGGCATGTGGGATCTTCCCGGACCAGGGCTCGAACCTGTGTCCCCTGCATTGGCAGGTGGATTCTTAACCACTGCAGCACCAGGGAAGCCCCAAAGAAACACATTTTTAATTTCAATTTTATATTTACAAAAAGACAAAGAGAATAGGGAGCAGGGAGGCAGGAATGTTGCTGATCACCCCCCCCCCCCCCGCCAGAGTGCAGCGAGAGGCCACAGCCAACAGAATGGGTCAGACTGCTCTCCCCTGCCATTACTGATAACAGCAATGGACCAAAGGCTTCGGTTAACAAGGTCAGTCTGTTTGGGGAGAGTCCGATGATCTGTCCAGTCCATGTGCATGAGGAGGAAGTCCCAGGTCAGTCTATTGAGGCCTTGGCTCTCCACAGGCTGGGGCCCTTCTCTTGGAAGTTCTGGGCCGCCCTCTCCAGGGCACATAGGGGCCACAGGGACAATGCCAGGGAAAACCCCTATGGACCACAGGGGCCCACTGCTGATAACAGGGTCGGGGGAAGGGAGACCTAGGCGGCTGGGGACTAAACATAAAGTCAACTTTGAAGGCAAATTCTGTCTGGGTAGTTGGGGGAATATCTGAATGGAAATGGTTTAAGGAGAATTGATTTGATTGGAAAGGATGGTCTGAAGAAAAATGGGCATCTTGGGGACAGACTAGGAATGGGGGTGTCACCTCGTGAAAGGGGATGGGACGGGGTTGTGGGGGCAGGAGTGGAAACTGGGGTGGGTGGGGAGATGGCGTAGGGGGCAGGGGGCAGCACCCAGGCGGAGGCAGGGGTCAGGGTGGAGGAGGGAAGGCCGGTTGATCTCTGCAGCCCCCCCTTGAGAGGGGGCTGCCTCTCAAGTCTCCTGCCAGGTCCTCCCCTGGCAGGGCCATCCTTGATGCACTTGCCCACTGGGTCGCGCTGGAGCAGCTCCACCCCCCAGGCGTCGGCCACGTGGGCCAGCAGAAGCTGGGAGAGTTGCTGGTGCACGCGCTCGTTCCAGTGCACTCCGTCGGAGCCGTGCTTTTGGGCCTCGTCAGAGCTGTAGAAGTTGGCTTCAGTCACGTTGGTTTTCAGGGTGGAGACTGCGGGTCGGAGCTCCGGTGGGAGGAAGCCACTGGTGATGTTGTCGCCCACGGGCATGGCTGTGTTCCAAACCAGGAGGCACGACTAGGCAAGCACCTGGCACAGGCGCCCAAATAGGCTCTCCAGGTTCTGCAGGTAGTTCGGCCAGGAGTCCTCCCTGTACCTGGTGAGGTCCCAGAGGCAGGAGCTCATGATGACCAGGTTCGGGTCGTGCTCACCCGAATGCAGCTCCTCCAGGATGGCTTCGAGGTAGTCGCGCGTCAGGAGTACGCGCGCGTCAGGAGTACGCGCGCGTCAGGAAGTAGAAGCGCACCAGGTGCTGGATGGAGCCGAAATGGCGCACCTCGCGGTAGTGGGTGCCGTTATGCATGCGGCCCTGCTTGCCCCCCTGCACCAGCTCGTCCTGTTCGAAGCCGTACTCTCCCTTGGCCTTGAGCTGGCTGAGTGTGAGCAGGCAGTCCTTCTGCAGCAGGAGCACCAGGTCCTTGTGCATGGCCCTCTGGACCAAGTCCGCCAGGATGACCACGAACTTGTTGTGGAGCAGCTGCTGCACTTCGGAGGCGAGCCCGTGGCCCATGATGCTCGGGATGCGCTGCCTAGCTCCTTCCTTTCACTCGGTGGGTCTGCGGATGGCTCCTCAGGTGTAAAGGTGATCCCTCAGCTCAGGTGGCTGGTCCTCCTACATCCTCAGGCACTTTGCTCCAGGAGGTGCCCCAGAGAGGGGAGAATTAGGCATTCTATGTTTCCTTCAATCTCCTGGGGCTGGCTCCTTTCTTTAAACCTTAAACACATTCTAGTTTCTTGCTTTAAAAAGGAAAGGAACCGTCTTTGACTCCACCTCCAGGACAGTCCTATCTTTTGCTTCCCCTTCAAGGCCACTTTTTGCAAAGTTGTCTGAACTGGCTGTGTCTGGGTCCTCACCTCCCACTCACTCCTCCTTTTACTTGGTGTTGGCTTCCAACTCCACCAAAGCGAAGAAACGTTTGTCAGTAAATCCCCAGCGATTTCCTTGTTGTTCCTTTCAGTGACTACTTCTTGGTCTTTATCACATCTGTAGCATTCCAAGCTCCTTGGGGCTGGGGCACCGATAGTGATTCCCTTCCATGACTCTGCCGGAGAGTTTGACACCCTGGTCTCCTGTCTCACCTCCCCCGGTATCCTGTGTGAGTTTTTCTTTCTCTGGCCATCCCCAAACATCAGTCTTTCTCAAGGCCCATTCATTGGCTCCTTCCTTCTTTTCTTCAACATTCTTTCCTTTGGTGAATCCATCCATGCTCTTGGTGTCCATACACTCCTATTTGCCCCAACTTTTCTGGTCTGTTCTTCTTTTTAAAGATTGCTTTTGCCATTTGGGTATCTGTGGTTCCATACAAATTTTAGGAATGTCTGCTCTATTTCTGTGAAAAATGCCATTGGAATTTTGTTAGCGATTGCATTGAATTTGTAAATTGCTTTCGGTAGTATGGGCATTTTATCAATATTAATTCTCCCACTTCATGAGCACAGAACACCTTCCCATTTATTTGTGTCACCTTCAGTTTCTTTCATCAATGTCTTACAGTTTTCAGTGTACAGGTGTTTCACCTCCTTGACTAAATTCCTAGGTATTTTGTTTGTTTTGATGCAGTTGTAAATGGGATTGTGTTCTTAATTTCTCTTTCTGATAATTTGTTATTAGTGTATAGAAATGCAACAGATTGCTGTATATTAATTTTGTACCCTAACTTTACTGAATTTGTTTATTCTTTTTTTGTTTTGTTTTGGTAAAGTCTTTATGGTGTTTTATATATAATTTCATGGCTTCTACAAATAGTGACAGTTTTACTTCTTCCTTTCCCATTTGGATGCCTTTTACTTATTTTTCTTGCTTAATTGCTGTGGCTAGGACATCCAATGTTGTGTTGAATAAAAGTGGCAAGAGTGGGTGTACTTGTCTTGTTCCTGATCTTAAAAGAAGAGCTTTCAGCCTTTCACCATTGAGTATGATGTTAGGTATAAGCTTATTATATATGGCCTTTATTATGTTGAGGTACGTTTCCTCTACACTCACTTTGCTGAAGGTTTTTATCTAAATGGATGTTGAATTTTGACAAATGCTTTTCACATCTATTGAGATGGTCATATGATTTTAATCCTTTATTTTGTAAATGTGTATCACATTGATTTATCAATGTTGAACCATCCTTGCATCCTTGGAGTAAATTTCACTTGATCATATGTATGATTCTTTGAATGTATTGTTGAATTCAGTTTGCTAATGTTATGTTGAGGATTTTTTCATCTATGTCCATCAGGGATATTGGCCTGTAATTTTATTTTTTGCAGTGTCTTTGTCTGGTTTTGGTTTCAGGGTAATGCTGGCCTTGTTAAATGAGTTTGGAAGCATTCTTTTTAGAAGGACTGGTATCAATTCTTCTTTGAATGTTAAGTAGAATTCACAAGTGAAGCCATGTGATCCTGGACTTGTGTTTCGTGGGAGGTTTTTGACTACTGATTCAATCTCCTTACTAGTAATTGGTCTGTTCAGATGGTCTCTTTCTTCATGATTCAGTCTTTGTATGTTGTATGTTTCTAGAAATTTATCCAGTTCTTCCATGTTGTCCATTTGTTGGTGTATAGTTGTTCATAATAGTCTACTATGATCATTTTATTTCTGTGATATCGATTGCAATTTCTTCTCCTTCATTTTGGATTTTATTTATCTGAGTCCTCTCTTTTTTCTTAAGTCTAGCTAAAGGTTTGTCAATTTTGTTTATCTTTTCAAAGAACTAGCTCTTGGTTTCATTGAATTTTTGTTATTGTTTAATCTCTATTTCGTTCATTTTTTTGCTCTGATCTGTATTCTTCCTTCCTGCTACTAACTTTGGGCTTCATTTGAGGTATAAAGTTAGGTTGTGTATTTACGATTTTTCTTGTTTCTTCAGGTAGACATTTATCACTATGTACTTCCCTCTTAGAACTGCTTTTTCTGCATCCCTTAAGTGTTAGTATGTTGTATTTCCATTTTCATTTGTCTCAAGGTATTTTTTTTTAAGCATTTAAGATGCAACTATTTTAAGTTTATTTATTTATTTATTTTTGGCTGTGTTGGGTCTTCGTTTCTGTGCGAGGGCTTTCTCCCGTTGCAGCGAGCAGGAGCCACTCTTCATTGTGGTGCGTGGGCCTCTCACTGTCGCGGCCTCTCCCGTTGCGGAGCACGGGCTCCAGACGTGCAGGCTCAGTAGCTGTGACTCACGGGCTTAGTTGCTCCGTGGCATGTGGGATCCTCCCAGACCAGGGCTCGAACCCGTGTCCCCTGCATTGGCAGGCAGATTCTCAACCACTGCGCCACCAGGGAAGCCCTCAAGGTATTTTTTTATTTCTCTTTTGATTTGTTTCACTCATTGATCTATATAGCATGTTGCTTAATCTCCATATACTTGTGAATTTTCTAGTTTTCTTCTTCTAATTGAGTTCTATTTCTAGTTTCAAACCATTGTGGTCAGAAAAGATGCTTGATATGATTTCAACCTTGTACATTTTTTAAGAATTGTATTGTGGCCTCATATATGATCTATCCTGGGGAAAGTTCCAAGTGCACTTGAGGAGATGTGTATTCTGTTGTTTTTGGATGGAACATTCTATTTATATCTGTTAAATTTATCTGGTCTTATATGTCATTTAAGGCCAATGTTTCCTTATTGATTTTCTGTCTGGATAATCTATCCATTGATGTAAGTGGGGTATTAAGTCTCCTACTATTGTTGTATTCCTGTCTATTTCTCCCTTGAGATCTGTTAATATTTGCTTTATATATTTAGGTGCTCCTATGTTGGATGCATAAATACTTACAAATATTCTATCCTCTTATTGGATTTACCCCTTTGTCATTATGTAATACTTTTCTTTAACAACTTTCACACATATCATACGGCAGGGTTAACCATGGTCATCATGTTGTACATTACATATCTAGCACTTATTTATCTTATAACTGGAAGTTTGTGCATTTTGATCACCTTCCTCCAGTTCTACCTCCCCCACCTCTGCCTCTGGTAACCACAAATCTGATCTCTTTTACTATAAGTTTTGGGATTTTTTTTGGTTTGTTTTATAGATTACACCTGTAAGTGAGATCATACAGTATTGGTCTTTCTCTGTCTGACTTATTTCACTTAGCACAATGCCCTCAAGGTTCATCCATGTTGTTGCATATGGCAGAATTTCCTCATTTTTTTAATGACTGAATAACATTCCATTGTATATATATACCACAACTTCTTTATCCATTCACTGTCAATGGACACTTAGGATATTTCCATATTTTAGCTATTATAAATAGCTGCTATGAACATGGGGAAACAGATATACATTGTTTTTTTCCTTCAGACATATTCCCAAAAGTAGAATTGCTGGATCATATAGTAGTTCTATTATATTTTTAATTTTTTGAGGACCCTTCATACTGTTTTCCATAGTGGCTGCACCAATTTACAACCCCACGAATAGTGCACAAGAGTTCCCTTTTCTCCACATCCTCACCACATTTATTAACTCTTGTCTTTTTAGGATGGTCATTCTAATGGGGGGTGGGGGTGGTGGTGAGGTGATATCTCATTGTGTTTTTGATTTGCATTTCCCTAGTTATTAGTGATGTTGAGCATCTTTTCATGTACCTGTTGGCCATCTGTATATCTTCTTTGGAAAAATTTGTATTCAGGTCCTTTGCCCAATCCAATTTTTAATTTTTTTTTTTGCCATTGGATTGTATGAGGTTTTTAAAATAAATTTTAGATGTTAACCCTTTATCAGATATATGGTTCACAAATATTTTTTTCCCATTTTGTAACTGTCATTTCACTTTGTTGATTGTTTCTTTTGTTGTGCAGAGCTTTATAGTTGATGTATTCTCCCTTGTTTATTTTTGATTTTGTTGATTGTGCTTTAGGTGTCATATCCAAAAAATCATTACCAAGACCCATATCAAGGAGCTTCATTCCTATTTTTTCCTCTAGGAGTTTGATCATTTCAGGTCTTACATTTAAGTCTTTAATCAATTTCAAGTTAATATCTGTGAGAGGTCTAAGACAGGGGTCTAGGTCCATTATTTTACATGTGAATATCCAATTTTCACAGCACCATTTATTGAAGAGACTGTCTTTTCTCCATTGAGTATTCTTGGCTCCCTTGTCAAATACAGTTGACCATACAAGCTTGAATTTATTTCTGGGCTCTCAGTTCTATTCCATTGTTCTATCTGTCTGTTTTTATGCCAGTACCATACTGTTTTGATGACTGTAGCTTAGCAGTTTAGCTTGAAACCAGGAAGTGTGATACCTTCTGCTTTGTTCTTCCTTCTTAGGATTTCTTTGGTCATTGGGGTCTGTTGTGGTTCCATATAAATTTTAGAATTTTTTTTTCTACTTTTGTAAAAAATGCCATTGGAATCGTAATAGGGATTGCATTGAATCTAGAGATGGCTTTTGGTAGTTTTGACATTTTAACAATCTTAATTCTTCCATTCAATGAAATTGGGACACCTTTCCATTTATTTGTGTCTTCTTTGATTTCTTTTATCAGTGTCTTGTATTTTTCAAAGTAGAAATCTTTCACCTCTTTAGTAAATTTGGTCCTAAGTATTTTATTGTTTATGAGGCTATTGCAAATGGCATCATTTTCTTCATTTCTTTTTTAGATAATTCATTGTGAGTGTATAGAAACACTACTGAGTTCTGTACGTTAATTTTGTATCCTACACTCTTGCCAAATTTGTTGATTATATCCAACAGTGTTCTGGCAGAGTATTTAGGATTTTCTATGTATGAAATCATGTCATCTGCAAATAGAGATAATTTTACTTCTTCCTTTCCAATTCAGATACCTTTTATTTATTTTTCTCACCTGACTGCTCTGGCTAGAACTTTCAATACTATGTTGAATAGGAGTGGTGAGAGTGGGCACCCTTGTCTTGATCCTGATCTTAGGAGAAAAGCTTTCAACCTTTTACTGTTCAGTATGATGTAGCTATGGGCTTGTTATATATGGCTTTTATTATGTTGAGGTATGTTCTATCTATACCTAATTTGTTAAGCGTTTTTATCACAGACAGGTGTTGAATTCTGTCAAATGCTTTTTTTCTGCATATATTGACATAATCATATGATTTTTTTCTTTTATTCTATTAATGTGGTGTATCACACTATTTTGCATATGTTCAAACATCCTTGCATCCTAGGGGTAAATCCCACTTGGTCATGGTGAATGATCCTTTTAATGTGCTGCTGAATTTGGTTTGCTAGTATTTTATTGGGAATTTTTGCATCTATAGTCATTAGGGATATTGGTCTGTAGTTTTCTTTTCTGGTTTTGGTATCGGGATAATGCTGGCCTTGTAAAATAAGCTTGGGGGAGTGTTCCCTCCTCTCTATTTTTTTGAAAGAGTTTGAGAATGACTGGTATTAATTCTTCTTAAAATGTTTGGGAAAATTCACCAGTGAAGTCATCTGATCCTGAGCTTATCTTCATTGGGCAATTTCTGGTTACTGATTGTCTCCTTATTAGTAATTGGTCTGTTCAAATTTTCTACTTCTTCCTGATGCAGTCTTGGTAGCTTGTACGTTTCTAAGAATTTTCCATTTCTTCTAGGTTATTCAGTTTGTTGGTGTATAGTTGTTCAGAGGAGCCTCCTATGATCCTTTGTATTTCTGTAGTATAAATTGTAATGTGTCCTTCTTCATTTATAATTTTTTAAAAATAAATTTATTTTATTTTATTTTTGGCTCTGTTGGGTGTCTGTTGCTGCACGAGGGCTTTCTCTAGTTGCAGCGAGCAGGAGCTACTCTTCGGTGCGGCGCGCGGGCTTCTCATTGAGGTGGCTTCTCTTGTTGCGGAGCATGGACTCTAGGCATGCGGGCTTCATTAGTTGTGGCACGTGGGCTCAGTAGTTGTGGCACACGGGCTTAATTGCTCTGCAGCATGTGGGATCTTCCTGAACCAGGGCCCGTATCTCCTGCACTGGCAGGCAGATTCTTAACCACTGCGCCACCAGGGAAGCCCTTCATTTATAATTTTGTTGATTGGGTCCCTTCTCTTTTTGCCTTGGTTGGTGTACCTAAGGGTTTGTCAGTTTTGTTGATCTTTTCAAAGAACCAACTGTGAGTTTGTTTTATATCATTTATTGTTTTCTTTTCTTTTTTATTTCTGCTCTTTTATTTCCTTCCTTCTGGTAACCTTGGGCTCAGTTTGTTCTCCTTTTTTCTAGTTCCTTAAGGCATAGAGTTAGGTTGTTTCTTTGGAATCTTTCTTGCCTCTTAGTGCAGGTGTTTGTTGCTGTGAACTTCCCTCTTAGAACTGCTTTTGCTGCATCCCATAAGGTTTGGTATGTTGTATTTCCATTTTCATTTGTCTCAAAATACTTTTAAAATTTCCGCTTTAGTTTGTTTTTGATCCATTGGTTGCTCAGGAGAGTGTTTTAAAATTTCCATGTATTTGTAAATTTTGTAGTTTTCCTCCTGTTACTGATTTCTAGTTTTATACCACTGTGGTCAGAGAAGAAACTTGCTATGATTTCACTCTTCTTTAATCTGCTAAAACTTGTTTGGTGGCCCAACATATAGTTTATCTTAGAAATTGTTCCATGGGCACTTGAAGAATGTGTTTTCTGCTGTTGTCAGATAGCATGTTCTGTATATGTCTGTTAGGTCTATTTTGTCTATAGCATTGCTCAAATCTGCTGTTTCCTTATTGATTCTGTGTCTGAGGGATCTATCCATTGTTGAAAGTGGGATATTAAAGTTCCCAACTATTTTTGTGCTGCTGTTTATTTCTCCTTTTAGCTCTGTTTTTGTTTTATATATTTAGGTGCTTCAGTGTTGAGTGTATAAATATTTATAATTGTTATATCTTAATGGATTGACCTCTTTATCAGTATATGATGAGCTTTTCTATTTCTTTTTACCATTTTTAGTTTAAAGTCTCTTTTGTTTCATACAAGTATAGCTACTCTTGCTTTTTTGGGGATTATTATCTGTTTGAAATATCTTTTCCATCCTTTCACTCTCAGTCTATACATGTCTTTAAGGCTAAAGTGAGTATCATATAAGGCAGCATATTGTTGGATTTTTTTTTTTAAATCAATTCAGCCATTCTATGTCTTTTAATTAGAGAATTTAATGTTTGCATTTGAAGTAATTATTCATAAGTAAGGACTTACTGTTGCCATTTTGTTCATCATTTTCTGGCTTTCTTGTAGATGCATTGTTCCCCTTTTCATATCCTGTTGTCCTTTTTTATTTATTTATTTATTTTTGGCTGCACTGTGCAGCTTGTGGGATCTTAGTTCCCTGACCAGGGATCAAACCTGGGCTCCCTGAAGTGGAAGCGTGGAGTCCTAACCACTGGACTGCCAGGGAATTCCCCTTGCTGTCTTTTTTGTGTGTGTGTGTTTTGATGTCTTTTGGTACCAGTGTTCTCTGACTTCTTTATCATGTTCTTCCGTGTAATTACTACAGGTTTTCCCCTTTGTGTTTACCATGAGGCTTACGTAAAATATCTTAAAATGATAACATTCTATTTTAAACTGATAACAACTTAGCTTTAATATAATTCCTGAAATTTACACTTTTACTTCTCACATTTTAGGTATTGATGTTACAGTTTACATATTTTTAACACTATGTAACTACTAACAGATTATAGTAGTTATGATTATTATTTTTTAAACTTATAACTAGAGTTGTAAGTGAATTCACACTACTCTTACCATATTACATAATCTAATTCTGACTATATGTTTACCACTAAAAGTGAGTTTTATGCTACTTTCTTCTGTTTTTATGATGTTAATTAGTGACCTTTTACTTCCACTCAGAGAACTCCCTTACCATTTTGGTAAGGCAGGTCTAATGGTGGTGAACTCCCTTGCTCTTGTTTGCTCATGAGTCTTTTCCTTCCTTCATTTATGAGGACACCTTTGCTGGGTATAGAATTCTTGGTTTACAGGGTTTTTTTTCCCTTTCAATATTTTGAATATATCATCCCATTCCCTTGTGGCCTGAAAAGTTTCTGTTGAGAAACCTGCTGATAGTCTCATGGAGATTCCCTTGTACGTAATGTCTGTCTTTTGTCCTGCTGCTCTCAACTTTCTTTATCTTTGACTTTTGACAATGTTAACTGCCATGTGTCTCAGTGTAGTCCTATTTGGGTTCAACCTATTTGGGGTTGTTTGGGCCTCATTGATCTGGATGTCCATTTCTCTTTTTTTTGGCTTGGGAAGATTTCAGCCATTATTGCTTTAAGTATACTTTCTGTTCCTTTCTCTGTTTCTTCTGGAATTCTCATAATGCAAATATTCTTTTTTTTTTTTTTTGCAGGGGTGGGGGGCTTGTGTCTCATAAGTGCAAAGGCTTTCATTGCTGTTTTTCTTTTCTTTTCTTTTCTTTTTCTTTTTTGCTCCTCTGACAGGATAATTTCAACTGTCCTGTCTTCCAGGTTGCTGACATTTTTTTCTTCTGTATTGAGTCTGCTTTTGAAGCTCTTTATTGAATTCTTCAGTTTAGTTATTGTATTTTTCAGCTCTAGAATTTTTTTCATGGTTTTTATTTTTGTTCAACTTCTTGTCATGTTCATGAATTGTTTTCCTAATTTCATTTGTCTGTGTGTTCTTGCAGTTCACTAAGGTTCTTTAAGAGGACTATTTTGAATTCTTTGGCTGATAGTTCATAGATATTCATTTAAGTAGGGTCAGTTACTGAAGTTCTCTTAGTTTCCTTCAGTGGTGTCATATTTCCCTGATTTTTCATGAGATTTCATTCCTTACATTGGTATCCGTGCTTTTGAGTAAGTGGTCTCTCTTCTAGACTTTGTAGGTTTGCTTTGGTAGAGAGAATTCTTCGCCAGTTAGCTCAGTTTTAGTTTCTGCAACTGTCTGCTGATAATGACCTTGAGCAGGTGGGGCTTGCTATCAGGGTCTATTTTTGGATGAGGCAACTGCCTGAGCTCTGAGGGCAGGGGTGGGAGGGTGTGCTGCTGACTGAGAACAGTTGGATAGGACTCTTGTCTTGGTTCCCTGCCTAAGTGAGGCCGTAGGATGGGCTCTGCAGTTGCCTGGGTTCTCTGGTCAGGCTTACTAGACCATTGGGCCTGGGTACTGTACTTAGCAGTAGGTATCTGCCCTGCCCTAGTGGGGCAGCAGAATGGAATCCAGGGTCTACATGGCTTGTTTCAGGACTTGAATTTGGGAAGAGTGTATACTGAATTCCCTCTCCAGACGGGGGCTACAGGTTTTGCTCTGCAGATGGGAAAGGCCATGGACTGTGCTCTCTGTTCAAGTGCCACTGTAAGCAGGGCAGATGGATGGGCTACATAGCTTCCCATGTGCTGTGGTTCAGTTCCTTGGTCGGGTGGGCTGAAGCCTATAGTCAGCAGTGAGTGGGGCTACAAATTAGTTTCCCTGCTTGGGCGCAGTGGAAAGACTAGCTCCAAGGTTTGTAAGGCTATCATCTGTTTGTGATCTTGATTCAAACCAACCCCTGCCCCAAGTTCCCTGGCCAAATAGGGCCACTGGCTTTGCTCTGCAGGCTATCAGCTCTGCCTGCCCACCTCTCTGTTCGAGCTTGCTGTGCTATACAGCCTCTACGTGTTCCCATCAGTCCCCATGGCCAGTCAGGGTGGGGAGACACACTCAGCAGCTGGTAGGCCTATGATCTGCTCCCACGCCTGGGTGGGGCAGGAGGGTCCATTTCCGGCATCTCCCAAATTTTCTGAACAGGCTTTCTGGTTGGAAGGGGCTGAGAGCTACACTTAGCAGCAATGGGGCTGTGAATGAACTCCCCCTGTCTGGGCATATCAGGGGAACCCTCCATGCCTGGTACTGATTTTGCTCTGGGGCAATCAGTTCTGCCTGCCCGCCTCCTGGCTTGAGCATTACTGGGTTACCGTGCCTTGGAGGGGGAAGTGGGCAGATCAGCCTCCGGAGCTGGCAAAACTCCTCGTTTGAGGGGCTGGCTTGCACCCTGCCAAGTCCCCTGCTCAGACTGACTTGGTTCTGCAGCTGAGCAAAGCTGCTGGTTGGGATTACTACCTGGGCGCTGCAGGGAGGGACTCGGTCTACCGAGATCTGAGTGCTGGTTGTTGCAAGCCCCTCCCCCTTTCTCCATCAGGATCAGCTTCCCAGTGGTTGAGCCCTGCAGATTCTCCTGCAGTCCCTGTGGGGTGATACAGGAGTAGCCACTCTCACAAAGCAGCTCACAATGCTGGGGGGTCCCAGATGTCGCCCACGAGCTCTCTTTTCCCACTAGTGGAGCTGTGTTGGCCTGGGGGAGGGGCAATGCAGTCAGCGTGCAGCTGCTCCTGTTACCCTTCTGATACACATGTCTTGATCTCTGTGGTGCAAGGCACGGGGGTGGGGGGGTGCGTGGGGGGTGGCTCAGCCTCACCCTGTGTTCTAGGATGCTCTTGGTGGTTTCCTGTCCATGAATCCTTGTTAGCTGCTGTGCTTATGAGGGCAAAGTCAGGGATGACCTATGTTCCCATCTTGGTGATGTCGCCGAGTTAACTTTTGAAATACGTAATTTCTATAAAAATGCCTGATCCTTCTAATACTTAAATATAATAAATTCACTGGAAGCTGAGTCAAGGAGTTCAGGCCAGCCATATAATCTAGTCAAATATCTTTAATTGTGAGGGTCCCTTTATTAAAGGGGAGGTGCCTGGGCTACGGGGTTCGAGATCTTGGAGGGTCTGACAGGCATGCTCATCTCTTCATAGGCACCTGCCCCCGACTTCAGAGTGTGCAGGAGCTTTCATTTAGCCACACTGTTCTCTTATTCCGAATTCCACCTAAAAATATTTAAATTAACCTTCAGGCTTCCTGGAGAACATAAAAGTTATTTTGAATTATTTTCACTGCCAGGATCAGCACAATTCCCTTCCCAGCCAGCTCAGTAGGTATTCAGTGATAGAGAAACCAGTTTTTAAATTAATACAATTTTGTGTTTGTAAGGAAGCCATTATTTTTAATCATTGGGCATTTTCCTCAGCCTGGCTTCCCCAGTTAATAAAACTCAGCTATTTAGCATGGTTTTTATTTTTGCAGAGGGCAGACTTTGGGAAGTAGTTTCCCGATGTGGAATCTCCCTCCAGAATGTTTTGATCTCTCCAGGCACACGCCTGTCACAGGAGCCTTGTAAAAAAAAACCCTGAGAAAAGGAAACGCTGTCATTAAAATGGCCCTGCTGGGCCTATAACTGGTGACTCTAACTTAGCTTGAGGGGCAATGTCGGGACCTGGCGAATCAAGAAACTGGAAAGAGGAAGTTAACACTGGGCTGGATCCCCTCCTGGAAATGGCACCGTAGCACAGCAGGAGAGACCTCAGTTAGACTTACAGCAGAATCCCTTGCCCATCCCACTTCGCGTCTGGGAAACCCAGAAAAGATTAGTGAGGGAGGGCAAGAGAGTCTCCATGTCTGGCAATGCTGAAAAGCAGAACTCCCCGCTTGGAGAGTTTAGTTATTCACCCACCCAGAGGAAAAGCCTGGCCTAGATGACATCTTCATTTCCTTTCTGGGTCAGACCTCTGGGATTTAAAAAGCAGCTCCCAGACAAGACTCCATGCTATGATGGGATCAGGGCTGGAGCAGACATAACAACTTGCTATAAATTTAATATTAGCTTAAATAATGCATAATTAGAAGGGTAAGCCTCTGCAAACACATTAAGTAATGTATTCCCCAAGCAAACATGATTTTTGGATGATATGCTGTTTTGGATGGCGGTGAGGTAGAAAGGTGGAGAGACCTGAATTTGAGTTGCAGTTTTAACACTGATCAGTTTTGTCATTACAAAGCAGAACTTTCACTGGTCATGCCTCAGTTTCCTTATCTGTCATGAGCCTGTGAGCTCCTAGTGGGTAGAGACTTCATCTTATTTTTCTTAGTGTCTCTATTATTTTGGAACGTGCTTGGTGCTCAAACATTTGTGAGTAAGGGGGTTGAATCAGACCAAGTATAAGCACGCTGGCAGCTCTGATGATCTAAGCTCTAACATGAAAAACTGAGATGAGAAAATGTGAGCAGGACATCTGTGACTTCCAAGTATCTGAAAGGCTTCCTTCATTCTAAAGAGCAATTGGAGTCATTCTGGGAGGAACCTCCGAGACCTGGAATTAATAGACAGAGGTTGGAGGGAGAGGATTTTCATGATGTCAACTTAAAATCACATCCACTCATTCAGCATTGACTGAGCACCTACTCTGTGCTTGTTAATGTGATCAATATTTAAACCAGAGCAGGACAGTTAGGGCCCCTGACCTCATGACCTTACAGGTCAGAGCAGGATAAAGACACATGAACCAACAATGAAAAACATTCGTGTGGTGGTGAGTAAACAGAGGAAGGCACTACGGGAACGGAGGAGGGACACGGAGCCAGAACTGGACGGACGAGGCCAGTTTCCCAGAGGAACTGCTGCCTCAGTGGGGCCCAAAGTATGAGACTTCACAGGTGAGGGCAGGAGATGAGTCAGGGAGAATATTCCAGAGGGGGCGGTCAGCAGGTGAAAGCTCGGGTGGTAAGCAAGGGCCCTGCCCAGGCAGAGAACCTCACTTCCGATGCTGCGGGAGTGTTCTAGTGGGGGCAGGTGGTCCGTGGGCAGGGATGTGGCAGAGAGGAGGGGTGTCTGATATGGAGCCTCAGCCCAGACGACCTGAACGGACTTGGACTTGTCATTCTGCAACCTGAACTTGTAGAAGTCAAGTATGTTGTGTGTCTCCTAGCCTCTCAGAAGCAGGGAAGGCAGTCCAGCCTGCAGATGAATGCTCCTTTGTGTTCAACAGTGGGTACATCTGGGGAGGACGTCTATGTCTCTAAGATCCTTAGCAGCACCAGTCAGGCCCCAATCCCTTGACCTCACCACCCGCCCCAGCTAGTCTGCTCCAGCTACACTGGCTCACGTTCTGCCTCAGGGCCTTTGCGCATGCTGGTATCTTAGCACAGAAGGCTTTCTTGCCATTCCATTCCTGAAAATTTCCTACTCTTCATTCAGTTCTCAGCCCAAATGTCATCTTCCTAGAGTGGCCTTAACCTAAATCAGACATTCCCTGTTATCTCAACCATTTTTTTCTTTTTCCAGAGCACCCATCACCATTTCTTTACACTATTTGTAACTTTTTTTTTTAAATTAATTTATTTATTTTATTTATGGCTGTGTTGGGTCTTCGTTTCTGTGCGAGGGCTTTCTCTAGTTGTGGCAAGCGGGGGCCACTCTTCATCGCGATGTGCGGGCCTCTCACTATCGCAGCCTCTCTTGTTGCGGAGCACAGGCTCCAGACGCGCAGGCTCAGTAATTGTGGCTCACGGGCCCAGTTGCTCCGCGGCATGTGGGATCTTCCCAGACCAGGGCTCGAACCCGTGTCCCCTGCATTGGCAGGCAGATTCTCAACCACTGCGCCACCAGGGAAGCCCTGTAACTTATTTGATTATTATCTGTTTCCCCTTGCTACGGCATAAAGCTCCATGAGGGTCTTTCCACTTTTCCATCGCACCAATCAAAACACCAAGCAAGTCATCCGAAAGTAATGTTTGCTTGGGGGATACCTTGTTGAATACATTTTGCAGAGGCTTACCCTTCCAATTATATATTATTTAAGCTAATATTACATTTATAGCAAGTTCTGCCTGCACGAGCACTGCTCAGAATTCAGTGTCTTGTCTGTCCACTAACATACACTCAGTGCCTTGTACAGTGCCAGGAACGGAATAGGTGTTTGAAAAAATAAAACGTTGGTTGGTGTAGAATGAATGCACTGTGGCAGGAAGTGCTGATAAAATTCAGGCTCTTGTGATGACTGCATATGTTAACAGACCTACCTGAGTGGGTTCCGTGCAGAACTGAGTTCACGTGCGTGTGTTCACAGGCACACATGCACACCCGCCTCCCACCTTGTTCCTGCGTCACTGTCATTTGCCACAAAAGTAAAAGTAACACAAGCCAACGTGTAATTGCAATGTCATATTAATCATACAGAAACCAAAACAAAATTACTAACTCCCACTTCCTGGAATACTAATAACACTAATACCAATATCATGATGGAAGATTATCTGGGAAGCAATTTTCCTTTTGTTCTGCTACCTACACATGTAGCTGTTTCTTGCTTTTGCAATCTCTATGTAAATCATAATCAGGAGGAAATATCCTAGAGGGTGGTTATATGCCTTCCTTATCAGAGAGAATCATGCACTAAACCCATCTTAGGAAAGAGCAGAAGTTTTAAATCTTAACAGGAGGAGGTGGTTTCAGTTCTCTCTTCCAAAAGTCTAGAAAAAAGTCTTGCTGGAGGGGAGGAGCATTAATGCATTAAGAGGTCCTCAGGACCAGAAGTTTGCTTTATGATTAGGCTTTGGAGGGAGGGAGGATGAAGAATATACCTGGGTGTGTATGAGTGTGATTTAACCATCTCTTCCTTCTTTGGGTGTAGCACCCCCTTCCTCTAAGTTTTCCCCATCTAGGAGTTTTTACTGAGATGTCCGTCACAAGAGACACGTGTTCACGTGTGACCCATCCAATCACAGACCCCCACCTGCCTGACCAGTGATTGGCCCAGGGGTGTGACTGCCATTCCATCTGTGCCAGGCCATTCAGAGTTCTTCCAAGGGATTTTAGATTTTAATTCTGTAAGAGATTGCCTCCTCTTCCCCCTGGGTCACTAAGCTGAACTGGTATATCAGCCTGGAGTCATCTTTAGCCGAGTCTGCCTGACTCCCAGGGTGAAGAGGTCACCAGTCGAATGTAGGGGTAAATTAGGCTATAAGTGTCAAGGGAAACATTGCTAAGAGATGGAAGGGGGCCGAGAGAAGGATGTCAACCTGATGATATCATTTGAGCTGGTGAAGTCGCTAAGGCTAGCTCCTCTCTGGTAGGGGCCCATGAGGTAAGACAACGTATGCCCTTTTTAATTGAGCTAATTTGAGTGCACTTCCTGTCTCTTGCAGTGGAAGTTATCCCTGACCGATACGGAGGCATTTATGCACTAAGCATGTTCCAAGGAGGCGCCTTAGAAGGGGGCATGGTCATCATACCTTCCTTTGTCACCCAGTGTCTGAATGCCCATCCCATGGCATTTGTCACCAGGGATACAGCGGTGAGATGGGCCTCGTGCTCATGGAGCTTACAGGTACCCTGATGGAACAGCTTTGTGAGTTTTTTGAAGGCCAGAGGAAACAGGAAAGGGTGGTGGGTGGTGAGGGCCTGAGGGAGGGGGACTCTTTCAAGTGAGATTCCTGGAGAAATCCTTGGGAGGCATAATGAAGACCTTCCCTACTTTGAGTCTGGGCACGGACAACCACTCGAGATTTTGCCAAAGCAACAAAGCCGTAAAGATTTTGGTGGAAGGGGGTGGCCACGGTCCATCCACCCACCATTTTACATTTCACCAGCCTTTATGTAAGAGCTGCTGACGCGTTCCTCACCTGAGAGGTGCCCTTGGCTGGAATGCTGGAAGAAGGGGTACCTACTTTCACTGGGTACCGTTCTATGGTAATATCTTCACCGAGATTTTCGGTAAACTCCAGGGGTGCTCAGAACCTTAAGCCCTCACGTCACTCAACTGGCCAGACTGCCAGGAGCTTGCCAGTCCCTGGGAAAGGTCAGGCGATTTGCTTCAGTGCACGAGACCCTCAGTTACCACACCAGAGATGGTCTCCAAATCCCTTGTTATCCACGGGGAGTGGGGAGCAACAATTACATGGTGCTGGTTCAATGGTTGCACCTGCAAGTTCATTCAGTTTCTTCCCCATTGCAAGTGGCAGCACTGGGGCTGTCAGAATCTCACATCTCTGTCTTGGGGTTCAGTTCCCTGCCTCTTTCCTCCACAGAGCCTGGCAGGCCAGCCCCTGCAGGGCTTCTCGGCTTCCCAGTCTACGTCATCATGGAAGGGGGCCCCTTAAAAGGTGAGCATGACACAGCAACCCTGCTAGCTGCCAAATTCTGTTAATTGTGTGTGCTAAGTAGCTCTCAGATGTCCCTCTGTCTTCTCTGCTAATGATTTCGTTTCTTGTTTGGATTACCCCTCTCCTCCTATCCTGTCCCCGTCTGATCTATCTTCCTCTGCACCCGAGGAAGCCTGAGAGGTCTTTCTAACGCGACAAATCCCAACGCGTCGCTCTGCTAACCAAACCCTGGAACAGCCCCGCCACTGTCCTCAGGATTAATGCCAGCCTAGCAAAATATGCCCTTCCCACCCTAACCCTGACCAACTCTCTGGCCACACTGAGTTAGTTTTCTGAAATGACCTTTTCTTTTGGACCTCTCTGCCTTTTTACAGGCGACACTCTGTCTGATCACCCCTTGCTGATATCTTTGCCTGGCTAATTCCTACTGCTCTGTAGAGCTGATTCCAAGTCTTCCGTGAAGCAGCCCTCAGCCCTGATCGGGATGGCAGGGACCCTGCTACGTGGTCACCAAATCTCCTTTCATTGTCTTCTTAGGCATGCAGAAAGACACCATTTCCTGGGCTTCCTTGCAGTTAAGTTGAAGTCACCCCACTGTGTTCTCACCAGGGAGGATGGCAGTGATGCCTGCCACGTCTAGCTCTGCTCATTAAGCCCTGATTTCAGGGCTTATTTGTTCAGATTTGTTAACCGATCACACCCCATCCTCTCCTGACTGATACAATGACGTACCCCTTCCCTTGAAATCCTGGCCTCTGGGATAGCTCACGTCACACGACTCACATGTGACACTCTACTTTCCTCTCTACCTTCTCCCACCTGCTCCCTGGCAATTTCCAGGAGTTGCTTTTTATTTCATTCACTAAACGATTTATGAATTGCATTAAAATAAATGAGATGCAAATAAATTCCAGGCTTTCTCCCTCATTTTCAAATTACATTTTCAGTCCACTCAACCTGTTATAATCTCATAGTGATTTTCATTTAAGAGAGCTAAATGGATATGTGATTATTGTTACAGGAACTAACACCAGACAATTAAATGTTGAGGTGTTGATAGATAAAGCTGTGTTTCGATTTGCATAAACATGATGCCAGCAAATCTAACCCTGGCAGAAATTCAGTTATGAGACTTGCGCGCCTAACTTCTGCTAATTACCATGAGTACCATTATTACGATTTTTTAATATTCAGAGTTGGGATTATAGCCATTTTAGTTTAGGGCTGCATTTATCTTTATTTTGAAAACTTTTAGTCAAAATGCATCACTGATTTATCAGAGAAAAGGCACGATTACTATTTCTAATCAACTTCTATGGTGCAGTGTATCGAAAATCAATTATACAGCCCTGAAATCCAGTCATTAAGGATTTAGCTACTAATCTCATTTCATTTTTGTCTTTAGGAAGATACTGCAGCTTGCAACTCTGCAGATACCAGCAGAGGAAGAAAAACATGGGAGACTGCTGATAACCTAATGTGGAGAATTAAACTCCAACTAGACAAAGGCGAGGGTGGAATCTTAATATGGAGTGGCCTGGCTCTGCAGGGAGGTCACTTGGGCTGGCTGGATTTCAACCCAATAACACGGCAGAAGTTATGACCCAGGTTTTGTTGAGGGTGAGTCTTCTAATCTCAGGAATTCCAAAGCCAAGCATGTGTTAAACATTGCATTGTTTACCGTCTTCCTGGTGAGTATCTCAATCTGCAATGATCTTTTCTGTTAGTTGACATTTTATCTGCGGCCCCTGTTGTGCTATGTAGCTCCAGCGCATAGCACAGTGCCTGGCTCCTAGTTAGGTGTTCAATAAATAGGTGCTGACTTTGACGAAGACCGAGATCCCGAGGCTTCTCCCCAGTGCGAGGGAGAGCCTGATGGTAAGAACCAGTCCCTCTGATGCCACGTAAGTGAACAGAGCAGGAACCAGATTATCTGGATGACTGTTGCTCTAATCAGGAAGCTAGCTGTGAGGCCTGCTGGTTAAGAATCCTGGCAAGTGAGACAGACAGACAGAACTGGGGCTGAGTCCTGGCTTTGCTGTTTGTTTGCTAGCCGCTGTACCCTTGGACCGGTTATTTAGTGTCCCAGAGCCTCTGTTTCCTCATCTGAAAAAGGGAGATAATAACACCTGCTCCCACAGGGCTCTTGAAAGTAAGATAATACAAGTAAAGCATTTAACGTAGTCCTCTCATCATAAAAGTCCTCAATAAATGTTATATATTGGTTTTTAAAGCTGTAACTTGTGGGTAAGTTACCTAGTCTGGGGAAGCTAGAGTTGGTTAAAACTTCCTGCTGCAGTTTGCTTGTTACTTCCTCTTAGGAAGCCTTCCCTGATGCCTGCAGGCTGGATAGTAGCGCCTCCTCCATGATCCCACCAAGCCCTGGATGTTCCTCTCTCTTCTCACTTAACCCATCGGATTATCCTGAGGTTTATACATTCTACTGGACTGTCCACTCCTGGAGCGTAAACAGCACATTATAAAACTTTCAGTATTTAGCAAACCAAAACCACACAGTAGCCATGGGCACCAATTCATTTGTTGAGCTGGGCAAACAAACAGTGAAAGCTGACAGAGAAGATAGTGAGTGTGAAAAGAAGACCAGAGGGATCTCTGCTTATAGCGTAAGGTAAGTCCCCAGCTTTTCTAGTCCTAGGAAATGCAGAACATTCTCCCCGAGGTCTGAGTCCCAGTGGGATGTGGCTCACGTGTCTCTTCCAGGGAAGAGAGAAAGGTGCAATGGAGGCTTGGGAAGAAGTGGGAGATGGCCTCAGCTCTGGAGAAAAGGGGGTGTCCCCTACCACTTTGTGGGGACAAGTTGGGTGGAACGACTTACCCGGAGCTTCCTGCCAAAGATGGTAACTTTGCCTTTAATCTGTTCCTTTCTTAGGCGCCACTCGATGGAGTTCAGGCCATTCTCCATGGGCAGAGAGATGTTGCAGCGCCCAATGGTGGGGGTGATGGTGCCCGCTAGGACGTGGGGCTCGCTGTGGAAGCTGACGCCCATCCCGTTGGCGTACATCACCCGCAGGGTACCGTTGTTGCAGAGCTGGTAGCTGTTCCGCACTTGATCTGGAGAAATGTAAGTGGGGGGCGGGGAGAGGGAAATAAATTATCCACTCTGTTAGTCACGAGAGAACAGAACCCCTATTTTTATAGGTTTCCATGGTACTTTGCAGCTGTCAGTGTAAGGCTGCCTTCAATTAGCACACACACAATGTTAAGGTGAGTAGCAGAGATGCCACTGATCCACAGAAAGAAAAACATTATTAATATGTGGCACTCCAGAAATAATTATGCTGTGATATTTTTCTTTTACTCACGGAAGACTATGAATAGTACATTTAAAGACGCCTCTTGCCTACACAATTCGTGTCAATCAAATCCCTGATCTTTAACATATATATTTTAGCTTAAATGGAACAAAATAAAGGAAAACTACTTAAAAAAATTTTTTTTCTCCTTTTGCCTACCATCTAACCTGAGGCTGATGGTCTACCATAGGTCAGCTCCACTGCAAATCAAGTCTAGGATTCTTTGAGAAAACAAAGAGAAAAAGCAACCTTCCTGCCCCTCATGCATTTGCTGCTGACTCCACTGTGATGCCATCTCCACTCCAGAGGAATCTGAAGAGACTCAACTAGCACGAGGGAGACCGAGCCAGTGGGTGCTGATAACATGTGTGTCTTCCCAAATGGAATCTATGCTAGTCAATCAGACTTCTGACCTTTTCCTTTATCGAAAAGTTCCAGGTAGGAAATGTGAGTCGGAGACTCCTTTTATAGATACGATGCTTCCTGATTATTTGGGCAGAGGAGTCCAGCTGGGCTGGCCTCTGAGGCGCTGGCTTTTGGGGTAGTGCGCACCGCTCACGACCGCAGCCATCATGCAGAAGGACAAAATCTACATCATTAATCATCTGGCAGAGCAGAAATAGAGTCATGGAAACAGGCTCTGTCGTGGGATAAATAGTCCAGCAATGACACCATTTATCTACCGAGAGGACACGTTTATCCTCGGCCAGTGGGCTAGCCCACTGACATTGTATCTTCATTACCTGCACAATTCCTTTTCTTGCCAGTCTGTGCACTTGTCCTGGACTGTATGTCATGTCGAACAGCAAGAGTAACCACGAGGTGGTCAGAAACCTTTGAGGTCTTGGCAAGGGACTGCTAAAGGGCTCTGTGACTGTAACAAACAACCCACTCATCACACAAACGCTTGGAAGAAAGGGAGAATCAGAATGGGACAAAAAAAAACGGTGGGCTCAAGAGACTAAAACCACCTTTGAGAAGGTAACTGTGTGTGTTGGGTTGGTAGGGAGTGCTGGTGATGGAGAGGTGGGGGCAGAGTACAGAGGGATGAAGGTTTTCACATAAATATGTAGACATTTCCAAATATCCAGCCATTTGGTTTGGTATCGATGACATTCTCCTGCATCTGATTAAGTCCTTTTCTACAAGACTGACCTCTTGTAGAGTTAGTTTGCTATGGACTAAAACAGCAAGCTGAGGGGTGGGAGGTCTCTGGAAGTCCTCCCAGGCTTGGTAACTCACACCTGCCTCTGGCCTTGGCTGAGTCTCGGGGTGAGGTGTGGTGGTAGGTGAGGGGCTTACCTTGTACCACTGTGTAGGAGGCCTCCACAGAAGACAGGTTGGTAATGACAGTGACATCGTCGTCACGGTTGGAGTTCTCAATGTCAATGGTGATGGATTTCTCCATTTCCCGGTGTAGGCTGGTCACCACCCCTGTGGGGCGTGTCACATTGGTTAGGCGGCCCTCGTGGTCATAGCTGGAGAACAGACACACTGGTTAGAAACACAGTTCCTGGGACTGAAGGCTTCCCCAACACTCAGAACCACACAAGGGACAGACTCACTCATGGTGCCAGAGAAACGGGAAGGTGGGGTGGCCAGGTGGTGAAGCACGCTGGGGCTCCTCGTCACAATCAATCATCAAAACTCCAGCCTGCCCTGAGAAACGGTGATGCTTTTTTCTACTACCCACACTACCCACTGATTGATAGATACACCTGAAAACATACATTTCACCTTAGGCAGGGGGTACTTAATTATGCTTTCCCAAGTTAGTTAGTTAGTTAGTGAGAAGAGCACCTTTATGCTCAGCTTTATGCTCTTTCTTTAATTTGTGTTTCACAAATTAAAGAGGACTGAATAATGAACAAATAAAATCTGAACAGACCAATTACTAGTAAGGAGATTGAATCAGGAATCAAAAACCTCCCACCAAACAAACAAAACAAAATCCAGGCTCACCCGGCTTCACTGCTGAATTCTGCTAAACATTCAAAGAAGAAGAATTAATTAATACCAATTCTTTTCAAACTCTTCCAAAAAATAAAGGGGAGGGAACACTCCAAAGTCATTATTTTACAAGGCCAGCATTACCCTGATACCAAAACCAGCTAGGGACACTGCAAGAAAAGAAAATTACAAGCCAACGTCTCTCTCTCTCTCGCTAAACATAAATGCAAGAATCCTCAACAAACAAAATATTAGCAAACCGAATTCAACAGTACATTAAAAGGCTCATACACCATAATTAAGTGGGATTTATTCTAGGGAATGCAAGGATGGTTCACATCGGCAAATCAATCAATCAATGTGAAATACCACATTAACAAAATGAAGGAACAAACTGTATTATCATCAACTGAATAGATGCAGAAAAAATTCGACAAAATTTACGAGAAAAACTCTCAACGACGTGGGTATAGAGGGAACATACCTCAACATACTAAAAGCCCACAGCTAACATCATATGCAATGGTAAAAAGCTGACTGACAGACAGCTTTTCCTCTAAGATCAGGAACAAGACAAAGGATGCCACTGTATTCAACATAGTATTGGAAGTCTTATCCAGAGCAATTAGGCAAGGGAAAAAAGGCATCCAAATTAGAAAGGCAGAAGTTAAACTGTCAGTCATTATTTGTATATGACAACATATTACATAGAGAAAATCCTAAAAACTTCACCCAAAAATCTGTTGGAATAAATAAATTCAGTAAAAGCTGCAAGATACAAAATCAATATATAAAATCATCTGTTGTGTTTCTATACACTAATAAGCTACCAGAAAGAGAAATTTCTAAAAACCATTTATAATTGCATCAAAAAAAGAATAAAATACCTAGGAATAAAGTTAACCAAGGGGCAAAAGGCCTGTACACTGTTATAAGACACTGATGAAAGAACTCAAAGAATACACAAATAAATGAAAAGATAGGCCATGCTCATGGATTGGAAGAATTGTCCATATTACTCAAAGCAATTCCCTATATGGCATTCTTCACAGAAATAGAACACTCCTAAAATTTGTATGGAACCACAGATATCCAACTAGCCAAAGTAACCTTAAGAAAGAACAAAGCCAGAGGCATCAGGCTCCCTGATGTCATCTGGTGTGGCACTGGAATAAAAAACAGCCACACAGACCAATGGAACAGAATCGAGAGCCCAGATATAAACCCACACATACATGGTCAATTAACTTATGACAAAGGAGCCTAGAATATACAATGGGGGAAAGGACAGTCTCTTCAAAACGTGGTGTTGGGAAAACTAGACAGCCACATGGAAAAGAATGAAACACTATCTTATGCCACTCACAAAATTAACCCAAAGGGATGAAAAACTTGACTGTAAGACCTGAAACCATAAAACTCCTAGAAGTAAATATAGGCGGTAAGCTCTGTGACATTAGTGTTCGTGATTTTTGTTTGTTTGTTTTGCATTTGACACAAAAGCAAAGGCAATAAAAGCACAAACCAACAAGTGGGATTATATCAAACTAAAAAGCTTTTGCCCAGCAAAGAAAATCATCCACAAAATAAGGCACTATACTGAATGAGAGAAAATATTTGCAAATCACCTATCTATCTGATAAGGGAAGAATATCCAAAATATATAAAGGATTCATACAACTCAATAGCAAAGAACGCAAATAATTTGATTATAAAATAAGCAGAGGATCTGTATGGACATTTTCCCAAAGAAGACACACAGATGGCCAACAGGTACATAAAAAGATGCTCATCATTGCTAATTACTAGAGAAATACAAATCAAAACTCCAATGAGGTACCACCTCACACCAGTCAGAACGGCCATCACCAAAAAATTTACAAACAATAAATGCTGAATGCGTGTGGAGAAAAGGGAACCCTCCTACACTGTTGGTGGGAATGTAAATTGGTGCAGCCACTATGGAAAACAGTACGGAGGTTCCTCAAAAAACTAAAAATAGAGTTACCATATGATCCAGCAATCCCACTCCTGGGTGTATAGCTGGACAAAACTATACATGCACCCCTATGTTCAAAGCAGCACTATTTACAATAGCCAAAACACGGAAGCAACCTAAATGTCCATAGACAGAGAACTAGATAAAGAAGATAAGGTACATATATACAGTGGAATACTACTCGGCCATAAAAAAAGAAGGAAATAATGCCATTTGCAGCAACATGGATGGAACTAGAGATTATCATACTAAGTGAAGTAAGCAGAAAGACCACATGATATCACTTATATGTGGAATCTAAAATATGACATAAATGGACCTATCCATGAAACAGAAACAGACTCGTAGACCTGGAGAGCATACTTGTGGTTGCCAAGGGGAAGGTTGGGTGGGGGAGGGATGGATTGGGAGTTTGGGATTAGCAGATGCAAACTGTTATATATAGGATGGATAAACAACAAGGTCCTACTGTATAGCACAGGAAACTATATTCAATATCCTGTGATAAACCATAATGGAAAAGAATATATATATGTATGTAAAACTGAATCACTTTGTTGTACAGCAGAAATTAACACAATGTTGTAAATCACCTATACGTCAATAAAATAAATTTTAAAAGGTACAGATTTTCAGTTATAAAATAAATAAGTCATGGGGATGTAATATACAGCACGGTAACTATAGTTAATAATACTGTATTACCTATCTGAAAGTTGCTAAGAGAGTGGAACCTGAAAATTCTCATCACAAGTAAGACTTTTTGTAACTAACTATATGGTGACAGACGTTAACTAGACTTACTGTGGTGATCATTTCACAATATATACAAATACTGAATCATTCTGTTGTACCCGAAACTAATATAATGTTATATGTTAATTTTACCTCAATTAATAAGAAAATTAAATAATTCTACGTGTATTGATAAAGGGTGCTTAGTGCCCCCAACTCTTGCTGCCAAGTAGGGACAATGTGAGAAGTGTATTCTAGGAGCCCCAGGCAGCGATTTAATTCCAATCCACTGTATTACCTGGACACCTACAACGTATAGATTGCTGCGCTTCATTGTGAGATAAACAGTAGGAACTGGAGATTCTACTTTTGGGGAAGAGCGGATTGGGGTTGAGACCAGACTCTCAGTGGCCAGAGGGAGAAAATAAATAGGTCTTTAACTTTCAAGGAAGATTCCGCTTCCGATACCCATGGAGTATCTCCAGATTCAGGTCTCTTTGCAAATAAGTCTGCACATCCTGGCAAGGAGTTACGAGTTCCAGTAATGCGACCTCACGGCGACCCAGTGGAACCAGTCCTGCCTTGACTCATGTGGGGCTGGGGGCTGCGTCTGACTCCTTTCTTCAACGTCTATTCACTGAGTTCCTACTATGTGCCAGACACTGTTCAAGGCTCTGGGGACACAGCTAGGAACAAAATGGACGAAAATCCTTGCCATCATGATGTGTGCAAGCTAGATGGAGAGAGTCAAAATAAACTGAAGTCTAAACTGTAGTGTATGTCACACACTATTGCTACTAGGTATAAAAGAGATAACTAATGAGAACCTACTGTACAGCACAGAGAACTCAGTGCTCTGCGGTGACCTAAATGGGAAGGAAACCCAAAAAAAAGAGGGAATATATGTACACGTAGAGCTGATTCACTTTGCTGTACAGCAGAAACTAGCACAACATTGTAAAGCAACTATACTCCAATAAAAATTAATACAAATATATAGAGTATGTCAGGTGGTGACAAGTGGAAAGGATTAAAATCAAGGCGGGAGAAGAGAGAGCACGTGTAGTGGTGGTTGTAATTTTAAGTACAGTCCTGTGACTGTCAGGAATACAGGCCTCTCCCCCCCAGTCCGAGAACTTAGCAGACACCACAGAACTTCCAGAAGGCATTCCCATGTCTGCTCCATTCCTGCCAAGCTCTCCGTGAGGCAGTTTCCAACACAAAGAGGAGGTGGGAGAAAGGTAACAGTTAAAGGGACCCATTCCAGGCTCCTTGAATTGCAATGCCTGCTTATTCTAGGAAGTAACTCTTGAACCCTACTCCATGGAAAGGCAACTTCCATCCCTCCCTCCCTCCCTCTGATCCGATATTCACTCCTTCCCCAGTTGCTTGGTTGGGAGGAGTTGCTCAGGACTGGAATAGCCCTTTACAGTTTCTCTCTTCTGGAGGGCCTGTCCTTGAGGGTGACGTGTTTTCTGTTCCTCTGGGCCCCAGGTTTACTAAGGCAGGCTCTGCCCAGGCAGGGGATGGGGGCGGGGCAGAAGTACGGGGGCATGGGGAGAGAGCGGGATAAATTCAAAGTGGAGTAGTAAGGAAAGACCAAATGTGAAAACTGCATTCTTCAATTCTGCTTCTCCAAAATGAATCTCCACCTACCTGACTCCTGTATGCACTATGCAATTGGTTGTTTGGAATCTGAGGGGGTCGGATGGAGATAGAGGTGTGATAAATCAATTGTTTCTCTCAATCCCATTAGCATCTACCCTTTGTTGAATTTCTATATGCCAGGTGCTTTGCTAATTTCTAAAAGTATCAATATATCATCTCAGTGAATTGTCACAGTGCCCCTATACGATTTGCATTATTATCCCCACTTGACAGATGTATGGACATTGAGGCTCAGAGAGGTTAAGTAACTTGTCCAAAGTCAATAAGTAAGTATATGGCATTCATATCCTTGTCTTCCTGACTCCAAGATCCAGGAGCTTTCTGGTATACTGTGCTGTCTTCTGGGGAAAGCTGTGAAAACCTGTGTTCTCTCAGAGATATACCTAGACCAGGCTACATCTTCTATCAGGACCCAGTGGCCTACATCTGGGGAAAGTTAAATTCCAAGGCTGGGGCTTCCTGGAACTTTCTGAAACCGACTGACCATCGAATAGGGCCAGGATAATTCAATAGGGTTATTTTTCCTCACCTTTCTCTCCCGCTCCCAGAGTCAATGAGGAATTTGTCTTTTGGGGTTGTACCTTCCCCCAACTTTTGGGACAGGTGAGTTCCCTTTTGGAATCCAAAGGAAGGCAGGAGTTCCCAATTCTGCTCACAGCCCCGCTTCAGGACACTGGTGTGTCACGCAAAGAACGCGAGACTTGGAGATCTGGATTTGAGTCCTGCTGCACCACTGACTCTCTGTGTGGCCTTGGGGGCCGGGGTGACGGGGTGGTGGTGGCTTCACGTCTCTGAGCCTCAATTTCTTTATCCATAAAATGAGGATAATCACACCTGTACTTAGAAGGTCGTTGTGACGGGTGGGCAGACGAAAGGCTTCTCTACCTATAAAGCACTGTGCAGAAGGAAGGTGTGCTTACAAGCACTCACTGAAGGACAGATTGTTTTCTAAGAGCCCCAAGGCCTCTGTGTGGTTTTGTCCATCACTCTTAACTCCTTTCTCAAAAGTTTTCGCTAAGGCTACTGCGGTCCCCACGGGAAGTAGAGTCTGTCTCTGATTTTTAAACGACCAACTTGCTGACCATTTGTAAAAAATACCACAAAACAGAAAGAAATTACCATCTTTTTTAGGAGGCCAAGAAAGCCATACGCATTGAACCCCTACAATGGAGAACGTATGATAATTTACCAACTCAACCGTATGGAAAAAAAAACAGCTCTTCATATCAAGAGAGAAAAAAATTATGCTTCCATGTAACTTCTGAATGAACATTAGAAAAAAACAAAACAAAAACCTTAACCTTGTTTTCATTCAGCTAGGGGCCCCTTCTGGAAAATACTCTCCCAGGTAGAGGTCCTGTCTCAGGATGCACCTCAGTCTGAATGAACTTTGTTACTACAGCCTCTTAAGTCAGGCCTACTTCAGACTGGCCTCCTGAGAGTGACACCAATTCTCTCTGAAATGCACTGGGTCTTCAGGTGCAACTTCCAGAAAAGAAGATGAGAATCTAGGAGGCGTTTGGGTTAAAGAGTAGCTTTAGCCTAACTTGGTGTGAGAGCTAAAGACGGCACTTAGATGGTGCCTTCAGGGACAGAGTCACTGGCTGGTAAAGTGTGATCAAGTCCCAGGGTCTGAAGGATATTAGGGTGCTTCAGAAGTCTGAGAAAGACAGCTTGGCCCAAAGAAGGAAGGAGAGCAAGGGCAAGCAATTCTGCAGTGCAGCCAGTTTCCAGGAGGTGGCAACAGCTTCCTTTACATTCTCCCAAACCCTCCGGAATGCAAACAGGAAGTGCACATCCCTGAAAGTAAAACCGATCAACAATGAGGTCTTCTGTTCTCTCCCCTGCCCCTCTTTCCTTCTGTGACAACACCTTGCCAACTCACTAAATTCTCAGCTGGCAGCAGCAGCTAGACGGAAAGCAAGCAACGACTCCAAACATAGAGTGGTTAACAGGATCCTTCACCAACAAGGAGAGCCAGATACTTATAAATTCCATCCCTGTATCGGCCAGCAAATCATGCCTTAGCAATTTCCTCCCGCCAGCATCCCACTGGTTAATACCTGCAGCAGCAGGCAGCTGGACCAAGAACCGCCTGTAGGAGCGAGGGAAAACAGCTTTTTGGGAAAACAAACAGCGGGACTATCAAGTATGAGATAATTGTTAGGGGAAATATGCCCAGCTCTCACATCTTTTAATATACCTAGCACTTTATCTGTATTGATCTGCTTCTGCTAAAGAGGAAATTCAGAGTTTATCTACCTGTCTGTGCAATCAAGTGTGTTGCTGCACCTATCGGCAAATTACAGGAGCCCCACCAGGATCTTGCCTTTTAGTTTCTAATTTCCGGACCCATGGCAAACATGAATAATCAGCAAAGTTAATCAACACTTGATCTCTCAGGCGCTGTGCGTGTCCAATATCCTGAAATTGGAATGGCAAGCAGGCAACAGGCATTCCCAACTCTTGTAGGGGGGATGTTCAACACCAGACACCCAATAGTGCAAATCATTTAGGAGTCAGGGGACAGGAGTATCCTGGGGCGTTCAAGTTAGGAAGACAACACGAGTAAACACCTCTAAAAGCTACACGGACGGCCAGTCCTGATGCCAGCGAGGGTAGGGTGAGTATTCTTAGGAACCACTTAAAAAACCTACTTACTCATAGAAAGTCGTCCATCCGGTTTCATCACTCTTGGTGGCTAGGAGGCCAGTGTTCCCATCGTAGGTCATGAGGCCAAGCTCCAAGTTCTGCGTGGACACGACTTTGAGACCTCCATTGGTGCCCACCGTGAGAGTGATGATCTGGTGGTCAGGCATGAGAAGGTGGCGGGGCATGCCACTGCTGTCCCGACGGATCTTCAGGGAATTTCCATTATTGTCAATCAACTCAGTGACATCATTGTCGGCACCATACGTGAAATTGTACAAGTACTCCCCCGTCACCAGGCTCACAGTGTACTGGTGGATGCCGTCGGCGTTGAAGACGTACAACTCCTGTTCTCCGGGGGAGGCAGCCTCATACTGGTTGAAAGCGTTCAGAACGGGCTTGTTCTTGCTGACCGCCCTGATCCGAATATTTCCGAGGTCTGCGACGTAGATGGTACCATCGGGAGCTACAGCTAAGGATGACGGGGAGTTCAAGACGGCGTCAGTCGCGTAGGCATCATCTCCTGAGTAGCAGTTGCAATTGACATCGTTTTTGCAGTCGCAGTCGGAGGCCGCCCCCGCTAAGAGGCAGATCTCCCCATTGGTTGTTACCTGGCGTAGACGGTTAATCTTCTTCTCGTCTGTCTCGGTGATATAGAGGACCCCAGTGTGAGAGAGGGCAATGGCACTGGCGGACTCCAGAGCAGAGTGAATGGCTAGTTTGCTGAGCGAGTAGTCAATGCCAGGAACCTGGCAGTGCATGGGGCGTCCCGCAATGATGCTGACTTGGTGGTTCTCGGTGATGCGAAGGATGACGTTGTTCTCTAGAACATACAGGGAGTTGTCCATGGGGTTGATGGCAAGGTCTGTTGGCCATTCCAGCCGAACCTGTGGATGATATGGCACCAAATTCACGAACAGCCTCTAACGTGCTCAGTGTTTAACCACGCAGGGCACTTCTATTGATTTTATGCAACTGGGAGAAAAGACTTACTCTTTTTTTTTTTTTTTTTTACTAACACACTGTACGAGATGCGCCCATCATGGAACCACTTGCTCACTGCCTGTGCTGGGTGTGCGCGATAGCGAAGAAGTAACTTGGAACAGACATCTCCTGCTCCGTCACCTGCTGTGGCTAGAGTAGGTCACCAGTTCTACCCATGATGCTCTTGACAGCCCCAGATAATTGGACCAGGGTCAGAGTCATCACATACAGTCAGGTGGTTCACAGCACAGAGGGCTAGTGTAATGCAGCCCATACTCCGCTCACCAAGCTGTGGGCCTGAGGAGGCTAGGTTCATTTAGAGGAGGCATCTTTATCTGATTCACGACAAGGAGCCACGCGGTTTAGAAGGTGTCCCTGACCCAAGGGCAGCCACTGCACGGGCTGGCCAGCGAACTACAACCTGAGTGTTTGCTTGAAAAAGTGAACTGGACCAAACACATCCCTTCTCTGCAGAATCTGAAATGAAAACCTCAGTAACTAGTGGTCAGTTAGTTGAGGAACTTGAGCTGAAATTAATGAAGTTGACCGAGGGTGGAAAAGGCCCTTCTGGAAGAGTAAACATAGACTCCAGGTTGTTTGAAGACCCTTATATTCAAGTCCCGTTTCTGTAAATCAACTATACTCCAATAAAAATTAAAAAAAAGAAGGATAAAGTCCCGTTTCTCCTGTGGTACATTTGAGTGAGTCTCTGTTCTCTGCCAACAGGTAAGAACCTGGACTAAAAGACTGTCACTTGGGGGAACATCGCAGAGGGATCTGCTTTAGTCACTACTGCGCAAAGTAAAGGTTTATATAGTGAGGACGCAATCATTTCAGATTAACAGGGAAGTTCTGATTGACACGTAATACTGTATGGTACATTCTCAAGCCTGCGATAATAATGAAGAAGAAAGGTAATTACACAGTAACTCCTACCCTATAATCTGCCACGGCTGGAGTGTGTCACCAGCTCCACTCTTCTGAGCAGAATTTCCCTCTCCCATTCTCTTTTTCTACTTCTCTCTCATATCTATCTGACATGTTCCGTTCCATCCTGCTGTCTAGTTCATCTTAAGCCTTCTGCAAACAAACCTGGGATCTGTATCTATATCTCCTCCTCCCACTGCACTTCCAACCCAAACAGGCCCCAGGTGAGAACTTCAGGCCCAGAACCAGGTGTGGCGTAGTGATGAGAAATGAGAGAGAGAGAGAGAGAGTCCCACCTGGGCCACGTCCATGCTGGAGTCACAGCTCAGTGGCCGGACAGCAGTGAGGTCATTGGAGCCCAGCAAGGTGGAGATGATTCCATTCTGGTCAACCTTGCGGATCATGGTGGCGTCGACAAAGTACATGAGCCCGTTCTTGTCAACTGCAATACCTGAGCAAGACAAAAACAGTGGGAATGCGTCTCTTGGCAAAGAGCAGGGCTGGTAGGATGGGGTTGGGGGTAGGGATGCCCTACCGGGCATTACCTTCTTGGATTAGGGACCTGACTGGAGTACCACACTGAGAGCTGCGGCTCTCAATCTTTTAAGGTGATACCCTTTCTCAGGGGCACTGTGCTAGATCTGCCTAATTCCTGGGGTGCTGGTTGCTTCACCACGCAGCCAAAGAACGAAGCTTGGGCTGCAAATGAACTGAGGCTGCAAATGAGGGAATGGGGAGATCATTTTGCATCTGCTCTTTTTAGAAAAGATGTTATTTCCCAAGTTCACTGCTTAAAAAATTATTGGTAGTAAATTACTTGAATACCCTTCACAACTGACTGCAACAATAAGGCTGGGGAACAACGACCCTTGCAGTCACAAACTCCTAAGTCAACCTATATCCCCCAGGAAGTATTCCCAATGAAGCCTTGACTCCATCGATACTCCGGGGGGAATGCTGGTCCTAGCACTCCCTTGGTAAGAGGCAGACAGCAGCTTCTATTGCTTTCGCATTTTCACCCCAGTGCGCAAGCCCAAGGCTCCCCATCCTTATTTCATGCTGCTGTGTGCTTTCAGCATAGCTAAAAATGCTAACAAGAACTGGCCCTTCAAATGACAGGTCCTTAACCTTCTTTCCTTCTTTTTTTTTTCTTTTAACATGCCCTTAACCTTCAGTTAGTCCTTTTCAAACAGAGATCCATCAGGGCCAAGAACCGCTCCCCCCCCACCCCCCACCAAATCCAGGCCCTTGGAAATGATACCCGTTCTTAATTGCTACCATTATGGGGCATTTGCAAAATGTCAGGTACTGCGCTTTTGACTTTAGGTACACTATTATCTAACACAACAGCTGCGGAGTGGTTGGAGGCCCTCCTACCGGGCTCTGTTCTGTCTGCAGCCCACACAGCTGGCACTCTGGCTCGCGGAGAGCGAACATTTCCTTCTGACTCTCTGTGACTGGCGGCAGCCTGCCATCTCCAGGAGCAATCCACCCCACTTTCCATTTGTAGCCTAAAGACAGTTGCGCGTGATGAAGTCTACTTCAAATAAATAAATCCGGTTTCTTTAAGAAACATTTCACCCACACACCAAGCCATCTAGCAGAGTTAAATTATTGTAGGGGAAGCTGCGTTTGGGACTGCCTGGGCTTAGTTCAGTTCCAACAGGGAGGGAGCCATGCGTGTGGCAAGCTCTCTTTGGGGAAGGGCTTTCTTCCTCTGCAGCCTTTACCTCGAGGGCTCATCAGGGTGGCATCCACAGCCTTGCCTCCGTCCCCGCAGCGGGCTTCGTCGAAGGGCAAGCATTGCTCTCCCGTCCCTGCCACGACTTCTGAATTCCCAGCCAGGTCTTTAGCTCCGCTCAGAGACTTGACTCGGTAGATTCGCCGACTGTTGGTGTCAGACACGTAGAGAGAGCCGGACACGGGGTCCACCGCCAGATAGTACTTGTGTGCTGGGTTGTTGCTTTAGGAGAAGAAGCACACAGAGGAATGAGAAGGGGCTATGCAGCTGGCCTCCTGGGTCAAAGAGAGGACAGAAATCCCAGCAAGACTCTACCCACCTCTGCTGCCTTTCCACTTTAGTGAACTGGAAAGAATCTAACGCAATAAGTTAGTGTTCTAACATATCATGGCTCTTAGCTGCTTCTAATTGGACTTAAGCTCCTCACGCTATCAGAGAATTCATCGCTTCCCTTCATGCTAGAATACCATTGCTTCATTTAGCTGTTGCGCAAGATCTCACTCTGATACTGCTTTTGTGTTTGTGTTTTGTGGTTGCCAGCCTCCTTTCTTTCCCCCGTGGGTTTACTATGTTCGCAAGTGGGGCTGAGGAACACTTCCACGGGACAATGTCCTCTTTTTAATCTATGCTTCCTCAGTGCCTCCAAGGTACTAGATCATGAATACTGGGGCAACCTGGAGTTTTCCTAACTTCGTGATGGGAGGCTCCCCAGAGCCATCCCCAGCCCTCAGCCTCAGATCTTCTCTACTGTTCCTCGGTGTGGATATGAACAAAGTTGGTATCTTGTGTGATGACATGTGATATCTTGCCGATATCATGTCCAGAATCTGAACTGTAAAGGAAGGAGATGTAGTTTTCAAATCTTGGGTAAAACAGTGAGGTCACAGGCACGGCCCAGGATCTGCCAGGACCTAAGACACACTAGGAGAGAGATACCTCAGGGTGGGAGAAATGAATTAGGAGAGCATGAAGCCTCAGAGACCTGGATCTCTTTCTCTGCCGTGCGTCCAGCTGTCCTATGTGTTGCTGACGAGGACAGGGTAAGATCTGTAAACTTGGCTCAGGACTAAGACACAGGAAACTCTAAACTCAACTTGGACCCAGCTGGCGAACCTAGGGAAGTCTTTTGGCCACGATGGGTCCTAGATTCCTTATTGGGGTAATAAAGAAGTCAAATCAGAGCATCACTCATGTCCCTTTTGGCTCAAACCCTACATTTTCTTCCCTCTGCAGTGTCTGTCACTGGCTGGAGGTTGAGACCAGAATGGGTACTCGTGCTATTCCCACATCGGTGATCAGTATCACTGCCCCTAGGATGCAAGCAGCAGACGCCTCTCTGTCCTAGTGTGGGAGACTAGGTTTTGGTGCCACATGCCTAAAACGAGCACAGGTCTTTTTTTTTTTTTTCAGTTATTTTTCAACTGTAGTTTAGAATTATGGGAAGAGAGGAGCTGGGAAAGGTGAAGGGAAGGTGAGGGCGATGGTAGTGTTGGATACATCTGTCCTGTAGACAGTAGCTGGTAAATTACTAATGAAAACACCACCATTTGGGTCCTTCCCTGAGTGAAGGAAGAAAAGAACAAGAAAGCCATTTTTAGGAACAGTTTGTGCGTCGAGACGGTCTTTAATTCCAGCCTCTCCTCAGGTTGCTATTAAGACATACCAACTAGAAGTCAAGGTCTTTCTAAAATTCCAGCCTAGATAACAGGTCTGGGAGAGTAGGCTACCTGGGTTCCTTTCCTTCCTTCCTTCGTCTTCTTTTTTTGGCTACTAAGTCTTGAGAGACTATCCATACGTGCAAAACAAATTAGGGCAGAAAGGGAAAAAATTCATGCCATTTTCTAATTAGACGCTGTACTTTGTTACTGACCACACAGGAGCTGGTGCCATCATCAGAAGAATCAGGGCATTGCACATCTGTGCCTGTCTGTGAGCAAGATAATTAATTCTGGACTTTCTAGGGAGCCCAATTCAAGGAGGCTTTTCAAAATCTCTGGCAGAAGAGCAGCCAGTTGAGGGGGCGGGGTCAGTTCTTGCTGGGAGCCCATTCTTCCCCATGGCCTCATAACTCATTTCCATCAACATTCTTGCAGAGGAGCTCAGCGAGATGGATGGCCGTGCTTTCACACTGGGGCTACGGCAAAGGTCAGATGGAGTCTGGACGTTTGAAGGGGGTGTCCTTCCGGGGCGCTGCTGCTTTTTAAAAAATTTGGCCCATTGTGGGTGTCTAAAACCAGCCAATTTGGGCGTGCCTGAGATGCAGGAGGCAGAGGACTCCTACGGGTGGCTTTTGCACTGACTTTGATGATCTTGTACAACTTTATTCTTTGTCTAATTTTGACCTAACATCACGCAGGAGCCTCTGCCAACATTTCATTTCAAGGAGTGAAGAGAAGGATTCCCTTGAGTATTAAAATACATTGCTTTGTTTTTTTCCTCCTCTTCCAAATAAAAAGAAGGTCACTTTTCTTCTATTTTAGTGCAACCTGGAGTTTTCCTAACCGTTGTAACAGGAAGCTCCCCAGAGCAACATGCACATATATGTGAATTGGACCAATATGGTTTAGGTGATAATCTCAGAGCAGTTGAATGACAAAGCCTACTTAGACAAAAAGTACTCGGTCCACACCCTTCATAATACTTAAAAGTGATTGAATTCCAAGACAATTTCCAATGCACCTGACTGTTGGATTCATTCTGACCAGCAGATTGGCAATTAACTTTTTTTTTTTTTTTTTTTTCTTTTTTAAAGTGACCATATATCCAGGGGAAAAAAAAATCATTAAGGAGTTTGAAAATGAGTTTTTGACCCGTTTCCAGTTCATTAAAGCTTTTGTGAACCCAGTCCAGCATTTACAAAAGCCAGAAGTTTGCCTCAACTGTTTAGCCCAATTATGAACCACACTGAGCGGTCGGGATGAAAGTTTGCTGAGGGTTCATTACCTCGCACTTGCATCTTCCGGAAATTCTAATTACTGTCAGCTTATTTGGTTCCTTTTTGACTGAATTTCATAATTGCTAAAGCTTATCATATCCACCACACACAATTAGCACATAAAAAAGTTACTATATTTGGTACATAAAAATATACAACATTACACAAGAAAGCACAAAACAAAAAGCAAACACAAGGAAGCAAACGAACCATATCAAATTATACGGGAAAGACTTCTTCATCTTACCTATGTTTAAACTCTTTATTTCTTTAGAGAAAGAAAACAGAAGGAAAAAGAACAAACAGTTAGCGGAAGAATTGATGATAAAGCAAACATAACATTTTCGTTTCTTGAATAATGGGGCCCCCCAAAAGGCACTCTTTTTCTTTTTTTTTCCCTTCTAGCTGACAGCTCCCAGCACAATTATTTGGGAAGCTCCCCTGACCCTGGATTCCTCCCGGCCATTGGAGAATCTAGACAAGAACGCCTGAATTCTCTGACCAGCAATGTGGCATCACGTGACACAGGTGGCAACAGGTGAAACTGGCTAATGAAGGGATGGCACACAGGTTACCTCTTGAGTGCCAACACCTATCGATTGGTAATGGCTGCTGGGAGGGCGGGAGTGAAAGGATCCTGAAGCCAAATTCAAGCTCAGCCGTCAAGAGTGCTGTGACGCCTTTGGAACATCCACCTTGGGTGTGGTGACGCCTGTACCACCTATTTGTCATTGGTGCATTACAGAGTCTGTACCACCCGAGAGAGAGCGGCCCTGCCCACAGCCAATTGCATTTGCCAAACACCCTGTTGAACCCTGAGAGTCTTAACCATTTCCTCGCTCTGTTCCTTGCCCCCTCCCCTCTGCCCATCTCCCTCGCACGCGTGGGCCCCCAAGTATGCATTCTTTCTTACAGATAACACCCATCAGTGAAACTCACAGGCGATACCATCCTCGCATAATTGGAGCCAAAGACTCCAGTTAACATTCTTTTTCGGAAAACTAGTCAAAGTGTTGCTTCTGTTTTCTTTTAAGAATAAAAATACACGTCAGTTTCAACAGAAGAGTGGCTGAATTTTAAGAGCATTAAGGAGAAGAGGAGAGAGGCTAGGGCCTTAAATAGAGAAGTGCTCCCCACTCCTAGGCCAACGTGGAAGAAACCCCTGACCCCTCTTTCCCTTCTAGCTAAGGGAGGAGGCTTCTGGGAAGGAACAAAGAGGGTTTAATGCCCTGATTCCTGCCTGGGTGCAGCTCAGGTCTCTGCCGGGGGCCATCATTAGTGGTGGGTTTGCACAGGGATTACATTTTTATATTTTATTCCAACATGTTAGTTTTTGCAAAAAAAAAAAAAAAAGTTAATTAAATGATGCTGATAACTCCTGAGCTCTGACTGACATAGTGCAATTTAAGATTCATTCTGTAAAGCCTGGCATGTCAGGGTGGCAGCCAGGAATTCTCGCATCTATTTTATATTGCTTAATGAAAGTGAAATGTTATCTGCCACCAGTGGTAGTCATATTTGGCTCTTAATTATTGCAATATCAATTCCACTTTTTTTTTAAGTCAAGATTTTGTGAAAAGACTGGTTGGGATTTGGGTCTGCTGACCTGACCTACTTCTTTGCTAAGAACATCTGCTTTAAGTTGATTAATATAATATCTGTGTTGGGGGAAGGAGAAGGAAGGGGGGACTAAGTCACTGAGACTGCAGAGTCCGAATGATCATGTAGATCTGAACTTTGGAGAAAGGCTGAGGTCACCGCTATTCCAGACCAAGGCCATTAGCAGAGTGGGTGTTTAGCAGGCAACAAACCCAAATAAGAGCACCAGTGAGTCAGTCTATGTATTGGGTTGGCCAAAATGTTCGTTCAGTTAATGAATCCTTTGTTCAATAAAGTTCTTGGTGAAAATGAAAAAGGTCTTTTATTTTTCTTAAAGCCAAATGAACTTTTGGGCCAACCCAACAGAAGAGCATAGGTGCCCTACTTACAAGGGACAGGCCTAGGCTTTGCATCCATGGCCTCAAAGAAACCAACCCTTTGAGGAAAAAGTGGTGTCTCATATTCGAGAATTGAGATGGATTAGCTCTTCACACTGTGGAGTCTCAATGACTCCCCTGCAAAGCCTTCAGGGTCTCTCCAAGCCTTCTCCGCTTGTCTCAGGGAGCTCTCAGCAGGCTGTCTTGTGATTTATGTGTGTGTGCTTGTCTTCCTAACTTCATCATGAACAGAAGTGAGTAAGTAAATCTGGACATGACTGACTCATTTCCATACGGCTGATTCTTAGTAGAGAGCCCTGGAGAGAGTAAGGGCTGGAAAAATGGGTTCTTGAGTGGAGGAAGGAATAGGCTGCTTCCCTTAGCGCTGCCAGACCCTGCCTTGGATGAGTTCCAATCCCCTCACGTCCTGCTCAGAATCACAGAGCTGCAATAAGTTGAGACTGTTGTCTCTTTTCATTCCAATTCTATCCCTCTGTGCCACAGAACAGGGTGGAGTTGGAGCTGCCACAGTTTTTGTTTGTATGTTTTAGTTCTAACTAAGGAGAAGTGAGTTGAGATACATGTAGTTCAGTTTTAGGCGGATGTGCTTATGCGGCTCATACATGGTCCTTCTACCATCTTTTAGATGGTTGCTAGCCATTCTGGTACTCACGGCTTTCAGGAATCCTCCTGCCCTGTTGTGCCAACTCACCTAGCATCATTACAGAAAGTGGCGTGCTCAATGGAGAAGTCATATATCATGGAAGTATAATAGTTAATTAACAACAAATTTTAGGTTATTTGTCTGGATTTTGTGATGTTTGCACTAATTGTCAGACTTTCAAAATTTGCAATTTGTTTTGGTTTCTTTTCTTATCCTAAATAATAGTTTCATTCCAAAATTGCGTAAGATTCAGGCCCCATGAAACCTGTGTACCTCCTTGGTGAAAGAGCTTTGAACACAGTGCCAAGAACTGTCCAAAATTTTATGGAAATATTGTTGTCATTGTTACTCTGGGTAGGTGCTGTGTTATATTTTGTTTCCTGACCTCCATGTTTATACCCTGACCTCACAGAGAAAGCATTCCTCTCTGACTACAATCTCATTCTCCTCCCTAACTTTCTACGTTGGCATTAAGCAGGGTCTGTTGGAGCTGTACTCTCAGGCAAAGCTGGCCTTTGGTGAAGCTTACTTTCAATTTCTGCTGCCCTTGCCCGCCTTCCTAGGCTCCCACTTTTCTCGCGTCTCTTCCCTCTCTAGCACTCACACATTTGGGCTGGACCATTCCCTCCCCTAAACATCCTCCCTGGTGCAATGATGCTGCTGACCTACCCCAATAGCACCGTCAGAATCTCAGCATGGGGAAATGTTTTACTTGGAAAAAAAGCATAGTTCATATCATAATATAATTTTATAATGGGAAAATGAAAAAAAAATTAGAATTTCAAACATGAAGGAAAGTGTGAGATTCTTATGTTTATGGAAAGGGGCCAAGTTAAGAAAAGGCAGAGAGACACTGTCCTGTCCGTTATCATTTACTGCCTCACACTGGGGTTCAGGTCTTGAGATAGTCTCAAATGGGGGAGAAAGGAAAGCTTTTTCGCTGACCGAAGTTCACCCTAAGATGTGAGTGACTGACAGATTTACTCTACTCCCCAGGGCCTGGGTTTTCCAAGGACCATCTGAAGAGGGTGATAGTTATGAGAAGGGAAATGGGCTCCTAGAGGTGGGGTATCAGGCTTTCTGGGGAGGTGGGTGTTGAAAATGTTTTGAATGCCTGTGGAATTGGAGCTGGCAGGTGATAACCGGTTTACCTAGGAATAAGGCTTCTTCTACCATCAGAAGTTTTTCAAGCACATAGAACTCTGCCCCTGCATGTTTTGGATAGGCAAAGGAAGAAGCAAGGAAGAAGGAGAGCGAACATTTAAATAAAATTCGGGTTCGGAGGCTCAGCTCTGGGTTGGGTAAGTGAGACAGGGATGGGCACTGACTCCCGAAACTGGATCATTCAGCTGCCAACTCACAATGGAGAAAAGACAGAAGCACGACAGGTCTCTCCCTGCCCGCCCACGCCCCCCCCACCTCCCCACCCTTTGCTGGTTACTGTTTTGAAGAGAGGGGATTGACATCCCTTTGTTTTCAGGTATGTAGTGGGAAGAAAAGAAGAATCAAACCAGTGTTCTTGTTAAAGCTTAACTTCTAATCGCCTGGATACCTGGCTGATAAAACAAGAGCAAGTCCAAAGGCGGTTAAAAAGGAAAAAAAAAAAATCACACAGCCGTGAAGGGAAATTGACAGTTACACTTCTCCGCAGCTGTCCTCAATGTCACCACGTGGGCCCTCAGCTTGTGCCATTGATGTTGTGGCCCCTGCAACTTCACAGACGTGGAATCCGGGACAAACTCCAACCAAAGGGTGGATGCTGGTCTTTGTCCCCTTTAACTCAAGCAACATGTCTTGACCCCCTCCTGTGGGCCAGGCACCGCTCTGGGCATCAAGGGGCAAAGATGTCAAAGGTGCCGGCTCTACAGAAGTTCACACCCTGGGGCCCTACAGACTTTCAGAAATAGCTAAAAAACAAGGCAGTCAATGGTGTCACCTTTGTGGAAAATTAGAGTTAAGTGGCCCAGGGGAGGGAGAGAATTATTTCTGGTGGGGAAACTGGGCTTCATGGAAGAGCCCAGTCTTAAAGATGGAACTGATGAGGGAGATGAGGTAGAGAAGGTATTTTAAGTAGAGTGAGTCAAGGTGTGGAGGCGGGGATGGGCAGGCAAGGGCTGATGTGGCTCTGAGCAGGAAGAGAGGTGACAAAGAAGCAAGGGCCAGATGTGGAGGGTGACAAATGCCAGACGAAGTCATGCAGCCCTCATGGAAAAGCCCAGCGCTAGCTCCACCCCTTTCCCTGCCTGCTTTCACGGCTCTCCACTGCCCAGAGGATGCCTACAAAGAAGATGCTTTACTAGGGTAAAAAAGGAAGTAAACATATTGGGAAAGGGACCTAGTTGGGGAGCTCTAGGAGGGTAGCTTGTCTGATTGTCATTCTGACAGCCTGAGGATTATCCAGCCTCTTCCACTTTGTGCCCTTCTTCCTCTCACTGTTCGCCTTTCGGTGATTACACCCTCTTACTCTACCCCATGGCCTCCCACCCTCTGTGTTTCCATGATGGTTGGTTGTTGGCTCTTCTAGAACACTCAGCTTGAATTGCCTTTCCTTGCCCAGGTCCCCATCTCTCACCCTCGAATGGGTGCTCTTTGAGCCTGGGTTTCATCCCCTTTTGGACCCTCAGAGCCCAGCACGGGCCTGACCCACCCTAATCCTTGGTAAACACCTCCTGGATCACTGATCACTGAGGCTGGAACCTTCTTGGGTGGAGCTGGGTTTTCTTCTCTCCTTTTACCCCTCCCAGTGCCCGGCAGAGTCTCAGCTCCTCAGCATCACTTTCTGGTGGTCAGAGAACTAATCTCTCCCCCAGGAGGGGCCTCAGAGACACAAAATGTAGGTGCAGCCTGTGACTTCTTCTAAGTCCTTCACTTGGCAGCTGAAGCTGCCTCAGAAAACACCACCGCCCATTTGGCTGCTCAGGTCAAAATCCTAGCATCACCCTTGATTCTTCTCTCCTCTCTCTTTTTTTCCCTAATTTTTTTTACACCCTATAAACACAATTCCTATCAGATTTACTTCGAAAATATATCCCAATTGGAAGCGCCCCATCTCCCCCGCTACCACCCTAGCCCGTCTCACCATCACCCAAATCCTGGACAATTGCTACAGCTCCCCTGTAGTCTTACACCCCGACAGTCCATTCTTCACCCAATAGCCAGAGTCCTCTTTAAAAAATGCAAATCAGATCATGTCAGCTCTACCCCCCTTCCTACTTCAAATTCCAATGGCTGTGCATTACATAATGGAAAAGAAAATGAAAAAGAATGCATGTGTATGTACAACTGAATCACTTTGCTGTACAGCAGAAATTAACACAACACAGTAAATCAACTATACTTCAATAAAATAAATTTAAAAGCAGAATATGATTCACACATGTCAACATGGTCATTCAGATCCTGAAGCACTGGTCCCCTATCTACCTCTCTGCCCCACTCTGAGACACTCTCAGAAGTCCATACTGGACTTCCATCAGTCCCTTAAGTAAGCAGGCTATTTGCTGATATTAGGGCTTTTGCATAACTTTTCTCTGCCTGGGATACTCTTCCCCAGGTCTTCACGTGGCTGATCTCATCATTCAGGTCCCACCTCAAATATCACCTAGTATGAGAGGTTTCTCTGACTACTTTATCTTACGAAGCTTCCTTCTCCCTCCTTCCCACCACCACGGTTCCTATTTCTTACCCCGTTAGAGTTTCCTTATGGCATTTAGTGCTTCTTGAAAATTTTTTAATTTGTCCACATGATTTAGTTTGAAGTTCCCTATCAGACCACAAGCACAATTGAGGCTTTGCTTGTTCCCCTGTTTGTTTTGTTTTGTTTTGTTTTTTTTCCCTTCACCAGACAGTTCTGCACATAGTATATATTGGCCTTGTTGAATGAATTATTTCCCTTATTTATAGACTGCATTTCTCCCTCTACTTACAGATCCCTCTCTAGGTTTGAAGGCCTGGAATCAACTTTCCTGAAAAGAGAGCTTCAAAGAGCTTTTGTCCAGCACAGAGACCTGGACTTCAGACTCAGTAGCTAGCAATGGCCAGGAGGAATCTCCCAAGGGGTGGCCAGAAGTTACCTAGCAAGGCCTATGCAGTACTTCTAAGTCAGATCCTAGTAAATGTGCACAGATCCAGAAAATTCATAGAGAGCTAGCACGTAGAGGTGCTCAATATAAATGTCTGAATTAATAAATGAATGTTAGAGGTTCTTAAACTTTGACGTGCATCAGAATCTTCTACAGAGCCTGTCAAAGAGAAAAGATGCCTTGGCCCTTCTCCAGACTTACTGAACCAGTGCCTCCGGGGGTGGGCTCCAGGAATCTGTATTTTTAAGAAGTGCCACTTTAGAAACCCGTGAAATGGACCATCAGCTTAAAGTAGTGGTCCTTTCACTATTTGGTATGTATCAGATTCACATGTGAAGGTTTTATACAATACGGCGACCCAGGTCCCACCCCCAGCACCATGACTGAAGGCATTCTCCTTTGCCGTAAGGCAGGTGTCGACAACTGTACTAAATACACATGCAGTGTTTTATAGATACACAAAGCATTTCCCCTAGTCCTTATCTGATTCCAGGCCTAGGTTTTAAACCTCAGCCCATCACACAGAATCTGTATTCTCTGAAGAACCCCGCATGCGGCCACCATTTACCCAGGGAAGTTCTGTAGCAGTGGGAGCAATAGGGTAAAAGAAGGTTTTCTGTGCAGTCACTTACCGTAACTCCAAGATGCTGGTCACGTTTCGGGAGGGAAAGATGCGCCGGATGTAATTGAAGTCACCAACGAAGAGGCTCCCATCGACTCCAACAGCCAGAGCTACTGGGGCTAGCAGCTTGTTGCCTTCAGCAAGGCCGTTGCAGCTAGGACAGGAAATGCTCCGGCGGCGGCCGTTGCCCATGATGCTGGTGATGATGGCGGGCTGCTGGGTCAGGAACTGGTTCTCCCCAGTGCCCTTGTGTAGGATTCCTGGGGCAGGGGCAGTAAACGGGGGCAGTTACTGCAGCCCTCTGGGGAGGACGCTTCTATCGGCTTACTGAGGATGAGGGGAAGTGACAGAGGGAAGAGAAACAGTAGGAAACGGCAACTTTGGGGAGCTCCCCAACTTCCTCATGATGCTGAGAGAGCTGTAATAGGATAGGTAACCCCCAAGGCCGTGGTACGGGGTAAGACAACATTTGTAGAGATCACTGAAGAAGAATTGTGAGGTACACTAAGGTGGATGGTCTGGAAAAACCAGCTCAACATTCCTTGACATTTAAAAGGAGAAGGTGGTAAAACCTACGAGTATTTTGGTCATTTGATGAAAAAGAGCTGCGGGAAGGGGAGGGGGCTACCACTTAAATGTCAAGGCTGGAGAGAAGGTTCCAGAGGCAAGACTAGGCCGTGTTTGGGAAAAGGAAATGTGCTCACATACCACTTTTAACGTTGAGGATGTGATGTTTGTCCAGGGACCAGCCCCCGAGGCTGGAAGGGTCCAGCTCAAATCCCTGAAGGAGGGCTGTCCTTTTCTCCCACAGGATGAGACTGGGGCAGGTCTCATATTCAAACCCGACAGACACTGAAAGATAAAAGGGGGTGGGGCAGAGTGGGAGATGAGAGAGTTTACTTGATTACTCCAGAGCCCTCCAGCAGGAATGAGAAACTTGTGCTCACGGTAATACAGATTCAGCTCAAAAAACTCACTCGAGACAGGCTGATTGCTTTTCTCCTTGTGATTCCATACAATATTAAATTCAAATTTCAAGCTGAACTCAACCTTGAAACTTTACACAGTAGTAGTCTGTGGGGATGGAAAGACCTTTCCAATGAACAGTTGGCTTTCAAAAATGACCCCAGTGATGGGGAGGGAAGAGATGAATCATTTAGAAACTGAATACAACGCTCCTTTAGAGACGGACAGGAGACCGTTTCCCTCAGCCTGCTGTTCACGGCCTGCATTCGCTATTATTTTGCGTTATTTATTTTCACTCACTAGGAGAAAGACCTATGGAAGCTTTGTGGCTCATTTATAAGGAGATTCTGGAGGCAACAGCTTGTGTTAGCTGAGGCACTTTGTACATTCACTGAGGATTCCAGAGAGTTCCAAGTGAGGCAGGCATGGGGACACAGCCTGCCAATTATGTGGCAATTCAGTGGGGAACAGAATCCAAAAACTATAAAAATCCTGCATTTGCCACATGGACAAATAGGAGAGAGGGGTGGGAGAAGAAGGATTTTAGTCCCAATTCTGTTCCAGCTCACACTTCCTCGTGGCTCCATCTCTCCCGTGTGTAAAACAGAGCAAGTGAAGCCTCAGTTTCTCAGAGAGATGTCGTGAGGATAGAGGAGACAAAACGCCGAGATGCCATACATTTTTATTTGGAACGCCGCTTTAGAAACATGAGGCATTGTTATTATGGCTGTTCCTTCTACATTAAATTCTTAACTATGTGTGTCACCTTTGGGGATTCTCCACAGCTTCTTTTAAATCCTGAGATACAGGAGTGTTGAAATGAAGGAAAGATACATTGTATCTTTTAAAAAAAACCATGTATGTACTGGCTTGTCCTCTGAAAATTCCAAGAAACAATGACCAACTCAGTAGCAAAGAGAAGTGCTAGTGCCTGGTTTGTGGCCTTGAAATATTATTTCTCATTACAAGGAATCAGGGCTCCTTGAAGAAACGGCTGGAGCAAGAAATGAACAATAGAAGACCAGGCGATTTTATCACACCAGATAGCAAGGAAGGAAATAAAATCTACTAGGGCCAAGTCAAAAGAATTTGGGAATCAGCTTGAAGAAGCTTCCACTGACCAAAGATGAGACAATGTGACTATTAGGAAAGATAATAACTTCAATGGATGTATTAGAGGTATTTCAGCCTGTGAGTTCATAATGGTATTTAAAAACACTGATTTGCCACCAATAGAGGATGTGAGAGAGCCAACTTATTATGTTGAAAACTGGTAAATAAAGGGAAAGAATCAAGCATTTATCCTTTCTTTCTTATTTGAACTGTACCTCAAATAACCAAGTAGTTAATGAGAAAGTATCTCTATATAAAAGTATTCTAGCTGGTAAGTAATAAAGAAGCAATGACAGAATTAAAATATCATTTTGCAATTCCTAATGACCTAATGAATCTAGGCAATGAGCATCAATGCTGCTGAAATCACAAAAGAATAGACAAGCTGACATTAGTCACCTCCAGACAGAAGAAGACAGACCATCTATCAAGCTGTCTTGCTTAAAAAAAAAAAGTCAAAGAATAAAATACTTAGGAATAAATTTAACCAAGGAGGTGAAAGACCTGTACACTGAAAATGACAAGAAAGTGATGAAAGAAACTGGAGAAGACACAAATAAATGGAAAGATACTCCATGCTCATGGATTAGAAGAATTAATATTGTTAAAATGTCCATACTACCCAAAGCAAAGTACAGATTCAATGTAATCCCTATCAAAATTCCAATGCTATTTTTTCACAGATATAGAAAAAACACTCCTAAAATCTGTATGGAACCACAAAACCCTGAACTGTCAAAGCTATCTTGAGAAGAAGAACAAAGCTGGAAGCATCACATGCTCAGATTTCAAACTATATTGCACAGCTATAGTAACCAAAACAGTATGGTGCTGGCATGAAAACAGACACAAAGATCAATGGAATAGATTAGGGAGTCCAGAAATAAACCCAAGCATACATAGTCTATTAATTTATGACAAAGGAGCCAAGAATATACAATGGGCAAAGGACACTCTCTTCAATAAATGGGTTGGGAAAGCTGGACAGCCACATGTGAAAAAAAGAAAAGAAAAGAAAAGGAAAAGAAAAAGAAATTGTATCACTCTATGCCACTCACAAAAATGAACTCAAATGGATTAAAAGCTTGAATGTAAGACCTAAAACCATAGAACTCCTAGAAGAAAACACAGGCAATAAGCTCCTTAACATCAGTCATTGCAATGATTTTTTAAATTTGACACCCAAAGGAAAGGAAACTAAAGCAAAAAGGAACAAGTGGGACTACATCAAACTAAAAAGCTTCTGCACAGCAAAGGAAACCATCCATAAAATGATAAAGAAACCTACTGAATGAGAGAAAATATTTGCAAATCATATATCTGATAAGGGGCTAATGTCCAAAGTATATAAAGAACTTATACCACTTGACAGCCAAAAACCAAAGAACCCAATTAAAAAATGGGCAAAGGAACTGAATAGACATCTATCCAAGGAAGACATACACAAGGCCAATGGTATGTGAAAAGATGCTCAGCATCACTAATCTTCAGGGAAATGCAAATCAAACCTACGATGAGATATCACCTCACACCTGTCAGAATGGCTATCATCAAAAAGAGGATGTGGAGGAAAGGAATGCTTGTGTGCTGTTGGTGGGAATGTAAACTGGTGCAGCCATTATGGAAAACAGTATGGAGGTTTCTCAAAAACTTAAAAATAAAACTACCATAGGACCCAGCAATTCCACTTCTTGGTATCTATCTGGAGGAAACAAAAACATCAACAGTGAAAAGATACATGCACCCCTATACTCGTTGCAGCATTACTTACAATAGCTAAGATATAGAAACAACCAAGGTGTCCATCGACAGATGAATGGATAAAAATGATGTGATATACAATCAATGAAATATTATTCAGCCATAAAAAAGAATGAAATCTTGCCATTTGTGACAACATGAATAGACTTTGAGGGCATTATGTTAAGTGAAATAAGTCAGATAAAGAAAGACAAATACTGTATAATCTCACCTATATGTGGATCTAAAAATTTGTGTAAATAGGAATATCATTTGCTCTAAATACCTCAATGTTTTATTGTGAGAAACAGTAAATTTTGGGGACTTCCCTGGTGACACAGTGGTTAAGAATCTGCCTGCCAATTCAGGGGACATGGGTTCGAGCCCTGGTCTGGGAAGATCCCACATGCCACAGAGCAACTAAGCCCATGCACCACAACTACTGAGCCTGTGCTCTAGAGCCTGCGAGCCACAGCTACTGAAGCCCGCGCGCCTAGAGCCTGTGCTCCACAACAAAGAAGCCGCCACAGTGAGAAGCCTGTGCACTGCAATGAAGAGTAGCCTCCGCTCACCACAACTAGAGAAAGCTCGCATGCACCAACGAAGACCCAACACAGCCAAAAATAAATAAATAAAATTTTTTGGTGAAATCTAAGTAATGTTTTTAAAGTGTTTATGAAACAAAGATGATCATAAGCAGAATAAAAAAAAATAAAAACAAACAATCCAAAAGACAAAAAGCCAAGCTCATGTACAGGGAACAGATTGGTGGTTGCCAGAGGAAGGGGCTGGGTGGACCAAACAGGTGAAGAAAGTCAAAAGATACAAACTTTCAGTTAAAAAATAAATGAGGGCTTCCCTGGTGGCGCAGTGGTTGAGAATCTGCCTGCCAATGCAGGGGACACGGGTTCGAGTCCTGGTCCGGGAGGATCCCACATGCCGCGGAGCAACTAGGCCCGTGAGCCACAACTACTGAGCCTGCGCGTCTGGAGCCTGTGCTCCGCAACAAGAGAGGCCGCGATAGTGAGAGGCCTGCGCACCGCGATGAAGAGTGGCCCCCGCTCGCCGCAACTAGAGAAAGCCCTCGCACAGAAAAGCGAAGACCCAACACAGCCATAAATAAATAAAAATTAAAAAAAAAAAACAATTAAAAAAAAATGAGTCACAGGGATGTGATATACAACATGGTAACTATAATTAGTAATGCCATACTGTACATTTGAAAGTTGCTAAGAGAGTAGATCTTAAAAGTTCTCATCACCAGAAAAAAATTTTGTAACTATGTATGGTGACAGATGTTAACTAGATCTACTGTAGTCATCATTTTGCAATATATACAAATATCAAATCATTATGTTGTATACATTATATGTCAGTTACACCTCAAAAAAGTTGGTATAGATAAAATATCAAACTTGAACCTAGAAAGCCTCAAGGTCCAACTATCAATTTATAGGAGATATAGGACAGAGGAATATGTTAAACAGCCACAGGTGTGCAATCAGAAAACAAACCAGACTATGGGAAATGCTACAGGCAAACAATACAGTTTCTTCAACAAATAAATCATAAAACCTAAAAAAAGAGGTTGAAATGGAAGGAGAAACCATAGATTAAAATAATTGAAGAGAAATCAACCAGTTGCACAAGGTGGATCTCATCTGGATTCATAGTAAGTACAGGTAAAAATCTATAGTAATTACACAAAGGAACATGAGAGAAAGTCAAAGTAACTAATACCAAAGACAGCAAAAAAAGAAAGAAGGAACAATGGATCACAAAAGGGCCAGAAAACAAAGAATAAAATGACAATACTAAGTCCCTATCATTAATTAGTTTAAATGTAAACAGATTAAATTCTCCAATCAAAAGACATGAAATGGCTGAACGAATAAAACCAACAAGAGCCAATGTTATGATGCCTATAAGAGACTCACTATAGCCATAAGGACCCATATGGACTGAGAATGAAGGTATGGAAAAAGGCGTTTCAAACTTTCAAGCAAATGGTAATCCCATCCCCCCCAAAAAGCAGGGGTAGCTATATTTATATCACACAAAATAGACTTCAAACTAAGAGTGTTAAAAAGAGACAAAGAAGGCCATTATATAATGGTAAAGTGGTAGATACATCAAGAAGATATAACAGTTATAAATATTTATGCACCCAACAGTGGAGCACGTAGATATATAAAGCACAAACTAGCAGAGCTAAAAGGAGAAATAAACCATAATAGGATAAAGTTGGGGACTTGAATATCCCACTCTCAAAAATGGACAGATCATCCAGACAGAAAGTCATAAAGGAAATAGAGGATTTGAACAACACTACAGACCAAATGGACCTAACAAACATACATAGAACATTCTATCCAACAATGGCAGAAGTGTATGTGGAACATTTTCTAGGATAGACCATATGTTAGGCCACAAAACAAGTCTTAGCAAATTCAGGAAGATTAAAATCATACCAAATATCTTCTCTGACCACAATGCCATGAAACTAGAGCTCAATAACAAGAGGAAAACTGGAAAATTAAAAAATATATGGAAATTAAAAAACACTCTCCTGAATAACCAATAGATTAAGGAAGAAACTAAAGGGGAAATAAAAAGAGACAAATTAAAATGGAAACACAAATACCAGAACTTCTGGGATGCATTAAAAGCCAGTTCTGGGGCTTCCCTGATGGCGCAGTGGTTGAGAGTGTGCCTGCCAATGCAGGGGACACGGGTTCGAGCCCTGGTCTGGGAAGATCCCACATGCCGCGGAGCAACTAGGCCTGTGAGCCACAATTACTGAGCCTGCGCGTCTGGAGCCTGTGCTCCGCAACAAGAGAGGCCGCGATAGTGAGAGGCCCACGCACCGCGATGAAGAGTGGCCCCCGCTTGCCACAACTAGAGAAAGCCCTTGCACAGAAACGAAGACCCAACTCAGCCATAAATAAAATAAAAAAAAAAAAAAAAAAAAAAAGCCAGTTCTAAGAGGGAAGTTCATAGCAATAAGCACCTACATTAAGGAAGATCCCAAATAAACAATCTAATTTTGTGCCTTAAGGAACTAGAAAAAGAAGAACAAACTGAGCCCGAAGTTAGCAGAATAAAGGAAATAATAAATATTGGAGCATAAATGAATAAAATAGAAAAGAGAAAAACAATAGAAAATGTTAACCAAACAAAGAGTTGGTTCTTTAAAAAGATAAACAAAATTGACAAACCCTTAATTAGACTACCTAGGGAAAAAAACAGAGAAGACCCAAATAAACAAAATTATGAATGAATAAGGACACATTATTTAATAATTTATACTACAGAAATACAAAGGATCATAAGAGGCTCCTCTGAATAACTATACACCAACAAACTGAACAACCTAGAAGAAATGGAAAAATTCTTAAAGACATACAACTTACCAAGACTGCATCAGGAAGAAATAGAAAATCTGAATGACCAATTGCTGGTCTGGAAGAAATAGAAAATCTGAACGACCAATTGCTGGTCTGGAAGAAATAGAAAATCTGAATGACCAATTGCTAGTAAAGAGATTGAATCAGTAATCAAAAATCTCCCAATGAAGAAAAGCTTAGGACCAGATGGCTTCACTAATGAATTTTCCCAAACATTTTAAGAAGAATCAACACCAATCCTTCTCAAACTCTTCCAAAAAATCAAAGAGGAGGGAACACTTTCCCAACCTCATTTTCAAGGCCAGCATTACCCTGATACCAAAACCAGAAAAGGACACTATCAGAAAAGAAAACTACAGGTCAGTATCCCTGATAAGTACAGATGCAAAAATTCTCAATAAAATACTAGCAAATCAAATTCAGCAGCATATTAAAATGATCATACACCATGATCCGGTGGGATTTATCTCTGGGATGCAAGGATGGTTCAACATATGCAACTTAATCAATGTGATAATCCAATTAACAGGATAAAAGAAAAAATCATACGATTATTTCAAGAGGTGCAGAAAAAGCATTTGACAATACTCAACATCCATTCATGATAAAAACTCTGAACAATATAGGCATAGAAAAAACCCAACTCAACAAAATAAAGGCCATATATGACAAGCCTGCAGCTAACATCATACTCAATGGAAAACTGTTGAAAGCTTTTCCTCTAAGATCAGGAACAAGACAGGAGTGCCCATTCTCACCACTCCTAGTCAACATAGTATTAGAAGTCCTAACTGGAGTAATCAGGAAGAAAAATAAATAAGAACTGGAAAGGAAGCAGTAAAATTGTCCCTATTTGCCAGTGGCATGATTTTATATATAGAAAATCCTAAAGACTCAAAAAAAAAAATGTTAAGACTTAATCAGTAAATTCAGTAAAGCCACAGGATACAAAATTAACATACAAAAACCAGTAGCATTTCTATACACCAACAATGAATTTTCTGAATAAGAAATAAAATAAATAAATTCCATTTATAATAGCATCAAAAAATACTTAGGAATACATTTAATCAAGGAGGTGAAAGATCTCTACTCTGAAAACTACAAGACATTGAAAGAAATCAAAGAAAACACAAATAAATGGAAGGTATCTTGTGTTCATGGACTGGAAGAATTAAGAGTGTTAAAATGTCAATACTACCAAAAGCCATTTATAGATTCAATGTAATTCCTATTAAGATTCCAATAGCATTTTTTTACAGAAGTAGAAAAAAACACTCCTAAAAGTTATATGGAACCACAAAAGACTCCGAGTAGCCAAAGAAATACTGAGAAAGCAGAAAAAAGCAGGATGCCTCATACTTCCTGATTTCAGGCTATATTATAAAGCCATAGTCATCAAAACTGTATGGTACTGGCATAGAAACGGACAAAGAGACAATTGGAATAGAACTGACAGCCCAGAAATAAACCCATGCATATATGGTCAACTAATATTTGACAAAGCAGCCAAGAATACTCAATGGAAGAAGACAGTCTTTTCAATAAATGGTGCCAGGATAATTGCATATTCTCATGTACTAGAATGAAACTGGACCCATATCTATACCACTTACAAAAATTAACCCAAAATGGATTAAATACTTAAATGTAAGACCTGAAACTATAAGGAAACAGGAATAAAGCTCCTTGACATGGGTCTTGGTAATGATTTTTTTGGCTATGATACCTAAAGCACAAGTAACAAAATCGAAAATAAGCAAGTGGGACTACATCAAACTAAAAAGCTTCTGCACAAGAAACCATAAAAGTGAAAAAACAACCTATATAATGGGAAAAATATTTGCAAATCGTAGATCTGATAAGGAGTTAATATCCAAAACACATAAAGAACTTACACAACTCAATAGCAAAAAAACCCAAATAATCCAATTAAAAAATGGGCAAAGGACCTGAATAGACATTTCTCCAAAGAAGATACACAAAAGGCTGACAGATACATGAAAAAATGCTGAACATCACTGGTCATTAGGGAAATGCAAACGAAAAGCACAATGAGAAAACACCTCATGCCTATTAGAATGGCCACCAAAAAGACAAGGGATAACAAATGCTGGTGAGGATGTGGAGAAAAGGGGACCGTTGTGCAACGTTGGTGGGACTGGAAACAGTATGGAGGTTCCTGAAAAATTAAAAATTAAAGTACCATATGATCCAGCAATTCTACTTCTGGGAATATATCTGAAGAAATGGAAACACTATGTCAAAGAGATATTTGCACTCCCATGTTCATAGCAGCATAATCAAGATATGGGAACAATGTAAGTGTCCACTGATGGATGAATGAATAAAGAAACTGTAGTATGTATATGTGTGTGTGTATATATATATATATATATATATATATATATATATATATGTATATGTATACATATACATAGTATATACATATATATACACACACATACATATATACATATGTGTGTGTGCATATATATGTATATATATATGTATATACACACACACACACACAATGAAATATTACTGAGCCATAAAAAATGGGAAATCCTACCATTTGCAACAACATGATGGAACTTGAAGGCATTATGCTAAGTGAAATAAGTCAGACAGAGAAAGCCAAACACTGTATGATCTCACTTATATGTGGAACTAAAACCAAAACAAACTCATAGAAAAACATACCAAACTTGAGGTTTACCAGAGGCAGAGAGTGGGGAACAGGGAAATTGGATGAAGGTGGTGGAAAAGTACAAACTCCCAGATACAAGATAAATAAGTACTAGGGATGTAATGTACAACATGATGACTATAGTTAATACTGCTGTATGATATACAGGAAAGTTGTTGAAAGACTAAATCCTATGAGTTCTCATCACAATTTTCCTTTTTTCTCTTCTTTTTTATTGTATCTTTATGAGAAGATGAATGCTAGCTGAATCTATTGTGCTAATCATTTCACAATATAAGTAAATCAACTATCATGCTGTAGGTCATAAATTTATACAGTGATGTATGTCAATTATTTCTCAGTAAAGCTGGGAAAAATGAGCTAGCGATGAAAGGGAAAACCACAGATTAAAAAAATTTAAGAGAACCCAGCTATTCCCTTCTTGGTATATATCCAGAGGACACCAAAACATTAATTCAAAAAATATATACACCTCTATGTTCACTGCAGTATTATGTACAATAGCTAAGATATGGAAACAACCTAACTGTCCACTGATGGATGAATGAATAAAGAAATTGCGGTATATATAGACAATCGAATACTACTCAGCCATAAAAAGAATGAAAGCCTGCCAGTGTGACAATGTGGATGGGCCTTGAAGGTATTATGCTAAGTGAAATAAGTCAGAAGGAGAAAGACAGATCCTGAATGATTTCACTCATATGTGGAATCTAAAAAAACAAAACAAATGAACAAACAAAATAAAACAAAAACAAACTCAGAGATATAGAGATTAGATTAGTGGTTACCAGAGGGGAAGGGGTTTGGAGGGTGGGCAAAATGGGTGAAGGGGGTCAGCTGTATGGTGATGGGTACTAACTACAGTTGTGGTGGTGATTACTTTGTAGTGTATACAGATGTCGAATTATAATGCTGTAAACCTGAAAACTATATAATAACAAAAAATTTGTTGCAAAAGGTAGATCTTATTTGGATTCTGATTCAAACAAATAAAGTACTACTTTATTTTATGATACTCATAAGGCAACTGAAATATTGAACAATGACTGGCTATTCGACATTAAGAACTTATTGTGTTTCTTTGTTGTGATATTGTTGTTAGGCTTTTAAAGTGTTTTTTAGAGATACACTCTGATATACTACAGATGAAATGATTTGATGTTTGGGACTTGCTTCAGAAAAATATGGGAGGCAGAGGAGTGGATGAAGGTAAGGAAGAAACAAGATGTGTTGATAATGGTAGGAGCTGGAGTACATGCGGTGCATTATGATATTCAGTCTTCTTTTTGATGTTGGCTATCATTTTGATATTGGCTAAAGCCTGACATAATATTTATTAAATTAGCCACTGTTTATATTTAAATGCACTCGTTACTCCAATAACTTACTACTGTCTTTAAGTTATTAACTCCACCCATTGACGAAGCAGACCACAAGGGCCATATTCTGAGCATGTGTAGCGTGCTAGGGCTGTGACTTTAGGCAACTTGCTTACCCTCTCCCTCTTGTCCCATCTGCACAATGGGGATTATGAGAGGGTCTACTTGATAGGGTTATTGAGAGGTCACCCAAGACAAAGGATTTAGCACAATGCTCTGCAGCAAGGGAGTGTCTGATAAACACTGGCTGCCAATTACGGTGAAAATTTCTGAGTTTGCTGGTTTCTTATTTTGGTAACTGACTGCAGTTCTTGAAAACCACAAGCCTACTGGTGAAGAAAATACAGGATTCTGGATTTTAATTAATCCCAGACAGCTTTTTACAAGTAAGAAAATATACTGGGTAGGTTGATATGAATCCACAGCTCACAACTCTTCAAAGACCGATAACGATATGACCCTTCTCTTATGGTGGTCTTTCCCAAGTGGGAAATCACGTGATTCCCTCAGAGGCAAAGCCTGAAGCACAGCACGTGGCTTTCAGCCCCCCTCTAGCTCCGTCTTCTGGTTTTCTGGTTCTGTGCCACCTGAGAGTGTTCTCTCTGGAACATGATCGAGCCCCTGCCCACCTCTCTCCCCATCTCAAATAGTCTCCCTGTGCACTACATTCCAGCCACACTGGCCTATCTTTGTCCTTCAAAAACACCTCGCTCTTCTCTTTTTCTGCCAGGAAAAGAATGCTCTTTTCCTGATTTTCACACGGCTCCTTTTCATTCAAGTCTCTGTTTAAACATCACCTGCTGAGGAACCTTCCCTGAAGGCCCACCCACCGTTGCCCCTCTTCCTCAGTATACAACACATTTTTATTTTCATATTAGCACCTAACGCTGCTTGATATTTTCTTGTCCAGGCTGTGTTTATTATTTCGATCCCCCAGTAGAATAGGAAGTCCACGGAAGAGGACGCTTGTCTGCTTATGGACCACTGCCTCCCTAGCTACTAGAATAGTTCTTGGCACGTACTAGGAACTCAATAAATACAGGTTGATTTAATGCATGCCGAAATCCAAGAATCAATAAGGGGTTGAAACTGAAACATACCAACAGCGTCAGAGAGTCCGTAGACCCTTTGGCCATAGGCATCTGTCTTGTCCCAGATGAAGGTGTAGGCCAGGTTGGGAGAGGCCTGGAATGACTTCTGGAAGAGGTGCCCCTCTACAGCTACCATCAGATGAACCTTGATGAGGTTCAGGGGCACCGTGGACTGGGTCATGGTGATCTTCAGCAGCGACTTGTAGCCTGCGGTCCTGGAGCTCAGGTAGCGAAGCTTCACGTTGGAACCAGGGAGCTCAATTTCTTCATGAAGAACCTGGAGAGGAAACGCAAGGTAGATACACTGCATCAAAGGCACCCCGGCAGCTGGGCTGCTTGTAACCCAAGGCTACCTGTCTGCTACCACCCTCACCAAAGCATCACGCCTTACGGGGGAGTGCAAGAACCACTTTCCATGGCCGAGAAGAGAGAAAAAAAACCCCCAACAACCGAAACTTTATCCTGCACTACGGAGCAAAGTGGCTGAGGTTATGATTTTTGGATTAATAATTATTCTTGGTCACTGTTGTGTTTCTTTTTAAAACCACGCTGTTGGCAAAAGATGTAAATAAGAACAGCAGGCTTTATTGCTAGTTGCATGCAAGGAGGCCACAAGAGGCTGTAATTATATGAACCTGCAACTTCCACCGACAATTGCTATAAAGCAACAGGGAGGCAATAATGTAATATGCCCTCTGTCGTAACACCGATGTAGATCATTAAAGCGCCTCTTATCATGTATCTCTGTGACTAACAGGAATAAAAAGCAATTTGCAGGTGGGTTGCACATATGTGTATTGTTTTTATTCTATTCAAAGCTCCAGTGACTGCCAAAGTCTGGAAACACCTGGAATGTCCAGGAGAGATTCAGTTTTCTCTCCAGTGACTACAAATTCTACTGCGTTCTTGCTTTTTGTCCCTCCCCCTTAATATTAGTTTCTGGCGTATCCAGGCAGAGAGAGATGGTGGGAGGAAGTCAGCCAGCCAGTTTGGGTCAGGGCAGTATTGAGAGTCCCACCCTGGTACCCGGTGCTCCTACCTGGGTCTCAGGCACGATGGGATTCTGCCCAGGGGCAGCGCTGAAGAAGGTGGACAGAGGGGAGGAGATGATGATTGGATCCGGCCGGACAAAGCCACTGAGGTCACAGCTGGGGATGGAGTTCTCCTCTGTCTTCATCACCAGAGTGTCCATGGCATAAAAGCTATTCCACGGCAGCCACACGGTACGCTCTTGGCTCATGAACGGGGCTCGCTCAAAGTGCAGGGTCAAGGAGGCGCCGCCATTGGCGATCAGGTCAAACCTGGAGAGGGGGTAAGTGAGCTCACTGAGAGGGGTGAACTCACCTGCAGACCAGGTAGGTGCTCTGACCTCCAGGCTGAAGGCAGTGGGAGGGGCAGAGCAGGCAGGAGAAGAACATGGGCTTTGTGGGAACCCAAACTCTACCACTTACTAGTTGTGTGACTGTGGGCAAGGTGCTAACCCTCTCTCAGCCCCCGTTTTTTCATCTGTGAAATGGGAATAATTATACCGATGTCACGGTGTGGCTGAGAGGATGAAATACTGTGATGAATTCAAAGTAGGGGTCAGCCGACTCCGCCCATGAGCTAAAGCCAGCCCACCACCTGTTTTGCTAAAAAGTTTTATTGGAATCCCAGCCACGCCCATTGATTGGCTTATCCTCTCCAGCTGTTTCTGACCTACAGTGGAAGAGCCTGGTAGTTTTAACAGGAACCATATGGCATCAAAGCCTAAAATAGATACTATCTGGCCATTTACAGAAAATGTGTGTCCCCCTCCTACCCACCCCCCCCCACCCCCCCACCCCCGCCCTGGTGTAAAGCATTTAGCATCGCCCTAGGCTAATAGGAGTCTTCACTACATCGTGGAGTTACAATGATTCGATTCTAGGACACAGGGAGGGGCTCATGAAAGCTTTCTTTTCATCAACCTGTACTGTTTCTGATTTTTTTTTTTTTTTTGGTTTCACAGAACCTTAACTTTTTTTGAGATACAATTGACATATGACATTATATTAGTTTCAGGTGTACAACATAATTCGATATTTGTATATATAGTGAAATGATCACCACCATAAATCCATTCATCACCACACCTAGTTACAATTTTTTTTTCTTGTGCTAAAAACTTTTAAGATCTGTCTCAGCAACCTTCAAATATACAATATGGTATTAGTAACTATAGTCACCATGTTATACATACATCCCAGGACTTATTTATCACTAGAAGTGTGGACTTTTTAACCCCCTTCATCCATTTTGCCTTGTTTCTGATATTTTTTTCCAAAACACAAATTTATTTGGCATTTGGATGAAATGGTTCTTACTATTTCTGATATTTTTGACAATCGTTCTTAAACTATATTCCTGTTTTCCTCCAGAGCTGGATGGAAGTGTATTACTAGTAAAGTAAAATAAAGGTAGTTCTTCCCCAATTAATGGAAAAGAACGTTGATGGAGAGAAGTCTCTCAATTTTGTGCTTTACTCCTCCACTGGGATCTCAGCTCTTTGAGGACAGTGGTACTCCCTTGTATACACTTCAGAATCCCCAGCAACTAGCAGAGTTCCTGGATCACAGTAAAAACTCAATGAAAATATATGGACTCACTGGCTTCACTGAATTTTGGTAACACTTTTAGTGTTTTTCAATAGACATAAAATGAGTGAACATGGAACACACGACTATTAAGGTAAATATCATGGTGGAAGAGTTTATTCTATTAATTTGTTTATATTTTATTTTGGGACATGCACGCCGCTGGGGACTCTTTTTTTTTAATTAATTTATTTTTGGCTGCATTGTGTCTTCGTTGCTGCGCATGGGCTTTCCCTAGTTGCGGCGAGCGGGGGCTACTCTTGGTTGTAGCGCGCGGGCTTCTCATTGTGGTGGCTTCTCTTTGTTGTGGAGCACGGGCTCTAGGCACAAGGGCTTCAGTAGTTGTGGTGCACGGAGTTAGTTGCTCTGCGGCATGTGGGATCTTCCCAGACCAGGGCTCAAACCCGTGTCCCCTGAATTGGCAGGCAGATTCTTAACCACTGCACCACCAGGGATGCCCGGGGATGGTTTTGTATAGGGTACAGGAGAGTCAAATGTTTTGAAGTGAAATTGTTCCTCGTTGGGCTGATAGCATCAAACCACCCACGTCTGTGGCACACACCACTACACAACAGATTGTGGGATTCCTCGGAGCATTTCCAAACACATCCTGTGACTTCCAGGGCTTTGCTACCTGGACAAGCTGAAGAATCACCGATCCATGAGGTTGGATAGATGAGCTGGGAAGTGGATTTAGGCGATAATTAGTCAGGAAGCAGCTGAGAGGGATGGGGCAGCATAAGGTGGGGAGAAACATCAGACCAAGGACTCAGAAGTGTCCTCTGGTGTCGTCACAGGACTTACAGGGCAAGAACACTGTCTTCTAAGAATGAACAAGCACCGAGGCAGCTCGGCATGGTACACCTTCACAGTCCTAGTGCTTTCAGCTAATTAGAACTGCCTGCACCTAGTGAATACCGAGAATATTTGGTTTCAGAGGTGAAAATAGGAGGACAGGGCTACTGTGGGCTGGTGATTTTTGAAACTACCTGCAAGGCTACCTTAGGACATGAGGAAAAAAGACCAGATTCTTCACCAGAGAAAGGCAAGATTCACAGCACATGATACGTTTATGATTTTCCAGGTTCCGGTTTCATAGAAAAAGTGTTGCATCAGATTTACATCAACCGTCTCCTCTTTCATTTGGAATAGAATACAATAGTATGTCTGTGTGTGTTTTAAGCCTAGGGTGGGTGAGTTGTTTTCCTCTTCCCACAGATTGCGTTTCTTCTTTTTATCTTTTTCTTTAAATTTCAAGTCCATGCCCAACGGATTAAGGAAACGACAGAGCTTTCATCTTGGTGGCGGCTGCATGGGTGCGGGTTTTCAATCATAAGATAATAGGGAAAGGTTGCCTCCTTCACGCCGCAGGGTGACGGCTAAATGTATCTAATTAGGCTTCTCTGATTACATCCCACCCCCTCAAAACAGCAGCGAAAATAACGCAACTCCGAAAGCCACAGATGAAAGCAGAAGGGTTTCACCACAGGACACTGTGGCATGTGGGTCCTTGTCACCCTGCACTGCCTGTGATTTAAAATAAAATAGGAGTGAGGTTCCAAGACCTACTCTCCCTTCCTTCTGGCCTCCGCCACACTCAACACCAACACACACAAAAGCATTTACCTGCCATGGAAAAAGCATTGCTGTGGGCAGCCCTGGAGAGGTTGGCCATTCTAGTTATTTTCCATTTCTGAGACCATACTAATATATATATATATATATATATATATATATATATATATATATATATATATATATATATATATATATATATATATATATATATATATATATATATATATATATATATATATATATATATATAGGGGGGGATTCTCCCTAGAGATCTGGCCTGGTGGGTCTCCCCCCCAGTCCAGTCCACAAGGGGGCGGCACGTGGTTCCAAGCCAACAGCACCATCTGTCTCTTTGCAGCCTCAGTCCTAAGTAAGTGGAGCCCCACAAAGCTACTTACGTGCCATCTTGGCGGGTAATGGTGTAGCCGTATTTTGGATACTTGACAAAAGACACGTTCACACCAATCAGGGGAGTTCCATCTGTAGTTACTACTTGGCCTCGGATGAGAGAAACCAAGCTGAGAGAAAGAGAAACACAAGCTTTTGAGCCCCAGGCAGGAGAACAAGGGGACAAGGGGGTGTCGTCGCGTTCCCCTTCCCCATTGCCCCACCCCCTCATCCTCATCTGATCCCTAAGGCAAGGATGAGACCTTTAAACATGAACTTCTGGCTTCACACGAGCACATCTCAATGAGAGATGTGGGCCAGAGGGATGTCTCAATGCTGGTGTTCCCCGAGGAACAGTCTGGGGTGAAATCCATGGGCAGCATCTTCAGTCACTCTGCTGGGCGATGGGGTCCCCTGTGCACATTCCCTCTGCCCTCAGCCTCACTCCATTTCTTGATATCACTTGCCTTTTGCTTGGCCCGAGCTTCAGGCTGCCCCTCATCACTCATGTTTGTGCCTTAGCCTGGCACGGAGAGTATTATCCTCGGGTGAGAGCTTCCCCATCTGCCTACTCTTTTCCTCTTTTGGCTGTGGAGGAAGGCACTGTTACTCTTCTCCTCCAGGCTGGGATGACAGAGGGCGTGGGGGTTTAGGGGGTGGGAGCACACAAAGGTTTTTTATGAGGCTGGGACATATACATACATGATTTTTTTTGTTGCCCTTTAAGAGCAAAATTTCTCACAATCCATGGCATCCTGAGGAGAAGAGAACATTAGAGAATTTTTTTTTTTTTTTTTTCTGGTAGAACTATCTTGGATTCTGGATCCCGTGTAACTATGTATTTCTCTTACATCAAATTCCTGCTACCAGGATTCGGGGCAGGGGAGCGGGGAGGTGGTATATACCTCTCAACATTTTGCCACCATGAGAGAAAGCCCCCCTCTCTCCAGATCATAGTAATTAGAACTTTCCCAAAGATGCCAGCATTCAACCAGCTCCTTCTGGGAAATCCCATAAAGCAACAGAGATGCCACAATAGTCTACTCAAAATCCATGGAGAGAGAATGCACACGCCTCCCTTCACCTGAATTCTCCTGACTTCATAGAGAAATGGGCTAATGAGAAGTTCCATTTTTGTACCAAGTTTCCAGCCTACCAGGCAGGTTTGCAGCTGTATTGTTGGCCTTCAAGCCACTGGGCAAGTTGGCGAAGGCAGAGAGGTTCTCAGGCGTCCAGATTCTTGGACACACTCCCAATTTCTGGACCAGGTAATAAAGCTGACCCGTTCTTTGCCAGAATCTTGTCCAAGTCTGCTCAATTTTTGGAATGCACTTATTTCTGCAGTCCCAGGTGAACCAAAAACTGGAAGAATGCTCTCTCCAAGCACCTCTCTTTTTATTAGCAATCCCCCCAACTGTTCAACTCTGACCCCTTGATGATCCCAGGAGGGTTTAGGCTGTTCCACTGACAGCTCTAATTGTCTGCTACTGGCTGCCTAACAAATGAATTCCATTTTTAGCTGGTTCCAACCACAATGCTACAGTCTTTTGAAAGTGGAAAACTAATTTATGAAAATAATTCTTTCGTTCAATTCCATTTCCTTATCTTAGCTCAGACTAAGATTTCTTTCAGGCCTTCCTAGACACTATTTTAAAATCAATGATGTGTGTTGATGACCACAAGGTACAAGCTGCTTGTGATGAGAAAACAAAATTGGGAGTACATCCCACAGTGGAGTATTTTTCCCCTCCACTTTTTATACAACTGTTATTTCTTTTAAATCATTCCTGTAGCATAAGACTTTGCAGAGTGCCATAGGAATAAAGAGAGCTGGGTTGCCTGTGATTTCTACCCTCTATTTTCCTAATTCTTCATTGCTGCTGGCTTCCTATCGTCTCTAGGCAGTCAATTTGCAGAAAAGATTCAGCTAAGACATGCTATCAGTTCGTTTCTATTTATGATTATTGGTGTGTAACAATTATCACATTATCTAGATAGTGAGATCTGCTCTATAAATTATAGTGGTGGAGTCCAGGCATTTTAGTTATTTTTGTATGCCATTATCTAGGGGAAACGCCTTCTTAGAAGTCTTGAATTAAGCTCTTTTTTACTCCTAGCTTTGTCTTTCATTATTTGTCAGAGGATAATGCACTGAAATTCACATGCTTGGTGAACTTCAACCTATGTCTTGGAGTAACATTTTGCATTTCCGAATTATGGATCCAAGCCGACACGCTGGAGCGTGGGCTCATTTGGGTGGTGCTATTGATTGCCACCTTCAGAGCTTCAGAGAAGCTTTCTCTAAAGCAAGCTTCTTTTGCCCAGATCTCTGGGGCTGGTATAGTCTACCAAATATTCTGGAGTCCCTGCCTGCTCCCCTACATCCTGCCTCTAACTCAGGGTGCCTTCTGGGAGTGGTAACTACTGGTGAGGAGGATAAGATTGATTTTCAAGGCACAGGTGAAGAAAGAGTATGAAGAGGAGATGAGGAAATTACTGGATTTAGGGTAGAAATTATAAAATGTTAATAGGAAGCCGACTGAAACAGAGCACGAGCCTTTGAAAGATGCCCTTACAGTATAAGCAAACTGTATGCAAACCTCACCGAAATGCTTATGGACTAGTGCAAGGGCCTGTCATGAGCCTCTGGCAATGGGAATTATGTTCATAATTAAAAAGAAACATACCTACACGATCCCTGTCCCAGAACTGGGATTTAATAAGCAGAGAAAATATTTTTTTTGTTCCGAGATCTGTGGTTTATTTTTTTGAGGGTTACTCATATTAAAATAATATTACTGTGTGTAGTATAATCTGTACGTATTAATTTAATTTTAACAATCAAGAAAATAAAGTTTGAGGTTAAATAACTTGCCTAACATGACACAGCTAGAGGGTGTCGGGGGCTGAAATAGACAAGGGCTGAGATTATTTTTTTCTTTTCTATTTTATTTTTAGTAAAACCAGAACAGAGAGAGGCTAAAGTTGCTGGCCTAAGGTGACCTCATTAAGAACCCTCATAGTCAAAGAGCTGCCAGGAATTGGGGCTGCACAGTTTCCCAGAGAGTTCTAAGGGGCTGTAGAATTAATTGGCTGTACCATTACCCACCACCTCCCCATCCCACCCTCACCAGGCTCTCCCAGGGAGGAGCGGAGTCTCAGTCATGGCCTGATGATGTTTCCTCCCCAAAGTCTAATGAGGGGGGCTCCAAGATAATCACTTATAAAGGTAAGGGCTCCTCTAAGAAGTAAAGTCTGGTATTTCCTTCGTCAGCGAGAAGCCTGCTTAAGCAGTGTTATTTCCCGAGTTGCTTCAGGGTCTGCCCAGACCTAAGTGAGGATGAAGAAAACTAAGAGAAAGATGGCATGAAGAGGGCTGTCAGAGGGTAAGGGGGCAGGGACAAGTTCCTAGTTCCTAGAGGTGCCCGGTTCTTATTTCTCCATGAGAAGAGGTGCCCCCAAGAAGATCACACCCACCATCCTCCCAAATGCGGACACCAGCGTTATCTGGACCCAGTCCGACCCAGAGTGAGATCAGAGATGTGCAGGCAGGCCTGAAGAAGATCTCTGCCTCTCCTATCCTTCCTTCCACCCTCAGAATCAGAAACAGTGCCTAGAAGACAGAACGGGCCAGGGGGTATCTCAAAGCCAACTCTTCCCCTTGCTTTGTTCTCCAGGGGTACACTTCTAACCTGCCCTGGGTGGGGGGGGTGGGGAGAAGAGGCCAAGCTGATTACAAAATAAATCCAGAATTTGCCTCTAGAATATTCATAAGCCTCAAATTAGCAACTGAGAGCAAATGGAAACTCAAGAGAAACCCCCATCCCACCCCCACCCCCCGCCATTTTGGAATGAGAAGGGGACACGCACTGGCACAATGCCTAGCACAAAGCAGGCAATTAGCAGATGCAACTGATGGGGCGGGTGACTGTGAGGATTAGAGCCAATCTACTTCAAGTCTCTAGCTCATCACAGGCGTTCAATAAATTCTAGCAACTGGCATCATCTTGACTCTAAGATGCCACAAATGGTAAGTTGTGTTATTAAGTTTATAACTGCTTTTAAAAAATACTCTGTTGAATGAAATATTTCAGTGATGATCGAACAAGAGCCACAATGAGAGGTATTCTAAAAGGAGATTTAATATAACAATAATGTCATAAAATAACAGATCATAAAAATGATCTAGAAACCAGGCAATCGACAGGTGTCTCTAAGCAGGTTCTGGGTTGCAGGTGGCCAAATCCCATAGAGGGACCAGGACCCTGTTCTGGAGCTTGACCCACAGAAAGGAAAGGGCCGTCTATGAACCAGAGCAGGGAGCTGCTCCCATGGGGTAGTTTCCAGGCCAACTAAGCCCACAGAAAAACCAGGAGCACTTCCTCCTGCTCGGACAGGAAGGGAAGCAGCGACCTCAGCCACCTGCGGGGACAGAAGGGCGCCTACCTGCTGTTGAAGGGGTTGTCTCCAGGAATGATGTGGGTGCTGTCTTTGCCGGCCAGGAGCTTGATGCGGTCGTAGAAGGACTTCACTGCGGGTGAGTCTGTCTGGCCCTGCTGAATGATGTCCAGGGGGTCCCGGGAGCCCCGGCAGAGCAGGCTGTTCTGACAGGCTGACTGCAGGCAGCAGTCGGGGTCCAGGCAGTCCACCAGGCCATCTGGAAGGGCAGACACAGAGCCAGGGGTCAGCAGATTTCATGGCACAAAGCTGCTTTGAGATGCTAACACCTTTGTCCCGAGCAGCCTCAACCCTTCCCAACGGTCTGAATTGGCAGGTTTCACACAACAAGCCTAGTATAATTCCACTATATACTCACAGGAAATAAAAGACTGAAAGGAAATAATTGAGAATGCAGACAAATGGTTATCCCCAGGTAGTAGATTAGGGTGTTTCTCTCTTTTTCTTTCTTGTATTTTTCTGGAATTTCTACTTTTTCTATCGTGAGCAAGTATTATTTGAGTGGTCGGCAATAAAGACAAACACGTTGCTCTTAAACAACATAGCGCAAAAAAATTAACCTGTTGCCAGATCTCAGGGGCCCGTGCTAATGGGTGTGCAAGTCATCAAAATGCATGGGATTCCTTAAATCTTGCTCTAATGCAGAAAAGCATTCCGTCCCTTCTCCCTCTAAGCCAGGGAGGGTACTGCTGACTAGTGAGTGGGAGAACCAGGGTGATGAGTTTGACATTTTCCAGGAAATGTGGAGAAATGGCTTTAGCTTGAGCACCCACAAACTGAGCCATTAGTTTCCCCAATTGCTTCTGGAACTACCTTCCCCATACCTGCAGGACTTTGAACATTCTGATTTATTTGCCTAGATTCTTGCCCCTCCATCTCTTTCCTGAGCTGATTCCTATTCATCTACGCTTCAACAAATATTTGAGTTCCATCCCTGTTCGGGAAATAAAACAGGGAACAAAGAATGTTGGTGTCTGTCCTTAAGGAGCTGACAGTATAGTGGAGGAAACAGATTATGACTCATCCTTTAAGACCCAGACTAGGTGTGGCCTCCTCCAGGAAGCCTTCCTGATGATGCCCCGGCTAGGTTAGCTATTCCCGTTCTGTGTGTCCCTGAGTCAGAGAACGGTTCTCAGAGAATGGTTTTGCATCACAATCCTGTGGGGAGAATCAAGGGCTTACCCCAGACCTCCCCCAGCACAGCTTCCAGGAGCAGGTCCTGGAGTCTGCACTTTAAACATGATTCTCAGGTGATTCTAACGCACAAGAAATACTAGAAACCGCTGTTAAAGCCAACTTCCTTGTACTAGAATTAATTGTCTCCGTATGCTTGCCTTCCTGTCTGGAAAATGAGCTCTTTGAAAAGAACAGTGTCGTATTCGTTTTTATATTCATGCCTCGCTTAGTGCCAACCATGGAATCAGGCACTCAACAAATGTTTGTTGAATGAGTAAATGACTGTTTCCCATTCCTCACATGTCTGTTAGGGCTGAGGATGGGGGTGTTTAGGGCAGTGTTTGCTCCTTAGAATTCCTATTAGAATGGATTAGTTAGCCAACCCTTCTTCACTCTGCTGGGAATTGATTGAATACACAGTGTAGGAGCTTGGAGAGTAACTTGCTTACATGTAACTCCTTGATTTGATAGCGAGGCATTTTGGGGCCATAATTAGCATCACAGAAACATGCACTCCAACCCTGGGCTGTGACTTGACAAACACTTGAACTGGAACGCTGAATCAGAGGCCTGGCTGTGTGCTTTAAATTTACTACAGTGTAATTTTTTGGCATTACCCTTTACGTTTGGTTCCACTAATGAAATTGAAATATTTAATTTCACTAAAGTTCCACTGTAATTTAGCAATTAATGTACAATGATTTTAATGCATTACTTTCATTTTAGCAAACAAACAAATCAGGAGGTTGTGTGTTCTGCTCGGCTTTAAATTACTAAAACTAGCCTCTCATTTTCCACATGGGCAAATGTTGCTCGTGTGCCTCGTAACACATTTAGATTTACAAAATTTTCTGGAAACGCAGACACAGGAGGGTGAGCAGGCACGTATGCTTGAAATTTAGAGGCTTTCAAAGTCATGGCTCTGAGCACTTCAGCCGGATGTGCTGGTTGAATCGGGTGCCCCCCAGGGGCCCGCAAATCTCAGACCCAAGAAACGGTGCTGGAGAATTGTATCTCAGCAGCAGAATGATGCTGAGGTACCATTTCAGACCCACGTTCAGATCATCCAGTGGCTCCCAGGGTCCTTGGCAGAATGAGAAAAAGAAAAGAATAGAAAAAAAAAAAAAAAAAGGCAGCGTATTCTGCCTCTACCATCACCTTCTATGGACCGCCTTCATTAGACAGAAGGAATCCACCACGGAATGCCTGCTTCAGATTTAAAAATATCCTGCTGAGACATGTTGGCAGTGCTTCATCCAGACGCTGCAGAAACTTCTCAGGTGAGAAGAAACCCGCTGTGATTAGCACTATAGAGTTCTTTAAGGCCACCGGCCTCTTCCCATTAGGAGTTCCATCCATCTCTGGTGGCCTTTTCCTCCTGAAGCTGGGAATGTGCCATCTCCCACCCCCAACCCTTTCCCACCCACTCCATACAACCAGCTTGAGGGCCTCACATCAGGATCGAATAATAAACTACGACAGGCTTGCCTATTAAGCACTGAACGTTTTCCTCTCCCAACCCCCTCTAGTCTGCTACTCCTTCTGTGACTGTGACTGCTTCGAAAGCATGGACCTCAAATTTCCCCACTGTTTTGTTGACTCCAGGCTTTTTATTCAAGGGCCTGTCTGGCAGGAGATGTCCTACAAACACATCAGCAATAGCAGATGGCAAATGCTAACAAAAAGGGGATAAAAAGGATAGAAATGATTTCCTCCTACATATTTACATTTACCTGCTCCAGAGATGGTGCATTTGGGGTTCTATCCATTACTAAGTGTGAGCATACGTTGCGCCTGTAATGACCTCATCATGTTTCGTGATTATGGCCTGCTGCCGCCGAACACTTGCAGACAACACTGTGAACTTGAAACTGGCACTCCAATCTCCCCGTGGCCTGTCAGTCATGAGAAGCGCATCTTTATGCCAGCAAGCCCCTCGCATGGAGTCTGACATGGCAATCTTCAGTAAATTACCCTGTCACTGACAATCTTGCAGTTATCTCGCAAACAATCAAGCAGGCAATCAAACTGTTCTGAATTGCCAGTTCAGGACCTGAGAGGCTGCCAATGTCTCCATTCAACAGGGGCATGAAAGCGGCACAGCCCCCCCGTGACACTGGACGATTTATTTTTTTATTTATCCACCTCCTTATTTGTTTGTCTGCTTGGCTTTTTCCCTGGTGAGAGGGGTTTGCAGAGTCTTCGAAAAGGGCCCCATTCTGACTCAGCGGTTATGGGAAAGTGACCCAGGCCTTCCCCATCGGCTCACAGTGGTGTCCTGCATCTGCTTAATAAACATCCTCATTTACTCCACTCTGTGACGTGTGGCCGCCGCCTATCATCTAGGTGCTTTCTGTTAGAACGCACGCTAAATCATAGCTCTGGCTGTGTCCCACACACATACGTCATATGCTAATTGTAATGGCCACTTCAGAGAAATATGGACGTGGAGAAACTTTCTGGGAACGGTAGGTTAGGCATTCTTTGTCTTGCTTTTGATAAAGAAAATCAGAGAATCTTTCATAACAGTTCTGGCAACGTGACGCAGAAATCAGGTTAATGTTACATTGAAGCCTTTGGATTGGAATTCCCAAGGTAAAAAGCCAAAAAATCTATACAGCGTCAGAGGTAAGAGCCTGGCCTGTGGAATCCTCTAGGCCCTGGCTGTGTGAGCTTAGAAAGATAACCAACCTGGCCGAAACTCAATTTCTTTGCCTTTAAAACTGAGTGATATCAATGCATATATCATAGGGTTATGTGATGGGGAGTTGACAGATATAATATCAGTCTGGCATACAGTATGTGTTCAATGAACAGTAGGTATTACTATAACCAGAAACTCCCTGAAGTTTTCCACTTTTTCAATTTATAAAAACTGGACATAAAAATAAATGAAATGAATGTCCCCTGATCAGAGTCATTCACTGGTATGTGCTATGGGTAGGTTGCATCTTGGCAAGAATGCTATGTCTTCAAATAGTGATAAGATCATAATAATGGGTGGTAATAATAAATGCTATATATTGCACAGGATTTACATATATTCTTGATTTAAATCCACATGGTAACCCTACAAAGCAGAATAATACAACCCTTAAGCTGCAGACTCTGGATCAGGGTATCTGGGTTTGAATCTCAGATCAGCGACTACCAATCTGCTGACCTTGGACAATGAACTGCTCTGTGCCTCAGTTTCCTTATGTACAAAATGAAGAAGATGATAACATTAGAAGGCGCTGTTGGGAGGATGAAAGCAGTTATTACATATTCAGGACTTGGAAGAGCGCCTGGTGTAGTAAGCACTCACTAAACTGTGTATTATCCCCCGCATCACGGTATCACCCACCCTATAGAGTTGGAAACTGAGGCTCAGAGAAGCCGAGTAAGTTATCCAAGAGGCGGAGCAGCAGCTTTGGAGAAAAAGTAGGAAAAGGCAACCCGTGAGATCATCACCCTTGTCTTCTTCATTATCGGAAGGAGGAGATGTTTCCTTCCCAAAGGGAGGCTGAAGACAGGGCAGTGGACACCCATCAAGCTGGGAAAGCGTGAGCAGCCATGAGATTTAATCACTTCTGAAGGCCTGTCTGCTCCTACAGCTGGGGAAGTGTTTGGCTGTTTGAAATGAACATCTGAAAAGGAATCAACATGAGAAACAAGATGCCTGGGAATTCATTCCCTGCAAGGCAGGCTGCTGAGGACCACGCTATTTACCTGTGAGACTCAAACCCCCTTTCAGCCCTTTACTGCTGGCACAAGGTTGCACTTCTGGGTGGGCTGCAGGTTTGTGTCGGCTGTTTCCAGCCCCTGCCTAGTTTGCTCTGCAAGACTTTTTGAGGAGCTCCTAAACAGTCAAGAGATTTAACCTCAAAGCCTTAATTGAACACCTACTAGTGATGCTACACTCAGGGGGAAGGGGGTCACGGGTAAACAGAGAGGTTACAGAGAAGCCACCGCAAACATCTGAATATTTCCGAGTTGGCTGAAACATGCACAGCTTTTCTGTCTCGGGGAGGCTGCCTGAGTCCATGCATCACTCCTACACGGAAGCAAAGTCTCCAGGAATGAGAGGAGGTTTATTTCATTTATTTCCTCTTTGATCTTCGTAAACTGGGCAGCTTTGGGAGAATCCAGATGGAAGCATTTGGGTCAGTTTTGGGTGCCTTTTGTTCCCTGCAGCTTGGTATGCGAGTGACTCCCTCTACAACCTGCATGAACTCCCCGGTTTTCTTGGGCATTAAAGGCTTCAGAGGAGGATCCAAATTTACTTTTCTTAGTTTTATTTTGTGACAGGGTGGCACAAATCGACTCCCACAATTCACTTCAGGCGCCATGGATAGCGCTGCTAGCGTGTGCATGCAGCACTGGTTTGGGAACTAGGCAGCAGCTCAGATTTGAAAAATGAGCCCCACTTTTCCCAGGCCATGGTTTGCTGAGAGGGACTACCAACCACCAAATCCACCTTCCCCACTCAGTGGGTCAGGAGGCCGTAGGGTGGACTGAGTAAAACGTGGGCTTTGAAGACTACATAGTCTCTCATTTATAGGACGCTCAAGAACAGGCAAAGTTCATGAATTACAGTAGAAAGTTAGAAACTGTGGTCACCTTTATGGGGAGGCATTAGCTGGAAAAGAATATAGGGGACTTTTCAGGTTCTGAGAATTTTCTAGATCTTCATCTTATCCACTTGGCTACACAAGTGAATATGTCTATAAAAATTCATCAAGGTGTATATTTAAGATTATGCACTTTATGTATTTGCTAACAGACTGACTTTAGGCAAGATAATCACCCTCTCTGTGCCCTGTCTTCCTTATGTACAAAGTAGGCATGATGAGGAGGATGGTGATGGTGATGATGGTGATGATGATGATGATACTTCAAGGAGCATTGGGAGGATTAGAGAAGATAATCCACATAAGGTCCTTAGAACAGTTGTGAGTACCTAGTAACCTACTAAGTGTCTCTGAGTCATTTCTACTTCTTTTCTTCTTTGTGAGTCTTCTTGGCATCATATATGTTTGTTTCGCATCCAGAGTGAGGGACTTGCCAAATTCTCATTTTCCCAGGAAAAATACAGGGTGTTAAGGTGGTGAACGCAATATACCCTAGGGCTATTTTTGAGATGGGTTAACAATGGGGAGGTGGGGAAATCAATGAAGCACTGGCGAGAAGGCAGGAGGCAACAAGCTGGGGCAAGAAGGGAGAGACCTGCGCTGTCTGCTCTTTGTGATGGAAATGAAGAGGGGGCAGGAGGCGCTGGAGGGCACCCTTCTCTGAGGGCTGGCAAAAGCCAAAGGCTCCTGAGTTTTAGCCAGCAGCATAAAGGGATTCTTGAGTAAAAAAGAAATATGGCGACCATAGCATTTGTTTTGTCTCGGGAGTTATTTTGTTTTAAGGTGAGCTCCTGCAGGACTCTGAGTAAAGTGTGGGGGGCTCCTGGCTAATATTTTTCTGCCCGGCCCCTATCTATATAAACAATTTGAGTTTCCCAAATCAGCATACCAGCATTATTCTGGCAGCCTGATCTTACATAAGCTTGCAAAACATACACTCCTTCAGCCAGCAGGAGCAATCGCCTTGCCAATCTGCCCTCTAGAATTCAGGGTGGGCATTGGACCCTGAGATAGCTCAGAGATGCAAATCTTCCAACACCTTAGGGTATCTGGTCAACCCTACATGCATGGGGGTGGAGGTGAGGAGAGGCAGAGGGTCAGAGAGCACCCTGAAAGGGAGAAACAGGGCCCAGGGCTCATGGGGGTCCTAGTCCCGGTGAGGGTGCCCTTCCCAGACAGCATTGCTGATCCTGGCCAGTCCCTGCCACTGGAACAGCACTTAGAAAATTTTAAGGTGGGCACTCCAAAGCTCAGGGAACCACTGGGCTCCTATCCTAGTTAGACAAATAACACAATAATAAAGTCTTTAGAGTCAGAATGGTCTGGTTTTAAAACCTGTTCTATCATTCATTAGCTATGTAAATTTGGCAAGTGACTGACCTCCTGTGACTCAGTGTTCCCAGCTATAGAATGGACTTAATAGCACCTACGTCACCAGAGAGCACGGAGATGCTAAGACGGTCCCTGTGAAATGAGAAGATGAAGGTACTGCACTTAACACAGAGGAAGAGCTCAATAAATGGAGGCTATTCTTAATGATACTTCCCGCTCTCCACCAGGGAAAGGCACTGTTCTATTTGCATTTTACCCAATGCCTGCTGACAAGTTGGAAGTGAGGGATAATTGAAAGTATTCTGGCTTGATGTAACTAAGAAGTGAAAGGAATGGGCAAGGCTGACTTGATTTAACCTGGCAATATGAGATTAGTTCTTCATTGCTGCTGTTAGGTCTCCCGCATTGCCAACCTTTTAAAGCAATAGATTGGCTGACAGTGTGCTCATTTGGAAAGTTTCACCTGCCATTAATACCCTGGCTGCCTGATGGACTGTCATTCAGCAGGCATCTCGCCTCTCCCTCCACAGGGCAACCGCCATCCTTAAACATTGCAAGAAGTAAAATTGTATTTGCACTCCTTCTGGAAGGCCTGTTGGAAGTATTCCTCTTGCTTCTTGTCAACTCTTTTTGTCAGTCTGTGAATTCCAAGGCCCGGGATCCTTGCTCCAAAAGCACCTTCCAGCTTTTCTTATAACTTAGCAATGGAAAATCCATCATGTCCAACCAGAGATCTGGCAGAGTGGAGGCCTCCCTGAGAGCTGCTTTGCTGGCTTTCCTAGTCTTCAGGATGGATGTGGGAAAGAAAGCAAAGGCTGCCTAGGACAACCCAGGCACTGTTACTGAAGGCAGGGATATGATCCAGGTAAGACCTCTCTTTGATACGACTCTGGCTTTACCTTGAAGCTACTGGGGCATCTGGTCGACCCCACATGACTGGGGGTGGGGATAAAGGATGGTAGAAATTTTATGACAATGATCTTGAAGTGCATGTCTAGATTTTTTTTTTTTTTGAATGGTTCTTCATCAGAAATGAAACAAACGGACAAAAACCAAAACACTATTAACCAAACCCTTTAAAACCAATGCTTCTCAAATTCTAACCAGCATCAGAATCACCTGGGGAACTTGTTAAAATGTAGATTCTAATTCTGTAGTCCTAGACTGGGGCTTGAGAGCCTGCATTTCTTACAAGCTCCTAGGTGATGCTGATGCTGGTATTCTGAGCACCGTACTTCTATAAGTCAGGCACTAAACCACTACTGGTCAAGTCGTGCTCCCTGATTCCTTGTCCCGGGATCACCTCAGTGATGTTAAGATACTGACCCCTGTTGTCACCCACACCCACTAAGTTCCTGAGAGCGGAAACTGGGACTCTGCATTTTAATGAAAAGGCCCCAGTGATTCCTTAGTTCACTAAAGCTTGAGACCCCCTGCTCTGAATTACTGAAAACACCTTTCACATACCCACAGCGGCACAACTGACCCTCAACACAACTGACCCAGCACAACAACCCTAAACCAGCTTTTCCAAATTATGCCTCCTGGGGATGTTAATAGGGGTTCCCTGAAATAGAAATGGGGGTGGGACAGGAGGGTCTGTGGTCCAATGCAGTTTGGCAGATGCTGGTTAAACAAAGTTAAACTGGTTTAATCACACCAGGAGTTCTCAGAGCCCTTGATGAGTGAATATGCATCAGGAATCTTTACTGTTGCAAGGGAGTGTGCAGTATTTCCTGACCATGGACCCCGTTTGGCTTGGAGCATCTCCCTGCAACAGTCTCCCTGCAATCAGCCTTACTGGTTGGGGAGCACTTCACGAGAACACAGAGCTCTAGGTTTGGGGGTTCTATCCCAGGAAGGACCAGCCAAACCTTCATCTATTCAACAGTCATGAGTGGCAGCCCCAGGCTTGATTGACTGTCTCATAAAATGCAGGTTTTTGGGTGATCAGGCCCAATGCAAACCACATCACCACTACTAGCACATCAGCTCAGAGCCTCTGTCCTTGGGCTCCCAGAGCCTCCCCCAAACCAATGCATTTCAGCATAGGGGTCCTGTGCTAGGTGACAGTATCCTGGGGGCGTCAGCACAACCATGAAGTGTTAATGGCAACCATGTCTTATGAGAGTTGATAGTTGGCATTTACGAAAAGTTTACTAAGTGCCAGGCACCATGCTAAGTGCTTTACATGCATCCTCTCATTAAATCACCACCAGAACTCCAGGCATCATTAGCCCTGCTGTTTACAGATGAAGAATTGCAGATTTAGAGAGAGGTTAAATACCTCGCCTAAGACCATGCAGCTTTTGTATGGTGGGGCTGGGTTCTGAACCCAGTTTGCTGCACTCCAACGTTAAATCCTACATGCAGCTGCCATGATAGGTCTGTTACCGTTAAACATTCCGAGTGGCCGATACACAGGAGCTGTTGTACCTGCCACTATGACGTGCTTAGCGCCTGCACCAAGCTCTTTTAGTTAAGGCAGGACTACGTCAAACAGAAGAGGGACAATTTAAAGACACACTGAAGGGCGATTTATTTTTTGGAAAACTGGGACACAGAATGTTTTAGCTGCCCTCCGCCCCAGCTCCTAACTTTACCAGCTTACACTTCTGACTTGGGTGGACCACCACAGGGCTGTCCCCCTCACCAGCGGCTTAAGCTCCTCTGTGCTTTCTCAGCCTGCATCATTCAACCTTATCCAGACACCATCCAGTAATGCTCACAAGAACCCTTTGAGGAGGCTTCTGTGATCTCTGCTTTGCAGATAAAGAAACTGAGGCTCAGAGAGGTTAAGGGCCTTGCCCACAATCACACAGCAAGTAAATGATGGAGGAGTGATTCACCCCTAGGCTGTCCACCTCCGAAGCCTACACTCTTGGTTTCTACCCTCCCTTCTTCATAGGAGGCTGTGAGTGATCACAGCCATATCAAGGTTCCCTGTGAATGTTGTAGAATGTGGGGAAGGAAAGGCCAAGCCTTCAGAAAACATTTTTTTTTCGAGTTGCTGTTTCTTTCTGTCTTTCTCTTTCACCCTCTCTCTCTCTCTCTCTCGCTCTCCCTTCTTCCCCTCCCCCTCCCATTGCTGCTTCTCCGCAACCCAGACAGAGCATCAAGGAATAATGATCTCACTTGATCAGAAAGTTTTCACCTCGGACATCCCTGACAGGCCTCTCTGGCACAGTCTCACCCTTGTTAGCCCAGGGCCATGTTTTTATCCCCAGGGGCTTTCTACCCTGCCTGCAGCTGTCTTCCCCCCTTTCCTGTTACAAAAAGCCAGTGGCAACAGAGAGCAGGGGCCTTTGATCTCAGCCACCCATTTCCCCACATGCTTGCCCTTGCCCTGCTGTTTCTGGCCTCTCCCAGCCCAGGCTGCTCCACCCCACACGCCTGTTGACCTCATCAACCAGCATTTCCAAGAGTGCACTGACAGGTCGGACAGAAGCGAGCCGATGGCCGGGGAGTCCAGGCCCGGCCGGGGGTGGCAGCCTGGTGGGGTGCCAGACAGTGACCTGCTGGGCCCCTCAGAAAGGCAAGGGGTTGTCACCACCGACACCTCTGAGCAACAAGCCGGAACAGTTACTTTCCGCCTGAGGAGAGATCTCGTCTCTTGGGGGGGAGGTGGGGGGAGGACCGGCCCCAAAGCTGAGAGAATTAGCAGCTTTGATGACCGTGTCAAGAATAGAGAAATACCCACAGCCCGGCAACTGGGAGAAGGGACCAGACTCAGCCATTTACAAACTGCCTGCTAGACTAGGGAAATCAGAAGTATGAATTCCTAAACACGGCCGTTACTACGCTCCAGGCACTGTGCTGAATACTCCCTAGAGATTTTCTCACTTAATCTTCACATCCACTCTACTGCGTCGGTACTAGGAGCTGGTATTGTACTGCCAGTGACGAACACAGGATCTGGAGGTCTGCAACACATTGTTTGTGTGGCTTTGGGCTAGTTACTTTACCTCTCTGAGCCTCAGCTTCCTCATCGGTAAAATGGAAATAATAATCATATCAGCATAATAGAGCTGTTGTGAAAGACGAAATAAGCTTTATGCAAAAGCACTTAGCGGAGAGTAACCATCTGTTTACTCTGGCTTCCTCACTATTCCGCATGTGGCCAAGCAAGCCATCGTGCGGGGGGTCTGGGCTCACTCAACAGCCATCCCTGGCCGCCCCTGCCTTTCCTCCTGTCTTGGAGGAGGATTATAGAGCTTGCCTACCTACTGCCATCAGCCCACAGGAAGCCGATACACTGGGTGAGCAAAGTCGGCTACAGAGGTGAAGAGCAGCAGAATCACGTGTTCACGTCTTAGTGAAAGAAACAGTGTATCTTACATTTGGAGTTTCTTGTCATTGATAAAATGGTGTCAGTGATATACAGTGACTTGGGTGTCATTGTCTGTATGTATGTGTTTCTTTAATCCCCAAATGAAACTTATTCATCCTAAAATAATCTATTGAATAAATGACAACTGCTTTTTATCCTAGATACTTTTCATTAAAGCTTTCATTCTTCAATTCATTTAATAAGGAATTGACCAAGACAGACGGGGACCCTGAGGTTGTGGGCCTAGATTCGAGAGGGGAAACAATGAACAAATAAATGTATAATAGACTTTGCAAGAGTGATAGTGTTTTGAAGGAAAGTAAAGCAGGGCAAAGGGTTGGAGAGGGTTCGAGGGGAGCCAGGGATGGCATCTCTGAAGAAGTTATGTTTGGGTAGAAACCTCAATGAAATGAGGAAACAAGTCACGGAAACATCTGAGGGAAAAGCATTCTGGGCAGAGGGAACAGCAGGTGCAAACGGCCAGGGTTGGGATGTATTTTGTGAGCTCTGGGAAGAACAAGATGGTGGATGCTGGCCCAGTGGAGGGAGAGGAATAGAAGGACAAAATGAGATCAGATGGAAGCAAGGACCTGCTGATGCAAAGCAATGGCCAACGTTGCACCTGGACGCCATTCTACGGGAGATGAGACGCCCTGGGAAAATACCAGAAGAGGCGTGATGTGACCTGACTTTCAAAAGTATTCTTCTGAGGGCTCTGTGTGGGCTAGACTGGCCGCTACAGGAACAGTAGCCCAGCCTAGCAAAGCTGGTGGCATGATCTGGGTGGAGGTGGGAAGACATTAAGAAACCAGGGCCTTCATAATTAAGAATAGAGATTGGAGGGGCCAGACAAGGGTGCGTCCGCAGATCTGTGCGGCAACACGCAGGGACAAACGTGGCAGGAGAGAGAGCCAGGGAACCTGCCACGGAGATGTGAGCCCAGGGATGTCTGCAGCGTCCATATGCCAATCAAGTCGCCACTGCCTTGCGAAGCAGAGCATCTCGGCTTGTCTCCCCATCAGGCAGCCCAGGGCCACCACGCTTGGAGACATCACTCACTGCAGGCTCTTGAGCTCCCCTCTAAAGGGCACGTATTGTGCCAAGTCAGTGGTTCTCAAAGCGTCAGCATCATCTGGGCATTCGCTAGAAATGCACGTCAGCGGGCCCCATACCAGACCTATCGGATGAGAAACTGGGGGAGAGGCCCAGCCTGACCTGTGGCTCATGCCTTCCAGTGACTCTGATGCCCACTGACCTACCGGAAGCACTGTGCTAAGTGTTTTGCACGTATAAACTCATCTAAGCCTCACAGTGTCCTATAAGGTAGGAACCGTCATTAGCCCCACTTTACGGAGGACAAAACTGAGGCTCAGAGAGAGGGAGACAGAATGACTTGCTTCTGCTCACACTGTGCAGCAGTGGAGGAGCCAGGACGTGAACCAGAGCTTCCTGACCCCAAAGCCTCGTTACCACCCTGCCAGGCTGCTTCCTCCTGCCACGGGCAATGAGGAAACATAAGGAAAGGCCCTTCTTTCTTCCCTGCTCTGAGCATGTGCGTTCAGGAATAATCCAAGCAGACACATCAGTTTGAAGGAAGAGGGGTCGTTGCGATTTTGGGGACCAAGGGGCTAAGTGGAGGGAGGTAAAGCCAATACTTGGGGTAAAGTGCACTCTGCCCAGCCTGGCACACACAACCTGTCTCTGTCTGTCCAGACCTGCTTCCCCAACCTCTCCCTCCTCCACTCTCCACACCCTGAGCCTTCTCAGATGTCCCCCATGTGCTCTGCTGCCTCTGGCCTCTGTGCCTTTGCCATTTTCTTTGCCCACAATGCCCTTCTCTCTTGCCTTATCTAATTCCTCTGTAGCTTTCAAAATTCAAGCTTTACCGGCTCTGGAAGCCTTCAATGTCCCTCTGCTGGTCTGCCATCGCCCCTTGGCCTTATGTCTATCATGGACACTTAGGATACAGCTTTGCAGTGACTGGTTTCACATATGCCTCACCCCCCCCATGAGACTGTGGATTCTTTGCGGGTCTCTGTGTCTCGTTCATTCCTGCAGAGGAGAGGCTCGGTGTATATTTGTTGAATGACTAAATGATTTGGGGGGTTCTGTCCAAGAGTGTGGCTTGTTTGGGGGGAGGTGTTTGCCATCATCACCATCAGTGAGAAGAGGTCTGTGCAGGGCAGGGACGAGAGGTGGTGAGGGAGGCCCACCTGGGGCGCAAAATTAAAGAAGGCGCTCACTCTCAGGTGTGAGGTTCCTCTGTTCACCCTAGTCTAGGTCCTGGGTCTCACATAGATCTTGGCTCAAACCAGCAATGCCAGGCACCTGTTCTCTGAAGGGTGACTGGGTCCCTTTGGGGGAAGCACGTACTGGATTTAAAGCCAGGAAACTTAAGCCTCTGGCTCCTATCTGCCCCACCCTGCTACGTGGCCTTGAAGAAGTTACTTTCCCTCTCTGGGTTTTGCAGCCCCTGAAGACTGTATATTTCAGCCTTTCTGTATCTGACATTCCTTGGTTCCATGATCTCACAGCGCCATGATCTCCCTATCTCATGAAGACATAGTGTCCCTCAGTGCGTGGCCCTACCCATGGGTAGTGCTGGTAGTACTGGCTGGGCAGATCAAGGATGAAATACCTTGAGGATTGAAAAGGGAGGGAATTCCCTGGAAGAGGCTTGGATTTTGCTGTGCGTGTGGAGAGAGGCGCAAGCATTGGGCACAGAGCTTTGGGGGACACCTTGCAGTTTTCTTTGGATTCACATTTGGCCGCATAATTCTGGCCCCTCTCCAGTCCCCCAGAGCTCGTGGCTGAGAAGATGGAAAGTCAAAGAAAAGAGCACAGGCTTTGGGGCAGCTGCTCTCGCTGCAGCGTGGAGAACGCCTAGCTATTTAAAGTCCAACTGCTCCAGTTTCCCCCGCTGGCCCCCGGCATTCCATTGCAGAAGTACTTTGTGGCAAAAATGCACTCCAGATCCAAAACTGGGGGGCGGGGGGGAAAAGCTAACACCAAGGCTATTTTTCAGAACGCTGCAGAATTTGTGCTGCTGAGGGGCTGAGGGTGTTAAGGAGATCTGCCCTGCTCTGATCCCGGGCACGAAACTCAGGTGCTGCGAGGGGCCTACAAGGAGGGCTCTTGACCTGCTTTCTGAACCCTGACTTGGCTACATTCTAGCTGGGGGACCCGGGTAAGCCACTTCACTTCTCCGGCCCTTAGTTTCTGCTTCTATGTAAAGGATAATAAGAGGCTCTCAGGGCTCTCATGGGCTACTGCCATGATTTATTTGGGCAGTTTGGTAACGTCTGAGCACAGGCCTGGCCTCTGATAAGTGGTCCATGCATCAGGCCTTTGACATCGAACCAAAGGACACTCCCTGTGCTGGTACTTTCCAGCTCCTCAGGTACGTTCCTGGGAGATGCTAGTGTCTATGTCAGATTTGTCAGCCCTGGCATTACTGACACTTTGGGCTGGACCATTCTTTGTGGTGAGGTTGTCCTGTGCTTGCAGGACCTTTAGCAGCATGCCTGGCCTCCACCCACTAGATGCCGGCTGCACCTCCTCTCTTTCTCCTTGTTGTGACTCATAAAACGACAGACACTGACAGTGTCCCCCCGAGAGCAAAGTCACCCTTTGCAGGGAGCAACTGGTCTGGACTGAGGGGAGGATTGTGGGAGCAACGGAGCTAATCATGGCACCGGGGCCCTTGAACCTTCATTCAGATGCTGGTCACAGAAACCAAGAGGGTAATCTCTGCCATCTAGGCGGTTTCTCTGGCCAAGGCAAAAATAGAGGAAGCCAACAGAATGATACAAACGTTACCTCTCTGCCACCAGTTAGACCTGTGTTTTGATCCTTTAATTCCCTAAAATAAGTCCTCAGTGATTTAAATTATCAACTTTTTTTTTGCAGATTATGCATTTTAATTACAATTGTATGATGAATATTTGATTTGTTATCTAATCAGGGAAAAATATATAATCCCTTAAGAGACACTTAATAACCATTTAAACTATTAAAGATTTGATTAGAAAAGACTGAAGGTGCTATGTTAGGTAAACTCATGAACAACAAATTCCACGGTCAAATAAATTTACTGTGAAAGGGGAAAGTTTCTTACTATGGGAAAGTTTTACCTTGGAGGTGATTTTTCCGAAGACCTTTTTGCGACAGCACACATTCTGTACTTATTTGAACCTTCTTCAGAAACAACTTCCAAATTTCATTAGTGTTGTAGAAGAAATGTGATGCTGGCTTTAAGGTAGAAAAGCAGTATGTTGTAGTGGTAGGCTGAAAGGCCTGTTTTGAATATGACCTTCTTGAGGTACCTTATCTGGGAAATGGAAAAACTATGAAGAGAGAGACTCATAGACCTTGCATTTCTGGTGTGAAGAAACAGGTAACATAGAAGAAAGAAGGGGTAATTTAGGGGTGTGACATTTGCTGTGAAGGAAACAACAGAGGGTGATGGGAGAGAGAGAGGTGAAACTTCCAGGTCAAGATAGGCCTCTTTGGGGCCTTTGAGCTGAGACCTAAGAATGAGTAGAAGAAACCAGTCAGTCACGCAAAATGCCCAGGTCAGAGTATTGCTGGCCCTGGACCAGCAAAGGCTCTTAGGGAGGATGAACTTAGCTTGTGCAAGGATGGGAAGGCTGGCCAGAGTGGATGAAGCAGGGCTGCTACAGAGGCTGTTGGGGACACAGTGAGAGAGAAGGCAGGGACCCATCATGGCAGGCCCTCTAGGCCAAGGTGAAACATTTGACTTTGATTCGAGCTACAGGACAAGCCCTTTGAGGGCATGACATCATCTGATTTACCATGTAAAACTATCCCTCTGGCTGCTGTGTGGAGGCACAGAGAACATGGGCACAGCAGCAGCTGAGAGATCCCGCTGGTTGCCTATTCCCATGATCGAGGTGCCTCCAAAGCCCAGCACAGTGCTCTTGAAATCTTACTGAGTATAGCTTTTCTATGCAATGGAGAATGGATTCTATCTTTTTTTTTTTTAACCTCAATAGAATAAAAGAAAACTGAACCCTCAATTCTCAGTCTCCTAAATAGAAGATTCTCTAGTCCAATGTGCCTAGGAAATCAAAGATCTTATTTCAACTGGAAGATCCTGAATAATAATAACAGCCCCCTGTCGCCATGTGGTCCTCTAGGAGTTCAGCTGCGGCTAGTTCTGCTTCCCTCCCAAAGAAGAGAGCCCCAGTGCCTGGCCGGGTGGCAGTGGCCTCTAGGTCAAGTTTTCCTTCTAAGCATTAGATATATTGCTTTCCTCTCTGGGAGCTAATCATTTATGGCTCCAGTTACATTTCCCACAAGGTCTTTGGACTGCAAAGGGAATCCTTATCCAACCCAATTAATAGAGCGATGTTGCACTTTTAAGCTGTCCCCCACCCAACCCATCCATCAACATGATTTGCACACATTAATCAAGGCATTTACAATGGGTTCACCAAGATTTCCCTCTCACTGGATGAAGAAATGGGACTATTTGGACTTGTGAACCATAACTCTTCCAGAGTCCCTGAAGTCCCGAGCTTGGCTCTGCTAAACGCACAGACGAGGTGAGTTATTAAATAATAACTAAATGCCGGGAGATAAATGCCGGGATAGCGTCCCTGAATCATGTCAAACCAATTTGGATGGTTATGGGATGCGGAGAGAGGGGGAGGCGACGGTCGGTGAGGTGTGGGTTTCGTCTGTTCCAAGTGCTTTTGGACAGACTCCAGTGTTATTTCTCCTCATTTAGACCTGGCTGGAGTGCCCTGAGCTCAGGCCAGCACCCACATCGCTTAACCCAAGGCAGCCTCCTTTGGAGCAAAACAAGGAACCAAGCTTCACAGATGAAGGTGGGCTGGGAAATTCCGTTCTGAAGAGCAGCCTGACTGAAGCCCTTAATTTAGAGAGAGAAATGCCAATGCTGCTGGTGGATGGAACAGCCCCTACCAGGGGCTCCTGATCACACAGATCCGCGGAATTGAGGGCGACAAGGAGAAAGGCTGAAGACCCTGGGCTTTAGTATTGCGACGGGCTTTCTTTCCTGACCTGCAGTCAACACCCATGCTCCGGGACAGTCCCTTCCTACCCTGTCTGCCCTCACACACTGGATTGTAGTAATAATACCACCATGTTTATACATCTTGTCTTTTCAGATGGATTCAGTGAGCTCTTTGCGGACACTCTGTGTCATGTCCGTCTTCGTATTTCCAAAGGCCTAATGTTACTAATGTCTAACATTGAGTAAACCCTCAACGAATGTTTGTTAAAACATGAATGAATGGCTGATGGATGGATGGATGGATTCACACCCTAATGACAGAGAGTTAAAGGATTTTAAAGTTTTGAGACAAACATTGGCCACCTCTCCAACCAGGAATGGAGAGCACTTCTAAAACATACTAAAGTTATTTACTCAGAAACTAAACAGGAAAATGTGTTTATGTTTTTCCAATTACTTCTTTCTACTTGAAGTAAAATTCCCCTTTCTTCACTTCACTCCTCTTGTGTTCTGGAAGTTCTAGGGGTAGAGGTCTGGGAATAGGCACCATGACATTGGGCTGGGTCAGCCCACCCAGGGGAAACCATCATTTGAACAAGTTTTTCTCCAAATGTGGTCAGCAGACCACTTGAGTCAGAATCCTCTGGAGTGCTTGAAAAAAATGCAGATTCCTAGATTCCATATCTGACTTAATGAATCAGAATCTCAAAGGCCTACAAATCTAAATTTTAAACAAGCTCTCCAGTGTGGTCACGCAACACTGAAATCTGATGAGCACTGGTTAGAATCTCAGCGGTTCTGTCCTGTGGGAAAATTATGGGTTAGGTGCCATCTCTGTGGATTCAGCATCCATTCTAGACAATAACAACAACATTAATACTAATAACATTAAAGCTAGCAACAGCCAACACAGGAGGGTATCCTATGAGCCAGGCACCTTGTAAAACGTATCACACACATTTTCTCAGTGAAACTTCACCCCTGTTCATGGAGGTGGCATTGCCACGCCAATTTTACAGACAACAAAACTGAGACTTTGAGGAGTAGACTGACTTGCAGAAGTGGGATACAGAGACTGAGCCCCGAGCCCAGGCTCTTAACTCTATGATGCTACAGTGTCATCTATTCAGCAATCAGGGAAGTGACAGGAGAAGGAGCAAAGCATCTAACTTTCAGAGCTGTGTTGAAGCAGAACAGAGGGAAACAAAGACAACTCCCTAGTGTGGTCAGGAAGGACATGGGGCATGGTGACTCGTGGATAAGCTCAGCTTCGGAAGGGCCATCTCCTACCCCACCACCTCCGGTCCTCTGCCCACAGACTGGAGACAGCATCTGATAGGATTCCATGGGATCTTCAGACGGGCTCCCAGGCTGGCTCACAATGATGGGAGCCTTGGGCTTCTATAGACAGAGGGCCGGGGCCCCTGACTCCAAGTTCTGGGTGATAAAGGGGTGGAGGGAAGGAATAAGGACTGTCTTTCCAGGCCAGAGAGCCTACCAACGCCTCCCCACCTCGAGGTTCCCACTTTGAGAGAAAATCTACACCCTTTCTCCTACCCCTGGCTGTGATGAACTAAATCTCACACCTCTGTCTCGGTGGTGATAATTAAATATTATCCTCCTGTCACTTGATGTACATGTTGTGTGTATTCTCAGACTGTAATGAGCTCGTATTTGTCTTCTGTAGCAAAAATATTTCTTTGAGTCTCTCCTTTTTCAAATTGGGGTGAGCAGTTCAAGTAAAGATCTCTCACTATTAAAAAGACAGCCTGCTCCCCGGCACGTCTGTCTGAACCGTTTCTACTACTTCTCAGGGGCCATGGCAGGTGAAGTTTGTCCCTTCAGAAGCAGCCAATGCTTCCTGAGTTTAAGTTGGTGGTCATATGGTTGGCGGTGTTGGGAGAATTTGAAAGCAATGGGAGTAAGAAGGTAGGAATCCATAAATTGTTTTGGGGGGATATTTGAAGGCAGCCTTTAAAAATTGTTTTGGGGGGATATTTGAAGGCAGCTTTTTTCAACAGGGTTTCTTGTCTAAGAACCAGAGAATCCAGAAAGTATTTGAGTGAAAAATTCCCCAAGTTTTCCAAGGAAGGTACTTAGTACCATTCTAGATGCATCGGAGAGAAGTTCATTCATTCCACATAATGGCTGGCTTAGGTCAGTGGCTCTCAAAGAGAACCTGCGTTGGCATCCCCTGGAAATTTACTAGAATCTGCAACAGCATTCTCTGGAAATTTACAAGAGATACAAATTCTTGCATCCTACCCCAGACCTAGGGAATCAGAAACTGGGGTAGGGTTTAGCAATCTGTGTGTAATCAAGCCCTTCAGGTGGTTCTGCTGTAAGCTAACATTTTGGAACTACTAGTGTCTGTAGGCATTAGAGCTTGTTTCTCTCATGGAGGAACTCAGGTTGAAAAAGGCTGTTATGGGCTTCGAATATCTATATCCATATTTATATCTATATTTATATCAGTTTAAAATAAAAAAAACACTATCACTTTAAACTTGAGATTTTAAAAAAATGGAGAGCATTCCTAGATGGAAAAATGATTTGCCTCTTCCAGCTCACTTTGGAAGGGCACTCTATTATTTTCCCCATTCGTGAGGTTTATGACAAATGTGTTCACTGCAGCTGCTCCCCAGGCCTGGGCGTCTGCTCTTACCCACCCACTGCTACATTTAGAGACCCACACAGCTCTTCCTGAGAACTGGCAAAGCAGGACAGAGCCTGGGGCAGAACTTCCACCACCCCCTCCCCACCCCCCCCACCTCCCCAAACAAACAAAACAGTGATGTAATTAGTGTGCTACAGGATTGGATCTGCAGTTGATGAGGAACAACTTTAATATTTATCAATAAACAGCGAAGTGCCAAGCACACCTCCTAGGGAAGTAATTAACCACAAAGAAGGATACTCTGCACCGAGGAATCTCCTCCAAAAAAAGACCTCAGTTAATTGTGAATTGCTTACACCAGGTGAGACAGAATCCGTGCCTACCCCTCTCACCTGACACAAGCAACTCTGAATTAACTGGGAGTTTCTTTTTATAAACACGGGTGCAGAGCCTTTTTTTCTTGGTGGTTAATTACTTCCCTGGGAGGTTGTTTTAATAGTTCCCAAAACAAGGCCATTATTGTCTTTAGCATAATCACTGCCTCATTCGCTTTTGCGCCCTGCCTTTCCGGGTGCCTCTTGCCTCTGCCTGCCAGGAGGGACCCTGAACTGTGCCCCTTGGGCCATCCTCAGGCTGGGGACTTGCAGGGTTCCTCCTCCAGCCCCAGCACTTCAGGAATTTGGTTTTCTCCTGGTGGGAGCTGGGATCAGGGTGGGGCTGGTGGAGAGGGAAGTGGGCGGCGCAGGGCACATTGTGGGAGACTGAGTCCCCCTCCCCTGGGTGCACCGTTCCAGCCTGTTTGCTAAGCTTTCAGCTGCTGACACCAGCGACAGGGAAGAAAGCTAGGACAGCAGCTCCTTTCTGGAAGAGGAAGGAGTGGATCTGTAAACAACCGCTTTGCTTGGTGAAACCACCAGGGACCAGAAGCAAAAACAGTGAACATTACCAGGGAAAGTAGCGCGATTTTGACGGTCTCTCTTGGGGAAAAAAACATATATGGAGTCATGGCTCACTTTATTCAAAAATGAATTAAAGCAGCTTCTATTTTGGCTCTGTTTCAGGAAGGTAAATGAATGAATGGGAGCTCTGTAAACTGCATCAAGTCTATAAACTTTTTTTGATTGGTGTACTCCTATCAGCATATGCCCATCTGTTTACTTACAAATGGTAGACATGTTACAACTGCAATCAGAGGTTATGGAAGTTGTAAAATGTCTATCAGGAGGATGAAGAAAAATAAAAATAGTGTGTCTGATACTTTCAGCCTTAACCCAATGGATTGCACCTCACTCTGGACATCGGTGAAGCTGACCGACCCCTTGGGGCCATGAGGGCAGGGGCTGACGGTCCCAGGGCCCAGGGACTGGCACATACAAGACGATACATATTTTTGTTAAATAATCAGACTCATAGCCTCTTATACCCTGAAACAGCTTCTGCCCTGAGGGAATTCTGACCAGTTAGTCATTTTGGTAGGGTTGGATGACAAGCGTGTACTAATGTTACGGGAGAGCATGACTCTGTGTTCTCAGGAAATCAGGTGGTCCATATGCTACTGCACCCCATTTAGCCCCAGAATCTTAGCACTCCATCAGGAAACAACACAGGGAAATTCAGCCAGGGGTACAGAACAGAGGTTAGCAAACTTCCTGTAAGGGGTCAGAGAGTAAAAATTTTAGGCTTTGTCTAGGCCAACTAACCAACATTGCCTTTGAGGGTGAAAGCAGGACAAAACATAAATGAATAGTCGTGTCTGAGCTCCAACAAAACTCTGCTTATGGACACTGAAATTTGAATTCCACATAGTTTTCACGTGTTGTGAAATATTCTCCTTCTTTAGGTTTTTTTCCCCGCAACCGTTAAAAATGTAAAAACCATCTTTTGCTCGCAGGCTGGTACAAAAACAGGCAGTGGGTCAGATTTGGCCCAAGGGCTGTGGTTTGCCAACCACTGGGTAGAACATGGACTTTGGAGTCAGAGCTGGGTTTGGGTCATGATTTTACTATTGGTGACTAAGTTATCTTTAAAAAAGTTACTTAATTGCTCTCTAGGCCTTGGTTTCCTCATTTGTAAAAGTAACATCTCAAAGGGCTGAAAGGATGAAGGGATGCACTGCTTACCACCTCTTAGCTCAGGGTGAGCACATACTGTCATCACCAGCACAGATTTGTTTGTAACTCCCTGCCCTGGAAGGCCTGGCAGGGACGGTCACCCAAAGGCAAAGCCGGGGCCCGGCCACCTTTCTGTGGCGACGTGTACTTGAGAAACCAAAGCCAGCATCCAATCCCAGTGCCCCCGGCCCATGTCTCCAGGAGCCCCCGCTGGCCCGAGGATGCCCGTTCTCTGCCGCGTTTGCTTCAAAGGAAATGTTACAACAACATTTGACAATAGCTGAGGGGAGGTCTTTCAGGATAAAGGACTCATGATGACCATCTATAAACAATGCTCTGCTCTTGAGGGGCCGGGAGTTAGAAGACGCTTGCTCACCTCCCTCATTATCCTTGTTATCCGCACAGGAGGTTTCCATGGCAACGTTGCATCCGGGCCCTCTCCAGCCGGTCTGGCAGACACACTGCCAGCTGTTCTGACCCAGTGTGCATCTCCCGTTGCCGTTGCACAAATCGGGGCAGCCATCTGGTTGGAGAAATGGAGAGGATGAGAAGGAGGAACGTGAGGCCGCGCTGGGGCAGCAGGGGAGCCATGCAAAGGGGGAACAAGGCCACAGGGCAGCCGCTGGGCCAGCCGCAGAGTGGGGCCCGGACCTGCCTCGGGAAGAGCCGGGGAAGCAGGCGACTCATGCGGTTGCAAGACGTTAGCAGGGGCCCAGATGCAGAGGATCCCCAGTGACACTGACCTGTGCGTAGGGGTCTGAGGCAACCTTCCCAAAGTGGGGAACATTCCGGAAAGCTAAACTAGCCCTGAGCTTACGACACACCTAGCCAGGCCGTTATTTCCAGCCCGTTGGCTCAGGATGGTTGCTACCTCAAGAAAAATCTTTTCTTTCTTTCTGTTTTCAGAAGAGCCTTCTGCAGAAGAGAGAAAATTCCCTATCAACCCAGAATGGAGGCAGAGTGCCCTCCATCTTTCAGAATTTTAAAGCTAAATTTACATGCGATTAGCACGAGCTTCTTAGGACCAAGAGCTGGATGGTTCTGCTGGGCTATTTTCATATTTCTGTAGTATTTCGCTTTAAGGGGCACTTAAAAATGTTGGCTGCCAATCATTCAACCTATTTATGGCATGATTTTAAAATACTGCAGGATTGGAAGGCTGGGGAAAGAGTAGGTGCTGAGTGCCATGAATCGGGAAAAGATAGAGGAATGCTTATGCCCGTGGGGGAAGGCAGTGGGGTTCGAGGGATTCCTATCTTGTGGTTTTCTTTTCCTTTTGGGGGGGTGTGTGAAAGCAGTAGCCTACCTCATTCTCTAATTGCTCCAGCACCCAAAACAATTGCAGCTACTACTCCCCTGACCTGAGCGTGGGCAAAGACACCCTGGATGAGGAAAGAAGAGAAAGAGTGTGGGGGGCACTATAGAGAGATGGGGAGTCTCTGTGGCAGAGCCTCTGTCGCCATTTATAAGATGTAGAGAGAAGCACAGGATTGGTAGGATGTGGCCGCACTCACAAAACCTACTTGCTGGCAAGAATTCCTAGGTACGTTTTTATTTTTCTTTCCTTTAACGGCTTTACTGAGGTGTAATTTACATACCATAAAATTCACCTGTTTTAAGTGTACTGTACAAGGCAATGACTTCGAGGAAATTTACAGCGTTGTGCAACCTAGGTATGTTTCCCTACTACATTTAAATATATTCCGAAAGACCATTAATTTAATTGTCCTCAGAAAATAACTCTCCTGAACATCTCTCTCTCTCTCTCTCATTCTGTCTTGACATCTGCTACCATCTCTATCTCCATCTCTTTCTATATCTATTTTTAAACCACACAAAGAGCAGGGTAGCTTGGGCCGTGGCGGAGGGATGGAGCACTTTGTAATGATGGAGGTAATTGATTTGAAACCTTTGTGGCACTAATCTTCTGAATCGAAAGTGTGCGTCTCCCCCTACTTCTCTCTCCAGCATTCCAGAGGCCGTCACCTGGCAGCCTTCCTCTCTTCCCTCGAGTACCCCTTACAAGAATGCCGATAAACCTAATTTGTGCATGTGGCAGCGGTGGGAATTTAAAGGACTCCTCCTAGGAAGAAAGGGCTGGAGGGTTTGAAATTGAGTTGAAATTTACTTCTTTAAGGAGTTTCACTCCTCAATGCTTATTCCCTCCCATCCTTTCCAGAATGTGGTATGCGTGGGTTAGGACCTGGGAGAACAAGGTAAGCAACAGAGGAGACGTGCTACATTCAGAAGTCTCTGTAAGGAAGACGAGCTGTCTTGAGAGGAGGAATGAGGAGATGATTACCAGGGAATCTTTTCTTTTGTTGAAGAACCTGGCACTAAATCCAGGATGTGAGCAAATCATCAGTGCTTGCGTATCTGAAAAAAGACTTACTTGTCCCCATACCTATCCTCACAAAGCAAAGAGTCACATTTCCATTCCTTCCTTACCAAGGAGGTGACCACAGCCCTGCCTGGAATACCTGTGACTTTCCCCCTTTATACTTTGAGAGAGAGTGCTGGGAAGGGAAGCCAGCCCCAGTGGGTGTCAGAGAAATGCCACAAATATTTCTGCAGGAGCAAAATGCAACTCAGTAGGAAAAGCTCAAGGGACATTTCACAAATTCTCAAGGAAAAGAGAGTATCTTCAACCTCCAGCCACCCCCAGCTTTACAATTTCTACCAGTAAGTTTTAGGGAATGGATCACAGAGAATACACTACATGACAGACCTACCAGCATTCACCTGGCACGGTATCTATTATATGTGCTTTGTTATTTAGCTACTTTGAGGTCTCATGTTTGAATAAAATCATGCACAAAGTCTCAACAGAAGCCTCACTGTGTAGGAAACCCACGTCCACTACATAAAAGTCAAATTTGCGAAGAACACTACTAGCATGTCAGTCAGAGATATGCACTCAAAATATGCATGCTCCTAGATTGAACGAGGCTTTTTTCCCCTTCTCTTCCTCTCTCGATTCCCCCGCTTCTCCCCTGACCCACTGAAGCGAGATAAACAGACCACAGTAGTGGGTTTTCTCCATATCGTATGAGGAAGATGAAAACACGAACAGTGGGAAGCTGGCAAATCTCTGAGAAGTTTTGGGGCAGCTGGGAATTAATGGACAGGACTTTTGTTTTTTAGCTTGAAGAGGAAGAAAGCAGCCTTGGTGAATGCGTGGCGTTGCTAGGCAACCCCAAGCTATCCCCAGCACAAGTTCCTTCTGCTGGTGGCCTTCTGAGGAGGTGATTCGTTGTGTTTGTAAAGTGCAAAGCCAGCCTCCACTTAAGGGAAAACAAAAGGTAGGAAGTAATCAGTCTGGGAGGGCAAATGGGTATCAGGTGGTAGCTATTCTCTGGAGAGGAATCTGTAACTGGACTTGAATTGGGCTTACGGGCTCATACTTTGGGATCCGTGAGGTCTCCTGCATGGAGTCTTCTGGATTTCAGGCTAGCTAGCACTGCTCCTCCTTGAGTGCCTATCTCTGAGACCACCGATACAGGAGGCCTTAGGCACAGCTGTTTGATTCTTTGTGCAGGTGGCGAGCTGGCTGTTGGAGACTTCAGGTTCTATCGTGACCCTAGACTAGAGATTCTCAACTGAGGCAATTCTGTCCCCCATCCCTCCCTCCAGGGGACATGTGGCAATGTCCGGAGACACTTTTGATGATCACATCTAGGGGAGGACGCTACTGACATCTGGTGGGTAGAGGATGGATGTCCAGCATCTTACAATGCCTAGGACAGTCCCCACAACAAAGAATGATACAGCCCCGAATGTCAGTGGTGCTGAGGTTGAGAAACCCTGCCCTTGATCTAAAGCTGCATGAGAGCTGAGATTTCCCTGTTTGCTGTTGGAACCCAGCACGTGCCCTAGTGTCAGGCACATAGTAGGTGCTTAAATGAATGGAAAACAGTCAGGTGGTGCCAGTATCATTTCAGCCTGGCCCTCATCTATAGACTCTTCTGAGAGTTAGGAGAAGCTAGTGGGACCTCTTTCTCAAAGATCTAAGTCTTCTTCCCAGGGAGAACTTTCAAGGGCAACAGTGATATCTTGGGATGGTTCTCTCACACTTCCAATACTTTTGGCAGAGTGGAAATGGAATAGTTTCCAAGACTTTTCTACACAGAGTTCCAACCACTAGGAAAAAAATATCTGTTGGCACAGTTACCAGGTAGGCAGGCTTTTTGTCTTAACAAAAATTAGAGCTGATGCAGAAATTTGGGATTAAAAACAAAACAAAACAAAAGCCAAGCACACTGATATATTCAGATGACTCCTGAATTTTCAGCTCTTTCCCTGATCTCTGGACCTGGACTCCAACGTGCATTTCAGCATCTCCATCTGTTCACTCACAAGCATCTCAAACTCAGCAGAATTCAGTTTCTTGATCTTTCTTCCCCTCCCAAACTCTGATTCCTTGATCAATCAATGGCACCTGCATGTACCCCACTGGCCAAGACTGAAACCCTGGAGTTATTGTTAATAACCCTCCCCCGCCTCCTCTCTCATCTCATGTATCTGGTCAAAAACCAAGTCCTGCCTAATTTTCCTCTTTACTATAAGAAGCCCTACCTGCTCTTCCTAAATATCTCTAGAATCTGCTCTCCACTCCTACCCCTACTGTTACTACATTAACCTAAGCCATCCTCATCTCTGGTTTAGACTCTGGTCAAAGCCATCTAACTGGTCTCCCTGCCTCCGGTCTTGCACCATCATCCATTTCTCTCTGTTCTGGACACTACTGAAAATACTACTATAGCTTTCCATTGACCCTGGGGCAAAGTCTGAAGTCCTTACCCTGGCTTCCAGATCTTCCATGAACTGGTTGTCACCACATCAGCCTAACTCAATATCACTTTAGGCTTTGTTCAGACTGAAGCCATTCGGCCTTTCCTTATCTGCCTAACTTCAACCCATCCTTCACCCAAGTCATCTCCAGGGAGCCTTTCCAAAGCTCCCAAATCAAGGCTAGCTCCACCTGTCATGGTACCTTTATCCTACCCTATCCTATCCCATCCACCACACTGAATCACAACTGTCTGGCAACTCTCTGATGCTTGCTAGCCCTTGTAGCAGCCCTTCCTTAAGACATTTTATTGTCACCTGCAGGAAAATTGTTGTAATAAAGGTGCACATCGTCATTAACTGCCATGTGAATGGGGCCCCTAGAACTGTGCAGTGTACAACTGCTCTGGGCATTTCTGTTATGATGTAAACCTGTCAGGGCAGGGACCACGTCTATCTTGTTTACTCTTGGATTGCCAGTACTCAACACAGAGTCAGGGGATGGATGAACGAATGACTTTTGACTGAAATCAGCATCTCTAATGCCTTTGGCAGAGTGAAGATGGAATAGTTTCCAAGGCTTTTCTACACACAAGATTCCAAAGACTGGGGAAAAAGAAAAAAAAAAAAAATCCATCAACACAGTTACCAGATAGGCAGGCTTTCTGCCCTAAAAAAATTAGGCATGAGCAAAATAATGTCTACAGCACAGTAAAAAGGGGAGCATAAATGTACTTGAAGAAAGCTATAATTGCCATAAAAGGCTTTTCTAAAAAAGCATCAAGAAACGTTCTGCCATGTGCAGCAACTGAGAGGTGGAAATAAGTGGCTAATACGGTAGAAAGGATGTGGGAAGAGAAGTAGGATTTTAGCATGCAACATCAGGCGCACCTTAGAAAAGCAGAGAGGGCAACACCCAGATGGGAATGCAAGTGAAAACACAGAACAGGCTGCATGTCAACGCAGACAGATGACAAGGAAAGCCAGAGAAGGGAGACGTCCCTGCTTGGTTCAAGAGACCATTAGGAGAGCTACTGCAGCCTGGGCTACACCCCTGTAGGAAGGCTTTTCTGAACCAAGGGGAAAACCTTAACCCAGTTCGGAGTCAGACGTCTGAGATTAAAACCTAGATCTGCCTCTTGTTGTCTGTGTGACCTTGAGCTGGCAGCTTCACCATTCACCCCCGTCTGTAAAACTATGTATCTTGCTAATAAATCTTATTTCTTGTCCTTCCCAATAGAATGCAACCTGCACAAGGGCTAGGATTTTTGCCTCTCTTGTTCACTGAGGTATCCTCACTGTCTAGAACAATAGTTGGCATATGACAGACACGCAATCAACGTTTGCTGAATGAATGAATGAACAGGGATGATGGTAATACTCTATACAGATGTCAGAGGGGTAAAATGAAATGATAAAGGCAAAGATTGAGCACATCGAGCTTGAGCACATTGTAAATGCTCAGTAGAGAGTAGCACTTACTAGTTGTTCATGTTGATATAATTGTTGATATTACAAATATTATAATTAGCAGCAGGCTTTTTTGAGGGGGGCATAGTTTGAAGTGCAGGCCACTTCTTCTTGCCTCACCTCCAGATCAGGAAAAAAAAACAAGCGCCTATCCTATTTCAAATTAAGAAATAGAGGCTTCTGGGGTGTCCTGAGTGTGTGATTGCATCACATCCTAGGAAATCCACACTCCCCTTTGCCCACCACCCAAGAATCTAGTAATGTCACTAGAAGTGTTTTCAGAAAACCCACTGATGCTGAGGGTGACTCTGAGGGGCAAGAGAGTTGAAGGTGAAATAAGTGATGACTTTCTTTTGGGCAGCCTTGTACTTTTGCTTGTTAACTTAATGAGGGGACCCCCCTCCCCGAACTGTTTTAAACATGACTGTTTCCTCAGAGCTCTGAACTGTTGGAACTGAGGAACGGACACACATTGGAAATATGTAATAGAGTCTGCCATTGCACTCCAGAACTCTTTAGACTTGCAGACAGCTGAGGTGCTGGGGACTGGGGATCACCGGGGCTTTGGTGGCCGCTTCTACTAAACAGCAGTGACAAACGCTCAGAAAATTAATCTGGTGTTTCGAGACACTCCGGGGAAAACTCCAACTAATTTTAGAAGACTGACTGCCAAAGAAGCACTCTGGTCCCAGAAAACAGCAAGGCTTGCCCTCTTGCTCGTCTCTGCGAGCAGGAGGGAGTGGTGAAGAGACCGCTTCCAGGCACAAACTGGCATGGACGCTCAGCCATGACCCTGAGCTTGAACAGCTGCCCCTGCTTTGTCAGAGAAGTTGTGGGAAATCCAGAGGCAGATGTTCCTCTTTGTTTCAACAGCATGTGTATGTCTTTAAGGGTTTACATAGGGGTGGGGGGGGAGGGGGAGGGGGAGGGCTGGGAAGGGCAGTGATCCTTTCCATGGTCTAACGTTCCTCTTTGGCTCGTAAGGCAGAAGTCGTGCCCCTCCACCCCAGCAGCAACAGAAACAGCAGAGCTCCCATGAGGTGATGTAAGTTTGGATCCAGGTGTCAATGCTGCATGTTTCCTGGACGCACCAGGATTCTCACTGATCAGCATCATTTCTGTCTGCCTGGGAGAAGGAAGGCAGCAGGCTCAGCTTTGGGCTCAGAAAACAAAATGCATCTTATTTTGTACTGTTTTGATGCTTTGAACTCTTATTAACACAATTTTTTAAAAAGTAGAAATCATGGACTTCCCTGGTGGCGCAGTGGATAAGAATCTGCCTGCCAACGCAGGGGACACGGGTTTGAGCCCTGGTCTGGGAAGATCCCACATGCCACGGAGCAACTAAGTCCGTGAGCCACAACTACCGAGCCTGCGCTCTAGAGCCCGCAAGCCACGAACACTGAGCCTGCGTGCCACAACTACTGAAGCCCGCGTGCCTACAGCCCGTGCTCCACAACAAAGAGAAGCCACCGCAATGAGAAGCCTGCGCACCGCAACGAAAAGTAGTCCCTGCTCACCGCAGCTAGAGAAAGCTCGAACACAGCAATGAAGACCCAACACAGCCAAATAAAATAAAATAAAATAAATTTTAAAAAAAAGGTAGAAATCATGAGGGGAGGAAACAGAGTTTAGGTGGCAGTAACCGGGAATAGCTCTTCTTGGGAGGGAAATCCCATGTCAATTACTTAGTGAATTGGGACTGAGTCATTATCACCCAGTAGCACTGGGGTCCAACACAAGCCTTGCTTTCCTTGAGGGGAGCCTGCTTTCTACCCCTGGAACAACACCTTTCTTTATCCCACTTCACCCAATCAGAGGAGGATGTCATGGGTAGTGATGGGCAAATATCAGCAGGTTGCCAAGGCCCACACCAACCGGGGCCACGCTGGAACCCGCTGCCGATGTACCAGGAGTTTCTCCCATCGCTTTAGATCACAGCACTGCTTCTCAAAGTGTGGTCCTGGCACCAGAAGCACCAGTATCACCTGGGATCTCATTAGAAATGCACATTCTCAGGTTCCATCCCAGACCCACCATTCAGGACCTCTGGGGGGATGGGGCCAGGCAACCTGCATTTTAACAAGCCCTCCAGCAGGTTCCGATGGCTGCTGGGTGAGAACCACTGCTTTCAGGCTTAAGTCCTAACTCCAGAAAAGGGCCTCCAAGGCCCTGCCTGATCGGAACCTGTCCATTTCTCCCCTTCTCATCTCCTGTCACTTGAGTCTCCGCTCTCTGACCTTGGCCACGCTGCCCTCCTCTGTTCTAGAACATAGCCTGGATCCTCTTCCTTTTGCACTTTTGCAGATCCCTCTCCCTAAATTCTGCCCCCTGCACTCACTTGGCAAAGCCATTTATCCTTGGCTGAGCCAGCGGTTGTTCAGGGAAGGCTCTCTGACTTGCAGCTCAGGGTTCCCCCTCCATCACATGACTTCACAGCACCACGTACTCCTTCTGAAGCACTCGCCATCATTCTAATTCCTCTTTTGTTTAGAGCAGTGGGTCTCCACTAGGCTGTGCATTAGAATCGCCTGGGAGCCTTGAAAAACCCCGATGCCAGGCTGCACCCCCAATTAAATCAGAATCTCTGAGGATGAGACCCAGGCATCAGTATTTTGATTTCTTGAGCTCCCCAAGTGGCCCCTCTGTGCGGCTGAGGTGGAGAAGCCTCAATGCCCATCTTCCCAGGAGCCTCCAAGCCTCCCAAGTGCAAAAAGACTCTGACTCTGTTGTACAGGCTGTTTTCCCAGCACCTGGCATTGAAGCTGTTTGTTGAATGAATGCATAAATAAACCATGTGGTGCTTCTGCTGCTTCACTGGGCCCTTGATTCGGCAGCCAGGCAAAGGGAAAAGCTTCCTGCAGGTCACACCCCAAGCCCCTGGATGGATGACACCTCCCCAAGCGAAAGAAACAGTTGGTTCCGGTACAGGGTCTAAAACTGAGCTGATGCCAGCGGCCGTGGATGAGTGCTGGAGAAAGTCCGTGCCTTTCACCTTGGAATAAACTGATCCCTCCTGACTGAGAGACACAGGATAAAGGACCAGCGAGGGAGGAGAGAGGCATGTTGGTAGATTAAGAGGGTAACAAGAGTTCCACCAAGGCAGGGATGACAATAATAAGAAAGCCCAATGGTTTAATGTGGTTCTTGGAGGATAATCAAGTTGCTGTAGCTCGTGTTGCTTACTCCCGCAGCTGTCCAGCAAATAATGAATGTGGCACCTCCCTGGTATGGAAATAGGGACAAAGGCACGGCTTTGATCTCTTTTTTGTTATTTTTAACCATCCAATTTCTACACCCACTGAGCATCCGTATAGCCAGCCACAGGAGGGTCATAAAAATACAAATAACACCTAAAAGGCACGGTGGGCACGGACTTGTTACTTACTGCAGGCTGGCCGCTCTCTTTTAACTGGTGTTAAGATCACGCTGATGATAAATTGCCATGTATATTCTTTTGTTGTTGCTGTTTGCAGCCCAACTTTAGAAAATGTAAGGAAATCACTAAATGTTTGTTTCTGATAGCTGTTAAAAGGACTAGACAAAGAACCTGCCCCAGGACCGTAACTCTGGATTTTAGGAAGCTTTTAATAGAATGACAACAAGAATAGCAATTCCTCAACTAGACATTTCCGTGTGCCTGGCACTCTTTCATATGCCTCTCATGCATTAACTTATTGTTACAACAACCCTATGGTGTAGGCCCTAGTATTATTCCCATTTTACAGGAGAGGGAATGGAGGCACAGAAAAGTTAAGTAACTTGACCAAAGTGGCAGAGCTGGTTAGTGGTGGAGCCAGGATGTAACGTCTGGCGTCAGACGGGCTCCAGAGTCTCTGCTCTCAACTAGGGGGACCGACTGTCCCCGTTTGCCTGGGACTGTCTGGGTTCTAGCCCTGAAAGTCCTGAGTCCCAGGAAACCCCTCCGTCGCATGCCACCTGGGATAACTGTCATTATCAAGGTCAGCGAGTGAGGGCTGGGCTCTTTTCACTGGTGGTCATGGAGGCGAACACCCCCCCCCCCCCACCAAGGGCAAGGGAGAGGGCACAGACTTTTATACTGGGTTACTTGTTTGAGGATGTTGGGCCCTCCAGCAGTATCTGTGGCCTCCTTGGGCCAAAGTACCAGGTCAGCCCGGTAACCACATGGCAGTAGCGTGGTGAAGGCGGTGGGCTCTGAATCCAGCCCTATCCCTTGGCTGTATAATCTTAGGCAAAAATTATAAGCTCTTTATTCCTTAGTTTCTTCATCTATGAAACCAGGGCAAGAAGGGTACCTATCCTAGAGGGTTGTTGGGATTTAAAAGAGAGAATACATATCATATTACTTATCATACTTGGCATGAGTGTTAATAGGTGTTAATGCACAAAAATACGCATCATGTGTAAACCATGTGTAAATGCACATAGTAAATGTTCCAGAACTGACAGCTATTATTATTAGTGTTGTTAAAAGTAACCTTGAAGAAAACAAAAAAGAAAAAAAAGTAACCTCCCAAAGACTAGCAGAAGGGTCCCGTGTGGCTTGGGAGAGCCTCTGATTGGCACTTGAATTGGTGATGGCGAGGGAGTGTCCACTACTGTTTATTCCAGGATCAGCGCAGTCAGTAGAGCAAAGACCCCAGGAAGGTGCCCCCCAAAGAGGAGGAAATGGAAATGAGAAAAGTGAGATAATTTCCTGAGAGTTACATGAGTAAGATGGGCACATAACGGGACACGTTATCTTCGGAATCCCCCTTAAATGCAAGAGGCAGGTGAGGTGAAACTGTAAAGGATCCCAGGGTTGAGAAATCTCATTCAGGCTCAAAAAAGTATGTTAACAGAGAGGGGTGGTCTGCCCGGGGTGTGGAAGGGGAGCCCCGTGGAGCAGGAGAGAGTCAGGGTCAACTCAGCAGTGAGTGCGTCCTGCTTGATTGGGGGGAATGAAGGGACACCACTTGCCACTGACGAGTGCGGGTCCCGGTGCCCGGCACCTCACATCCTCATTACTTCATTGAGTCTTTTCAAGGAGCATATAAAGTACAAATTATTATCATCATCTGTGGCTGAAAAATCTGAAGCTCAGAGAGGTTAATGAACTTTCCCAGGGTCATAATCAGTGAAAGTGGTAGCCTGAGGGTTTGCACCCAGGCCCGTCCAACTCTGGGCCCATGCACTTCGCTTCCCTCTAACCAGGGAGGATTCTACAGGGAGAAGGTTGGTATTGGAATAACACACCCCTTGCTTTGACTCTTTGCTTCCCCGGGCGATCTTCTGATCTTAACTTCCTTTCCCATATAGATTTCTCTTGAGGGAGAGAATACACTGAGAAGGAGATGTGGGTTTTCCTCACTGTGGATTAATCAATGACCATTTATAGGTTTATAGGTGGTTTAGGGTAGTGTGAGCTGTCAGTCTGGAGCTTGACCCGCTCTGTTAATAAGATGAGAAGCGGACAGGATCGTGCCAGGTGAAGCCACCCCATGATGTCCTGCCTGAGTGGCTTGGTGGTCCCCAGTCAAGAGGGTTGCCCTTTGTCTCCAGCTCTACCCCTCGCCCTTGATGAGTCTAGCGTGTGGATATCAGGAAGTGAAAGGACTTCTAAGGGAGAAATCCCAATGCAACATCAAGCATGTACAGAGTTGTTATAATGTGTCAACTTCCAGAATAAATTCATGAGCTTATTCTTTCATTCATTCGGTAAATATCTGCTGAGTATCTACCAAATGTCAGGTACTTTCTAGACACAGAACATATAGTGGTAAACAAAAGAGACAAAGTCTCGCTCTTAAAGGTCTTACATTCTACTGGGGGAGACTCATAGTAAACACATAAGAAATTAATATGGCATGTCAGATGGTGATAATTGCTAGGGGGGAAATAAAGCAGCGGGGGGGGGGGAACTGTGATGGGGGTGGTGTGAGATGAGGATTGCTGTTATGTATGGGGTGGTCCGGGAAGTCCTCGCTGATGAGGTGACGTTTGAGTGAAAACCCTAAAGGAGGGGAGGGAGAGAGTCATGCCAATGTCTGGGGGGACAGGAATCCAGGCAGAGGAAACTGTAGGTGCAAAGGCCCTGAGGCAGAGAGTGCTTGGGGTGTTGGAAGGACAGCAAGGTGGCTAGTGTGACTGGAGCAGAGTGCACAAGGGGACAATGTGGGGACAGGGTAATGAGGTGAGGACAGATATATGCAGAACCTTGCAGCTTACTCTGAGGATAGTGGCTTTATTCTGAGTAACAAGAGCTCTGGGGATATTTTGAGCAGAGGAGTGGCCCGATCTGACTTGAAGTTTTAAAGGGTCCCTCTGTGCAAGGAGAACACACAGGGATGGGGCAAGGGCGGGATCTGGGAGGCTGGCCAGGAGGAGGCCACAGGGGTAGTCTTGGTAACTGTCGTGGTGGCTCAGGCAGGCTTCAGGGGTGCCCTGCTACCAATGGCTCTGTGTGGCAAGGCTAATTCTCTATGGGTTTAAGGTTCCCTACACATCCCTCCAAAAGAAAAGACTTCTGAGACACAAAAGCAGAGGATAAAATACTTCGTCCATAAAATAGCACTCTGGTTATGCAAATACATTTGACTCCTCAGCTGAGAATCAGTGAACAAATGGGGTTGAGGAGACGGGATTCTGCCCTCCTCTCCAAGTTGCTTTTCCTTATTAAAGACAACAAGCAGAGTGAAGGGAAAGGGCAGCATGGGTGGAGGAGATCAGAGAAGCACGGGGTCTCCCAGGCTCTGTCCCTAGAGTCAGGGTTGACAGTCTAACATGGAACAGCTCCAGCAAACGAACTTCCTGACTTTCTTAACATAATGACTTCAGACCACAGGCTGCATGTATTCTGCCAACTTTGTCTAGTTCTTCTTGGCATTAAGGCCTCCTTGGACCACCCCCAAGCATCCTCCCAGATAATTAATCCTGGACTTTAAATCCCTTTGCATTCTGTTTATCTCTATAGGTCAGCTTGACGCATCTGAATTGTGGCACTCAAACACACTAAAGCTATCTCTATCTATCATCTACCTATCCACCCATCACTTATCCAATATCTATTTATCTATCTATATTGATATTTATTTATTACTCTATCAAGCTTTCCCTACCAAACAATCTCTCCAAATCCTCTGAAGACGTGCTCTCAGAACACTGCATATCAAATGACCTCATACAGTAACCATATTTTATCTTGTTTTCTTTACTTTCTGCCTGGTACAGAAACAATAAAAACACTCCAGTCTCCCCTCCGTTTTTCACCTCCTTTCTCTCCTCTGGCTGGCACGGTGTCTCCCACCCCGCCCTGACTCACGAAACCAGCGCCTTCATCATTCACCAATCCCCATCCTTGTGACGCGGGTAACCCTGCCGTCCGGACCGTATCCTGCGCTTTGAAACTCTACTTGCATGTAATGTTCTAGTCCTTTTCTTAACGCATATTTTAGCTGATCAAGGACTTAGGGGGCAGGTCGCTGGTCATGATAGGGTTTTTATCTACCTATTTTGCAAGAAGTCTCCATTGGTATGAGGAATGAGGAGACTTGTTTTCCGAGAGTATAGAATTCCAACAATCTGGCCCATGCTATTGTTAGGTGCTATTCTTCAGTTTTGCATAACAAGTGTGCCCTTAGGAAGGCAAGAGCTTCCTCTTGGAAATCCTCTCATTTACAGAGAAACAAAAAATCCCTCCTTTCAAGTACATTTTAAACATGCAAAACAGCAGTATGTTTCTGCTGTCACATTTTCGCTAAATGGATAATTGAATGGTGAATGGGAGCTGCTACTCAGCTGCTTAACCTGCCGAGTTTCCACACATACACACTCCCAAATTGCAGCCGAGCAATCCCCGGGAGGCAGAAAGCATGACTGATTTTTCCAATAAAGCTGCAAAAATCGATAATCCTTGTAGATGGAACACTCACGTCTCTAACCATCTCAGAGTTTCACTTGCTCTGCTAGCCTCTGCCTTTACCCTGGCACATGTTACCAATTCTATACCACCAGGACTTAGCCCGAGTTCTATTCCAGTTCTGCTGAACGTCCCTTTTAGAGAGGCCCTGCAATGCGTCTTGACTTAGAGATGCTTGGGTTTTATGGGGCTCTGGGAAATGTTGTTTAGCTTTTCCGGAGCTCCAATAAGTTCTTATGTATGGCTGTGTACGCCTGCATGATTAATGGCACTTGGAAGGTCTTGGAGCTTTCAGAGGTCACCCTGTGTGTACTGAATAACACAGCGCAGGGCCAAAATTAGCCTTGGATGAGAATCCTGGCTCGACACAAATGCAATGGCATCGCCTGCTTTAGTCGACATTGCCCGAGACTTGGTACCTCTCCCTGACTGTGCTTCTAAGGAAAGTTACCTCTCCAAAACATTTTAAAGATAAAATGGGAACCATTTTGGTTTCTTGGTGATTTCTCCCTGCTGTGTCATAGGTACCAGGATAAGAAAGAAGGCTGGGAAAACCAGAAGGCTGCTATGCTAGTCTCTGACAAGACGTCCAAGGTCAGGGTAGACAGGCCACGGTGCGAAGCAAATTAAGCGTCCATGCAAAATATGCTACAGTGTGCAATGCTGTGGTTGAGAATTTAAATGCACGAAAAGTCAAGAGATTCGAAATGATGGTTCCCACAGCAACTATAACTCAGTTCTCTGGTGAATATAAAATTAACTTCATTGCAAAACATGCTGTTCGATTTACACCTTAATATAGTCACGGCAGAGTTACAGTTGCTGTGAGAACGCTAACTCTGAATTGTTTTGAATAATTAGTTTAATGAAAAGTTGGTAGAAATGTGAACTCTGATAGAAAGTCAACTTAAATTTAGGGGAGTTGGTCAATGACGCCTATGCTGAGGGGCAGTAAGTCATTTTCGAATTCTGAGATAAGTTAGGGCACTCTTTGGCCAGGGGGTGCTGGTAAAGCAGAGAACCCCAAAGCATACTAATAGGGGGGTCATTCTCCTTCACCAAACAGACGCTTCTGCAGGTGGTGACCTTACCAGTAGGTGAGGATGGCTCCCTGGTGCCCATATATACTCTGATTTCATCGCTGGCCTCCAAAGTAATCCTCTTGTTGTAATTACCTGGGGTCAAAGCAGCTGATCAAAACAGTGCACTGGTTACACCTGGTTACTGTCAAGTCAACCTGGATTTAGAGCTCACCTCCCCCTATCCCTGCCAGTTAAGACTTCCACTGATTGTTGAACCTCTCTGAGCCAGTTTTCTCACCTGTACAATGCTGATGACAACAGTTTCCACCTTGCAAAACTGATGTGAAGATTTGACGAGAGAAGGTCAAGACGTTAAGAATTTGGCACCAGGACTGGCAAGTTTTATGGTCAATACTCAATAACTATCAGCTATTATTATCCGAAAGGGGAAGTCAGTCAATCCGTAAATTCAAAACATATATGACATCAATTATTTGGCCCGTCTCCTTATTTCAGCCCAAACAGATTTGGTGTAAGCCTGAGTCAGCCGGCAAGGGGTGATAAAGACAGAAATGTGAACTGGAAGAAACCTTCCTAAGCCATAGTGTGTCTTCAGGAAAGATACTTGAGGCCACTTCTATTGAAGTTCTGAAACAAATCAGTTGATCATCTCTTCCACCAGATGAATATTTCCTAACATTTTTGGTTACTGTTTCCTTCCCCATGAATCTGTTTTATACAATAAAGAGTAAGATGTTTTCACACCCTCCCAAGGAACATTTTTCACTCCATTGGGGGTGATTCTGTGCCATTTGGAATGTATGCACTAGGTTACAGGCCAGCACATCCTTTGTTCAAGCCCTCATGTTCCCAACTCAGGAGGAACCCTGCATTTACTCAGTTTTGGTTATTCCCTTTGCCATTTCTTCTTCCAATCCAGCTCTTGACTTTGTAACAAATGGGCTGTTTTGGCAGCTAAGAAACACAGTTTTGTTTTTTTTTTAACATTATAACATTTTTTAAACATCTTTAGTGGAGTATAATTGCTTCACATTGTTGTGTTAGTTGCTGCTGTATAACAAAGAAGAAACACAGTATTTTTGAAGCCAACTCACAGTGGCTCTTCACTCTTTCCTCTCCAACTTCTCTCCTCAGATCTGATGCGCTTTCTCTTTCTCTCTCTCTGAAATGGCTGAGAGGGTCATACCCAGGGAATCTCAAGCCAGCTAGCACTTACAGAGCACCTTCTGTATTCCTGCTCAGGGCAGGGGATCATTCAGGCTCTTTCTGGGTAGTACTTTTGCTGCTGGGTGGCAGGATTGGCCAAACAAAAGGAATTGGTCCTATCAGAGATCATCTTTCTTGGGAGCCACTGTCAGGGTTTTAATAGAAAGGGGTGAAGCCCCAGCCTGGGAAGAAAAACAAATGAAAAGCAAAATCGCCAGCAATGTGCATTTCTAGCTTCTGAAGCCATTCCCAGCTGGCTTTAACTCCTGTCTTCCTGTGTCAGCCTCATGCTGTTTTCAGGGGCTCTGCCTCCTTCCCCTCAAAGTCTTGGCTTGTGGCTTTTTACCTCGCTGCGATGATTAGTATCAGTAACATTTTCATGTCTGCTAAAAGACGGGATTCTATAACACTGCAATCGTTTGCTTTTACCGCTCAGAAAATATTTTAAGGTTGCATTGCTTAGTGTAACCCAATCTCACTGGTGATGGATGCGGAAATTTACATGTCAAGGTAAAGGCATCCCAGGAAGCTGAGGTCAGTTAGATGCATTGAAACCGACCTGTGGTCCTGCCAGGTATTTAACTCAACCTGGAATTTCACTTCCGTTTCTTCCGAAACCTGAGTGGGGCTGCGAGCTGAAACTGCAGTGGCAGAACTCCCTGCTGACCAGTGCATCTGGCCTCTTGCGCTTCCCTTGAATTTCACTGTCTGCCTTCAGGAGTAAATTTAACCCGAAGGCCAGTTCAGCCAGGTGGGCTTGAATTTGCCGGCAGATCTACGGTGAGCGTCACCTGCGCTGGCATTTTACACACTGTACCATGGGCACTTTGGGCTTTACCAGATTTGGCAGCAATGAGGATGCCAGTGGCTACCTTGGCTTTTTTGACTTTCTAGAATGTCACCCTGAGGCCATTATGACAGAGGAGTCCCCAACATGGTGCTCCTTGAACTCCCCCAAATGTATGTTTGCTTATCTGTTCTAAAAATACAAATGATGATTTGTTTGTATGATACTGAATATTTTGAGAAGCGTAATGTATGGAGACCAAGAGCAACCTCGGCTGAACTTTGAAAGCTTCCATTCTGAACGGCCACATGGAAAGCACAAGTCGATTTCTCCCAAGGCAGCAAAAAAGCCATTTCTTTATATACTCAGCTATACTCATATATATGAAGAAATCGTTCTTTTAATCTACGTACTTTAAACATATTCAATATTGATTTTGATCTACTGGACGAGCTAAAACATTATGGTTGATTCCGGAGGCTCAATCAATTGTGGCTCAGACTAGATTGCCAAAGGATTTCCATTGCTTTTCTGCAAGATCTTTAAAGTTTGCATCCCTGGTAAAGGCAGTTTCCTTTGACTCTAATGAAGAGTGTCCTGATTTGCAGGATCAGATTTGCAAGCTGGGTGGGTATGACAGCCTTTGTAGTTCCAATGTCAATAAGTTTAGTTTTCTCCCCAACACATGCATTTGAAAATGGCCAGGTGTTTCTCTCATTTTGCGTCTTCCTCTGAAGGATGTTTATGGCATGCTCGCATGCAGAGAATGTGAATGACTGTAGCAGAATATCATGCTGGGAGCTGTTCCCAGGAACCAGCAGCCTGATCTGAGACAACTTGGAGGGAAGAGCAAGGTAATCTGGAAAATGCAGGATACTTGTGCTCTGCTGTCCCGGTGTAAAGATCAACAGGTTTACACTGCTGTACTGGAGTCTTCCTTCTGGGTGATGTCTGCAAAGCCCATGGAATTCCCCTGAGTAGAGCAAGACAGAGAGCACATATGCCCAAGAAGCCGAGGGGAAGGGGCTGGGCAGGGGGACTGTGTAGGAAAGCCCTTGAACCCAGTCATGGAGGGGAAGTGATGGCAGTGACAGAGCTCCAATCACTGACGGTCAGTGTTACTTTCTTGGCTGTTCTCCCCAAGGCAACTCAGGGAAGATCCTTGTTCCCGACCCTTTACTGCACTGCTCTAGCCCTTGCGCCTGTTTTGCACGGCCATTCCCACTAATCCACTGTGGCCATAGAGAGGGCACACGTGCCAGCTCTGTAAGGGAAAGACTTCTCCTCTACCACTGTAATTCTATCAGACTGAGGAAGAGAAAGGGACATAGGGACCTCAAGCAGCATGAATTATTCAGGCACGGTTAGTAAAATACAGGTATCCAGATTCCTGAAGATACCTGTTTGGAGTTTCTAGGTCTTGAGCACTTGCAAAGGTAGCATTTCAGAGCATGGCATTAGACCAATGACCAATGCAGAGACATATAGTAATGGGTGCGGATGTACCATGCTGGGCCTGCTGAGAAGTCAGATGGGTGCACACACATGCATGCACACACAAGACGTGTACACACTCACACGCACGGCAGGAATAAGTTACTGGCTCAGTTGGCCTATACTGTTGAGATCTGGGGCTGAGCTGTCAACTGGAGCAGATGCAAGGAATAGAAGCCAAAAAGGGCAGCAGAGGAGGCAGTAATGGAAACCCTGGCCATGCTTCTTGAACGCTGTATTTGCCCATTGTGTAGACCGTGGATTGAAACCAATGAGTCGACCTAGCTGCCTCGTGTCACATCCTTTCTGATGCTGCTCACTGAGCATTGGGGGGCAAGAGCCTCCTGCTGGCCTCACAGGCTTGTTGTGAGGTTGACTGAGGCAACACAAAGTCTTTTGAGCTCCTTGGAGAAAAATTCACCATGTAAGTGCAAAGTATCACCGTTATATCAGGGTAATGAGACTCCCGCCAGCTTAAACCAGTCACCAGGAGAGGTGGGGTATCAAAGAAAAGTAGCCAAAGCTATGCAAGTCTCAATCCAGGCAAATGATGTTTCCTCATTCAGCACTCATCTTTCACTGGAGGTGTCAGTGGTCACAGATGGGTGTCTCGTTTGGCCCCCAGTCTTGTTTGAATGGCTTGTACAGCATTTTCATAAATTTTGAGTTGCTTGCCAACATTTAAACATTGGGAGAGGGGCTTCCCTGGTGGCGCAGTGGTTGAGAATCTGCCTGCCAACGCAGGGGACACAGGTTCGAGCCCTGGTCTGGGAAGATCCCACATGCCGCGGAGCACCTAGGCCCGTGAGCCACAACTACTGAGCCTGCGCGTCTAGAGCCCGTGAGCCACAACTACTGAGCCTGCGCATCTGGAGCCTGTGCTCCGCAACAAGAGAGGCCGCGATAGTGAGAGGCCCGCGCACCGCGATGAAGAGTAGCCCCCGCTCGCCGCAACTAGAGAAAGCCCTCGCACAGAAACGAAGACCCAACACAGCCAAAAATAAATAAATAAATAAATAAATTAAAAAACAAAAAACGAAAAACATTGGGACAGTATGCGTACCAATCTGGATCTCTGGCTTCTACCGAAGAAGTGGAAAATTTGGCAAAACTAGGCTTGCATTTCTACATGGCAACGTTCAGCCAGTGGTGGGTTGTGTCTGCCCTCCATAGGTAGGGCCTTTAGTTTCCAGATTATTCCCACTCCTCACCATCTTACACCCTATTTAATGCACTTACTTATACTGGGCTTGCCTCACCCACATAGGGGTGTTTGAGTTTACACCTTCTTCTATAGATTTTGCCCTGCCGCCCCTTCCCATAGTCAACAAAGATACTGAATGCATGGTGCCCTCATTATCCAAATCTAGGTTAAGCCTCCCAGCAGAGGAGAGGCCTGTCTGCCAGCTCCTGCCAGTGGAGAACTCGGTTTCTCCCGCACCCTCCTCTAGCCAGTAATTCCACCTGAAAACCCCACAGTTTTCTTACTTAGAGACATCCAAGCAGTAATCCAACTAAATTAGATTATAAGCATCTAAAGGTTTTCCTAATAAATAAAAATATAGATACAGCTAGGAGAAGATGAGATTTAATTAACGAGTGTTATTTAACTGAACAAGCTGTGCCATATATGGAGGATTAAAAGATAAAAAAGGATAGGAGGGAAAATCAAATTTTAATGAGTTGCCATCTTCATTTGATTTAACTAAATGTCTTCCATTGTTGGAAATATTAACACTTATGAGGGAGTCATTTGTGTGTATCCACACAGTTTGATACCTGACTGCTTCCTTTTATGTAATTACATTGTGTTACAAATGAATTTAAACTACCATTTGAAGTACAGGGCTTCTATTCTTACATTGATCTCCTTGGGAAGCTATGAGCAAGGGATGGTGTAGAAAAACAAGCCAAAAATATTGGTAGAAACACCAGGAGGGTGTCCCAAGTTAGAAAACGGCCAAGTCTCATGCAGTCAAAAAGGCAGTAGAGGTCTCGAGTTCCTCAGGCTGTCAACCGCCCCTCTGCAAATCACTTCTCATCCCTGCTGCCCCACGGGCTCACACGGAAGAGGGCAGGGGGTGTGTTCTACAGCCAGCTCACAGTAGGCACTTCATAAATATTTCATGACAAATGAATGAATGCAGTTGCCATTGCCCAGCTAGAACCAGAGAGAGGAAGTATGGACCCCAGATGTGGCATGCAATGAAACACATGTGGCTCTCTTGTTTAATACACCCACGTTCCTGCAGTTGGCAGTCAGATCCACCCTGGGCCATTGCTACCTCCCTCCCTGCTTTACACTTGCTCCTTGGGTTCTCCCTTCTTAAAGGAACAGAATCCAGGTGTTCCAAAGAGCTCCTCCTGCAAGAGTGAAATCAGAGGAGGGGCCCAGACACCTGGCTTAACACATGAGGTCTAGTACCCCGGCCTCTCTTTCTGGACTTTTGGGCTCCTTCCCATGCATTGTTGTATCCTATCCCTACTGCTTTCTTAACTGCTTACTCCATGAAGACACAGTGGGGAAACTACAGTAAAGGCACAAAGAAGTGCTGTTCATGATTACTAAGCCAACATTTATGGAACATCAAGCACTGTGTTAAGTGCTTCACCTATAAGTGAAGTCCTCACAACAGTAGGGCATGGGTATTATTAATTCCCAATTTACAGATGGGAAAAACCAAAGCTTACTGAAGACACAGAAATTGCCAAAGGTCACCCAACAGGCAATGGATTTGAAGCCAGGCCTGTTTCATTCACACATTTAATCTTTTTGCTACACACTTCCTTACACCAGCCCCTCCCTGCGAACGCATGATAACTACAGTAGTAGCTATGAGCACTGACAATGAGTGTTCATAGTTAGCAGAGAGGGAAGATGTTAGTCTATAGACAGGATGTGGTAGCTATTGAGAGTCTGGAGTGAGTATTGATGTATATTATGTGTTTCAAGCTGTTTAATTCTGGGTAGACGGTTTTCGGCGCTAGGCTTTTCTATGATATGAAAACATTTCCCGTATCAGACCCCCAGAGAGCAGGTCTGTAAGTGAACAGATACAGATCTTTCTTGGCTCCATTAAATGGAGATACAAAGTTAAATCAGTTCATATTCAAAGTATGGTGAGAAGCTGATAGCAACTTGCTTCAGGGACCCAACTCGACTTGCTTGCGTTCCTGGATTAACAGGAAGAAGCTAGTTTCTCTCAACATCTTCAATCTCCCTCCCTATTCACGGGCGGGCGTTGCTATCACCAGCAACATCTGGGCTTCCTGAGCTCGCATACACCTAACGTAGAGAAACAATCTCACTGCCTCTTGCCAGGATGCTCTCTTGCAGTGCCACGTTTGAGTTTCGTGTCATTAGACAGTGTGTCTCTTGGATGGAGTACTGTGACCAGTGATTGACAGCTTGCTAACATGTTGGAATCAAATTAGGTACAAGTGTTTCCTCTGTGTTTGTGAGGTGGTTATTTTATAATCTTTGGGGGCCCCCTACCCCCTGACATTGATTCTAGATGAGACACGGCAAGCCCTCTTGAAGTTAAAGCATAATTTTAAAAATAAAGAAATGCAATTCACACTTATGAGAGCCCATCACTCTGCCTACAGCTTTAGACAGATGACGCTTCTGGGCCAGGCTCTAACCAACTTCATTGCTAATTTGACCAGGTGTTGCTGCGGCTGAACTTGGAATTCGTGGCCCAGGATCCTCAGCAATTTTAATTCCTCCTGGACAACAATTACGTGGGGCTTTCTGTCTCTAGAACGCTGGTTAACCCTTCCTTTCTCTGGCAGGATGTAGTTTTTGTGATATACAGTTTGGGCCACTGGGTGATGCTGGGTGCCATGCACGATTAGAGCAAGCAGCCTCAAAGAGCTGTGCCAGAAACTGCTGGAAACCTAGAGTCTAGGGGACATGGAAGCAGTTCCCTCTCCCTTCCTCCTGGGACATGACTATTAGGAAGGTGGGAGGCCACAGGGACTCTTTGATTGGCAGTTGAGCTGGCTGAAAACGGAAGCAACCTTAAGAGTCGGCTGTGTAGACGGTAGGGGTCCCAAGGCTAAGTTGGGATTCAGAGCCTGGTTCTGTTTGGAGAACTTGTGAGCAACCCGCACTGTCCCTGGGTCTACAGAAGGTGTCTGAGGATGAACGCAGGTGAGGAAACAGAAAGGATCCTGTGGTCTGTTCTACAGCCCAGCCCTGGGACAAAACCTTGAAGTATGGGAGAGGGGCTATAGGCAAAAAATGAGGGCTGTTTTCTCAAAGGGACATGTTACCAGCTGATAAAGTTTCCCAGCGCGGGAGAGTGTGGCATTCTCTCCTTCTGTGTGTAAACACAGCAGGGCTTCAGTAGAGTGGGTGCTGAGGGCCCTGGCTGGCACACCCCTGGCGTGGACCCGGGCAGTAGGGCAAGTACTCTAGGGTTCCCCTTAACTGCATTTTGTAGGCAGCGTCACTGATGGGACTGAGCTAGAAGAATCTGAATGGGCTAAAGATGAACACGTGAGACACCTTTGGAAACTTCTAGGAATGCTTGGGGGTGAGGGAGCTTTGCAGTTGGGATGAACCATAAAATTGAAGAAGTGATGTAAATCATTCCTTACTGGTGGGACAGACTTGTAGGGCTTGGGGCAGTGTGGGATCTGTCAGCCTTGCAATAGAACTCATGGAGGGCTAGACTGTGACCCTGTTCTATTTCATGCATGTCTCATGTTGCCTACTCATTTTGGTCTCATTTTGACTATTATCCCAGCTCACTTGGAAAAGTATATAAACTCTCCTGAATTAATCTTCCCACTTGACACTTGTTGACTGAGAGGAGTCAGACACATCTTCACCCGTTTGGGCACAGAAAGAGGGTATCGTCGCCACGGACCACAGAATAAGGTCATTTATGGAGAATCCCATGGTGAAAGCAATGGGAAAAGACTGAATAGGCTCCTGAAGGATCTTAATCATCAAAAAATCACTGGCTGGTAGCTTTTAATTACTTTGCAGATGTTGAATCCTATCATTGAGGACCAAGCAGGCCTCCCCCGTACTGATTACAATGAAAATATGTTTTTAAAAACAAACACTTTACTTAAAACCAGGGATACTTTTCTAATTAGAGGGAAGATTAACTAAATGCATTTTCTCTTGTAATTTAATCCATTCTAATTATCCCGAGAATGTTTATGATGAAATACTCAACTTTCTCCTGGCTGCTATTTGGTGAGGTTTCTTTCTTTATTACTCATGAAGGGAAAGGCTGAGAGATCATCAATGGTATGAAGGCCTCTGCGGGTCTGGTTATAATGATACATAGAAATGCACGATGGCAAGGATGGAGGAGGAGAGCAATAATCCCTGACTTCGACTGGCGGGTTTTCAAAATGATGGTACCCTATTTTCCAAAAGCAATAAAGGCAAGCCTTTGAAAAAGAGCTTGTGAAATAGAATGCTATGAAAGAAGTGGGTTAGTATAAGAGTGAACCCCATGAGGCAGACAACTTGGGAGAAAATGCAAAATTTGTTTCTTCCATGAACATCTGGGATACCCGGTACGACCCCTGATAATGCAGGAGATGAGCCAAGGAATTGCAAAGAATCCCCAGATATGACCCTTGAGTTATGCTCCAAGGAGTCAAGCAATTGCAGCCTGGGAGGAATGCGGGCAATTGTGAAGTTTATTGGGCTGAATAGGGACAGACCATCAGTGAGAGTCTTGACTCTCCAAAAAGCATGTGTGCTACTCAACTGAGTCAAAGTTGAGGCTCCTAGGTCATTCTTTGATGCACAGAGCCAGGCAGATAGAATCTTAGAACCCACAGAGATGAGGAATGAGAAGGAGTAAGGAAAGGCGAGACCAGGACAAGGTGTTCTAACACACACTGACCTGACAACATCCTCAAACATAAGAAATACCAGATTTCCTCTTAAAGGAGAACAGATTCCTACCAAAGGCCTCCAGAATATGTCTGTGGTCCCTATATGGAGAAACACTGGCTTAAAGAACTGAAGTTTTATTCTCTTCAAATAATAACAGAATTCCAAAGTAATATTTCAAAGGAAAAGTCTTTTTCCTTTTGAAGTATACTTATGGTAAAAAGGAAACCCAGAATTAAAAATAAATTCTCAGAGAACTCTTGGCTACCCCTGGATATGTCCAAGAGGTCTAGTATGGGGGAACTCTGGTTGAAAGCAGCAAACCCCAATTTCACAATTGTATTAACCTAAGGATATTCAGATGTTTGGTTTCATGTACAATTGGGCTGTTTGGTAAAATAAGCAGGTTCAATTCCAGGTAAGAGAGACAGTTTTTCTGTTAGAACCAGATGCCAGCAAGTTACAGAACAAACCTTTGTTTGGGAAATGGAGAGTGGGTAGGTGTTGTTTATGACATGCTGCTAACTGCTTGATGGATTGAAGGCAGATGTGTGAGAGGGAGACTGAAGGCAGCAGAAATGTCTTAAAGAGAAGTTGATTTTGATAATCCTCCCCTGTGCTCTGTCTTACGTTGGTAGTAGATAATGATGGTGATAATGGGGGATGATAATGATGATGTTGGCTCACATTTATCTGGCTTTTACTTTATGATGGGCACTGGGCCAACTACTTTACATATAACCCAGCGAGGTAGGTCGTATTCGGTATTCTCATTTTACAGATAAACTGAGGCGCATAGAGGTTAAGAAATCTGCTCGGATTTGATCTCAGGTAGACTGACATGAAAGACTGTGTCTTAATCCCTTCGTTATCAGGCTTGCATTGCTCAAATCCAAGTGACGTGGATATAGTCAGATGGACCTCTACTTTAACACCATCTCTTTTTTAATTAGGAAACACAAGTATATCCAAAGAAGGCATACAGATCGCCAATAGGCACATGAAAAGTTGCTCAACATAGCTAATTATTAGAGAAATGCAAATCTAAACTCCAATGAGGTACCACCTCACACCAGTCAGAACGGCCATCATTAAAAAGTCTACAAGTAAGAAATGCTGGAGAGGGTGTGGAGAAAAGGGAACCCTCCTATACTGTTGGTGGGAATGTAAATTGGTGCAGCCACTACGGAAAAGAGTATGGAGGTTCCTCAAAAAACTAAAAATAGAGTTGCCATATGAGCTAGCAATCCCACTCCTGGGCATACATCCGGACAAAACTATAATTCGAAAAGATGCATGCACCTCTATGTTCATAGCACACTATTTACAATAGCCAAGACATGGAAACAACCTAAATGTCCATCAACAGATGAATGGATAAAGAAGATGTGGTGTGTACACACACACACACACACACACACACACAGTGGAATATGACTCAGCCATAAAAAAGAATGAAATAATGCCATTTGCAGCAACATGGATGGACCTAGAGATTATCATACTAAGCGAAGTGAATCAGAAAGAGAAAGACAAATATCATATGATATCACTTATATGTGGAATCTAAAATATGACACAAATGAACCTATCTATGAAACAAATAGAATCACGGACATAGTGAACAGACTTGTGGTTGCCAAGGGGGAGGGGGTTGGGGGAGGGATGGAGTGGGAGGTTGAGGTTAGCAGACTTCAGCTAATTTATATAGAATGGATAAACAACAAGGTCTTACTGCACAGCACAGGGAACTATATTCAATACCCTATGATAAACCATAATGGAAAAGAATATTTAAAAAAGGAATGTATATATATGTATAACTGAATCACTTTTGCTGTATGGCAGAAATTAACACAACATTCTAAATCAACTGTACTTCAGTAAAAAATTTAGAAAAAGAAACACAAATATAAATGGACAAAAAGAAACACAAATATAAACCACTGAAGGAAGTTTTTCAATGCACAGAAGCATTCTCTAGGTAAATCAGATGTAAACTGGAGCTGAGATGAGCAGATAATCACACAAACTAACTAACAAAATTCACAACGTATCATCGGCAAAACCAACACTCTGCTGTATCCATCCCTTTGATGTAAAGTGTATTAGTATATTATGGGAATCTACCTGGAGACCCTCCCTGACCTTATAGAAGAGAGAAAGATTTGATTGTCCTGGAGTGGACCATTCCATTTGATGCCTATAAATTTGCATCAAAAGTAATAAACTTCTGGAGATGGACAGACAGGTCCTTCGAGATCATCTCATCCAAGTGTGTTCTAAATCTAGTCAATCACATATTGCATTCGTGACATTTGCAATATCTGCACTGTTATTTACTTAATATCTTTCTTCAAATTTACTTAGGCCTAATATCACTACCTGCTTTTGCCACATCCCTAAGCATTAATGCCCATATAATCATGAGTTTAATGAGCCAGTTATGGTTTTTCCTAATACTTCTTTTTAAAAGCCCCATATAACCAGTCAATAAAATACATTTGCACACCAACAAAAACATCTCATGTTTGTGGACCACACTCTAGAAAGCAGTGATATGGTTCACCCCCCTCATTGGCCTTGGGAAGAAACTAAGGTCAGAAAGGTTGGGTGACTTCTCAAGGGCATCCAGAATGTTCGTGGCACAGTCAAGCCTAGAACACAGAGCTCCTGCCCTCTGTCAATTTATTCTTCATGACACCGCAATGAATCAGATAGCAAGTGATGAGAAAATGCCCATCATGAACATCTTATGGGGTTCATTGCTCTGGGGCCCTCTTTGCATTCCCCTTTTCTTTAATATAAAGCCTTGAGTGCATATTGTGGAATCCAAGACTCATAGTCTTGGAAGAAATGTTGATTCTTTGTAAAAGCTCAAGCGACCAAGTACTCACTACATACACTCAGGGAGTGCAGCCCATTTTTTCAATAGCTCTTATTCTTTGATGTTTTCCTTTCTTTTGAGTCTGGAATCTTCCTCACGCTCACTCTCACCCATGGGTTTCTGTTCTAAGAGTTCCAAACTGTTTTTAGTCCTTTGCTCTTGTGAAGGCGGTGAGACCTCGTATCAAGCTGTCTACTTGTTGGATCTGGCCTTGTCCCTGTGGGCCACGTGCTAGTACATCAAGGGGACCCTCTGAAACATGAAGGTGATGGTACAAGGAATACTCCAACTCACTGTCTCCCCACAGAACTATAACTGCAAGACTTCTTCCCCTCTTTTCTTTTTTGATGAGACCTCCTTTTCTGCTGGGGCATATGTTACTAACTCACATAGAAAGTCATACCAAAAAAATGTTTCCATTTAAAACTAGAGGATGGTTGAGCCATAAAGCCAGGGGGAGCTTTGTGTCTATCTAGTCTACCTTCCCCTGAAAGGCCCTCTTCAACATCTAGGCTAAGAAAGTAAACACTTTCAGCTACGAGAGTCTCACTACTTGTAAGGCAGCTTTTTTTCCCTTTCATTATATTCCACTTTTTGCATTGAGTTGAAAATGGGTTCCTCTAACTTCTACCTCCAGGGCCTTGTGCTGAGGTTGGGTAGGAAACCTGGGCAGACTGCCTGACCCAGACGTGAAGAGAACTTCTGGGCATGTGGTGATTCCTGATCTTCAATGAAAAGGCTCACATTTTGGCCAACGTGTAGGGGGAAAAAAAGCAGCAGTGGAACATGTTCTGCTTGCTCTCTGCTGTCTATAATCTTAAACAGTGAAGAACTACCACTTTAGGCTTTCACTTCAAAAAACAGGGAGATCCTAGGATAGGTTCCAATAAGAGCTCCCGGAGGAATAGGTTAATGAACCAATCAGAGAATTAGCTGCTTCCAGAGACCCAGTGGGAAGGACGGTTCCACAGTGGCTAATTTTATCTCAACTTGATATCTCATTGTAGAGTCATGAAAGCTCAAATGTTGAAGGATAATAGCTACAAGAAAAAAAAAGTTTCCATAACTTAAATGAAGCTGGAATGAGATGCAGAAGCAGCTGGACTCAGTCTGAAGTTGGTTCATTTTGACAGTCGTTTTCTTCCTGACCTGTTCCCTGTAGCTCCGAAGCTCTCTCCCTCTTGGATTGTGACCCTGTCTACTCCTGATGACAATCACTTGATCAGCACATCAGATTGTCGCACGGCTGGTTTTACCTTGGGTAAAGATTCATTTTCCTTATTAACATCACAAGAATCTAGTTCTTTCCCCAACCAATTAAAGAGGAAAAATAGAAGGGTCCCAGTGCGATAGAGGGAAAAGAAAACTGTTCTGACTTGTGGTACAGGGGCAGGTTACTCAGTCCCACACGATCCTGGGAATCCAGTCCTCATGATTCCGAAATGCAGCTGGAGGTCAGGACCACATAGAAAAAGTAAACAGGCTGGAATAACCATTATAGACATTGCTCACTACCCAGATATCAAAGAGTTCACCTAGGGTCGGAGCCTAGTTTTGGTGGATTTACTCTGTGTGTGTGTTAGACTGTATTATTTAGAGTGGATATCTGGACAGCTGACGATAATGGCAACAATCCTCAATGAACATTTTGCTTTCCTCCTTGTAATCTCCAGCAATAAGAACTTTGGTCTCTCCCTGTATTTTGCCTGACTATTCTGCTTGCAGAACATGTTAACATTTACTCTGTTTCTTTATAACAGATGTCTATCTGAGTTTACTCTAGTTCATAGAGATTTCTGAGTTATTCTATGGTTCCTTTATGCCCTGGTGTTATAGACTTTGAATAGGCTGCTGAGGTTAAATCCACAGTATTAATAAGGGGTGGTGGGAGGGGTGGCAGCTGATAGGAACAACAGCCCATTTTAGGATTATGTTTAAAGAATGAAACTAGTCTAACCACACAATGTGCCTTCTGATTTATTCATACGAGTAAACCGCAGCCTATTCAAATAATGCTAATATATTCCAAAGAGATATACGAATTGTGGTTGATTTGGATTCAATGTCTATTTCTCCTCTCTGCAATTCTGGAGATTTTTGCCATACTCTGTATTTAACTTGCTAGAAAGAGGTAATAAAAGATCATTGCTTGGTAGAATCCAACCTGTTGGCAAGTTAGCTCTACCAGTTAACATTTAAATGTTATACCTTATATTTAAATCTTTAGCAATATGTATTAAATATCCAAATATAAAAGAATAATTTGTTTGAAAAATTCCAGAAATGCATTTGACCAAGCATGGATAGATCCTGGTGATTCTACTTGATTGAGTTTTGAAAGGCTGTGCTTTTATCCTCATCTCTTTCCCCCCTGCATCTGTCTTCTTGCTTCCTTGGGTAAAATAAACGTGATACACAAGGACTGATGTGAGACGCTTAGCTGACTATTTGCAATGACCCTAAGAAAACTGTCACACCACGACCTTTTGAAAACAGACCACAGACAACCCAAGCACCCACTGCTTTGCCCTACCCCGAACCTCCCAATGCATTTTTTTTTTTTATGCAGACTAGGTGCCATTTCATTCTTATTTATTTTCTATTTTCAAAATATAGCATTTGAGGCTCTGCTTGAAAGGGACCAAAGAGCCTCTCTTTCTTTTCTGACTGTCAGTATCCCTGAGGAGGAGGACTGATTCTGGGCTGGTAAATTGCGGCATTCACTTAGAGTGAATCGACAGGAGAGTCTGCTCAAAATAAAAGATTAAAACTCCATGAAACAGCTCTGGGGGCAGAGGTTGAAAAGCAAAAGGAGCAATTACATGTGTACGAGCACCTCTAGATTTTGAATAGCAAATCTCACCAACCAAGGAATGCCTGGCTTTTTTTGAGCAAAGCCCAATGAATGTAAATCTGTGAGGAGATGGCACTGATACTACTAATAAAACCACAGAGCCCTAATTTCTCACAAGGACAGACGTTGGTGATAAAGATCTTTATAACATACGTAGTGCGAGCTCATGAAGTCATGAGAGATCATAATTCTGAAGGAGAGACTTTCCTGGGACGTCACTAGCTTCATTTGGGGGAGCTTTACTTGGCATATAAATCTGCACCTTCTCTGTTTCTCAAGAGCTCATGGAGCTGGGAAACTTGAACTAGACACTTCAAGGAGCAAAAACACCTTTCTCTAATTCATCTCACCCAAAGGGCTGGCTAGAAAGAATCATCTCCTGTGTTCTCCTGCTGGCCACATCCTCACCATCTTCTATGAGACTCAAGTTACCATCTTCCCATTTCATCTTCACAGGCCCCAGAGACATTTCCATGCAACAGCTGTTCTCTCTCCACTTGTTCTCTGTGACATTTGGATCCTTCCCTTTCTCTTGGCCCCTGATGGCCTTCAAGTCACAATTGGTATCCTTTCTCTAAAGTGAACGTTGACCCTCTTCTCTTTTCTCCTCCCTCTCTGCCAACATTTGCGCAACTCTCCAATTCAGGGGTTGGCCAGATTTCTCCTGTATTTTTTGCACCAGACAACAAATGGCTTTGTGGACCATGTTGCAATTACTTAAGGCCAAGGTGCAGTGCAGAAGCTGATGATATATCCACACATGGGTGTGGTTGTCCTCTACTAACACTTTGTTTAAGGGACACTGAAATTGGAATTTCATATGACTGTCATGTGTCAGGAAATATTTTTCTTTCAACCCTTAAAGTAATGTAACTATTCTTAGCTCGTAAGCCACAGAGCAACAGGCAGCAGGCTAGATTTGGTCCGCACCCCCGCCTATAGTTCTCCAACCTCTGCTCTAATCCATCAGGGCTGCCCTCCTGTGAGCTCTTCCCGGAGTAGAGATGAGTTGTAGGTAGGAGAGAGTCAGCAGGAATCCCTGTGGGATGCTAAACCCTCGGCAGATGCGGGAAGGGGAGAGCAAAGGGGAAACTGAGGCTGGGTTGTGTGAACTGAGAGAAAGGGCGATTTTCTACCTAAAGGTTACTGGTTGGCAAGAGCTCTTTTGGGGAGGGAGACTGGGGGCAATGGAGGTATGAGGGTGGGGAGAGTCTGTATTCAGATCACACCGAGCATGCAAAAGTATACCAAGAGGAGCACCCCTGAAGAGTGGGAGCTATTAATAAGGATTTTAAGCTGTCTCAGTATTGGGCTGTGCACTTCCTTCCCTTGAAAGCCTTCCGAATTATCCCCCAGACTCTGCAGGGAACTGAAGATGAAAGCGGCTGCAGGGGGAGCGGGATCTGGAGCATCATTGAACGATTGCAAAAACAATTCACTGCCAACGGACTGTCCCGGCAGGTCCCGGTGCTATGGTCATGGCCTGGTTAGGCACGCTGCCCCTCGGATGCCCAATTAGAGAATTGGGGGAAACCTAACGCAGAGAGCACTTTATCTCTGCTTGACCACCCAAATGAACAGCATGGGAAACTGAGTCTGATCTCATGAGTCAGCCCTGGAGAAGCTCCTAACCCTTCCTCTCACTCCAGGTGCCTGGGGTCTTGGGGCTAGGACACAGGGGAGGGCCCCCAACTCAATGGCTAGAATCAAAGGTAAGTTCAAGGGGCCATGTTAGTAGTTTGGATAGAGACTTCTCTGAGAGTTTCCATGCAAGCAAGTGGCCTCAGCCAGCTTGGCATGAAACCAACCCTAAACCATGACAAAAACAAAACCCAAACTGAAGAAACTTGAGAAGTATTACTTCTTAAAGAAAATTGACCTTTTAAGAAATATTCTCAGTCATCAAGCTTTATATATACAGAGAGGTGACTGACTGAGAATGAAATGGGGCCAGAGGAGGAGACATTATCGATGGTGGTGGTGATGGGGAGGGTCAGGAGCCCAAGGACAAAGCCTTGTCTTGGGACGGCAAGAGGATGCTCAAACGTATTAGAGGGGTACCTGGTTACCCAGGAAACCTGGGAGTCCTGCCCTGCATCCAACCTGGTTTAAAAGAAGTGAGTTCAGTTGTTGCCAGCAAGCAGAGATCCGGCTGGGAGGGTATTCAAAAAGGGGAGACTTGAAGACCGCAGTCATTTGGGGTGCTTGAAACCTCCAGGCCCTGACAATTTCCCATGCGTGTGCATTTCCCTTCTCCACGATTAGTAATTTGGATGGATTTTCTTATCTGATCTGGTCCCTTTCCTCCCAATCTGGAATTCTGGAAAGAAGGGAAAGCCTTTTCCAATCGGGACCTTGCTTTTCCCTTCCCTACTATGCCCTGGGAGATTTGGAGAGGCAGCAGGAAATGCTGGAGAGCACTCGTGTCCCTGAAGGAACAGCCAGTTGCAACGCACGACCATCACTATAGATCTACGATTTATGAAAATAAAGCAATATGTGCCTGTTTCGGTGCCTGCCGTTTGCCTACCAATGGTGCAGTGTTCACCATTCCAGCCCTCTCGGCATTCACATTTGCCATCTTTACAGGTCCCGTGCTCAATGCAGCGGGGGTGGCACACGCGCTGGTCACAAGCTGCGCCTGTCCAGCCCTCTTCACAGCGGCAGGCTCCCCCGATGCAGACGCCGTGAGTGCCACAGTCTACTGAGCACACTTCTGGAAGAAAAACAATGATTACAGCTCAACACCACAGCCGGTGAAACCCTCCACTGGAGGCCAGACCACACACATGGCCCGGGTCCCTGGAGCTGGCCCAAGGCCCACAGGTATGTCATCTTGGGCAGCCTGTCTCTCCACTGGCTGGGTATTCATCCACTGTGAGGTAGTTTCTAGAGCAGCGTTCTCACAGTGGGGTCCCCAGACTGGCTACATCGCCATCCCTGGGAACTATGTGGAAATGCAACTTCCTATGCCCTGGTTGGTCCTCTTGACTTAGAAACGTGGGGAGTGGGACTTAGAAATCTGTTTTATCAAGTCCTCCAAGTGTTTCTGATGTACACTGAAGTGTGAGAACCACTGCTCTGGGGCTTGAGACCATCCCAGGGAGAGGTCAGACATTGCTGCTCAAGCAGTTTGGCCAAGCTACCCGGGAGGTGCCCACCTGAAAAGATACCTGTGGAGCCTGACTCTCCAGCCAGCTGGGATTCTTTTCCCTGTTGAGAGCCTGAACTGACCAGAGGCCAGTCGGAGACCCAGCGGCTCCAACCTCACGATGACTGCAGGCCCAGCTGTCACCCAGATCGGCACCTTGGTGGCAACCATGACCGCTCTAATTGTGCTGCATTTACACAGCCTCTTTCTCAAAGGAGCTCAAAGTCTTTTGTGGTTGGGGAGGAGACATACAGACAGATATGCACTCTCTGGTATTCCAGACCTCTCACTCGAGGACAAGCACGTGCCAGACACTCATCCTTACGACAGACTACTGAGGGAGGCATGGCTCATCGTGCCAGGGGAGGGGAAACCAGACCAGGAGGGTCAGTGACTCACTCCAAGTCACACAGCATGTCGGTAGCACCGCTGGGCCTTGGATCTAGGGTGCCCCCTCCCCCCATCCTCCACAGAGCTTGGCCTGGACCACCAACATCAGAGTCGAAGGCAGAGGCGAGTGGGCTGAGAAGATACCCAAAATAGCCCATTTTAACTGACTCTTCCTTTTTTTTTTTCCTTCTGGAATGAAATATTCATTTCTTTCCCATTGTAGCAAAGCTTCGCATAGATTCCCTTCCTGATTGCCATGGTAATCTGACAGAAGGGGGCGGAAGGATGATGGCTTGCTTGGATAGGCGCTTGACAGTGTGAACGGAACCATTCTTGGAAAGGTGGAGACTGGCTTGAACTGTTGAACCATTCCATTTTAAGGTCACTAGGGAGGTAAGACACGTACTCTTAATTTTAGGAAAATAAAGGGTACAGTGCAACTTCATTATCTTCCTGTCACTGGAGCATTGCAGAGCTTTATAACATGTTCACCTGGCACCCCGAGGGAGCGTCTTTTCTCTTTTATAGGACATTCCATTCAGTTTGTCTGGGACTGAATTGTTCTGTTTTGTTTTCTGGTACCTTTAGGGAGTGTACATAAGAAAGCTACAATGCAAATAGAAGCATCCCTCCTGGGCCCCTCAGTCATTTGCAGTGATGAAACCAACGAGGCACAAGAACCAAGTGGTATTTGTTTGTTTGTTCTCTTCTCAAGGATCAAAGACTTCATGACTGAGGACAGAGCAAGAGAGGTACTATGCAACTGACCAAAGTCCCTCCATCCCGAGTGGAAAGAGCAGATTCCCATCTGTTTGGGCTTTTGGAAGGAACACAGGGCATGAGTGTTGGGGAAAGTGAGTAGAAAACCTCTTGGCTTACCGACGGAGCAGTCGGGACCCATCCAGTTGGGATCACAGCTGCAGAGGCCCGTATCGGGGAGGTAAGTGCCATGTCCACTGCACTGGTCTGGGCACTGGACCCTCGCCAGCTCACAGTTGAGACCACCCCAGCCAGGGCTGCAAAGGCATTCTCCATTTACACAGACCCCATGGCTGGAGCACGTAGGATCCAAGCAATCAACTGAAAAAAAAAACAAAGAGGAAAAGTATTGATCACTCATGGGGGATGGGCCATGAAACACCAGTTTACAGCTGAACGGACCAGTGGTCCACCAATTCCTACCCGCCTGCAAGCAAATGGAGCAGCCCAGGTAGTACATGGCCCCTTGAAGGATACCCATAAAGAATTACAGACTTTTTATTTGTTAAAACACCAAATCTCAAACTTGAAGAGAATGTAAAGGAAAAAGGGGGATTTCTCAAGCAGAATTAGGAGGACCCAAATATAGAGATGTATCATCCAACCTTGAGAACCTTGTACTTATAAGCATTAGTATCTTATTAAACCACATCAGGGCTTCTGAGACTGGACCATGAATGCAGGTGATGTCTCTACATGTAATACCAGACCCGATCATCCCTCACTTTTGGAGAGAAAAGTAGAGAGGCTCAGTCTAACTTCACTAATACTTGACTTCAGAAGGTACCAAAAGATGAAAAAGAAAACCAGTGACACTCATGCATGAGTCACTTTCCTAATTAAGTTTCACTTAGGCTAAGTCTAAAATTAGTTTTCATTCTCTGAGCACACATCTACAGGAAGAAGTTAGTAAACGTGCAGGATAGAAGAGGTGAAGTTGGGTGTGGAAGTGATCCCAAAGGGGTAACCTTCCTACACATAATCTTAGTAAAATGGATGGGTGAGTCTCTGGCTGTGGCACTGACCTCCCCCCAGACCGTCAATCAGGCGAATGAACGGTCAGATTCCACTCATTGTTGTTCTTGCCAGTTTCATGGTCTGATTGCTTGGCCATCTTAGTAATCAGAGTGGCTATACATCCAGTAGTGACTTGAAGTTTATTACTCGGGAATCCACTCAAAGTGAGGAGAGCAGTGAGCTGCAAAGGCCAGTTCTCAGGACAGGACTTTTTGTATGAGAATGTGACCCCAAACTTTGGACATCCATCCAGCCTAAGGATGGATAAACAGGGCTTTTTAGAGGAAGACCAGCTTCCTTAGGTATTCCTAGAAAATGATGCAGTGGCATTTGAACAGAGGGCACTGCACACCGTGGGGTTTGAGTGGTGAACAGTGGTCTTGCGTGAGGCTCAGATGGTGCCTGGTGGATCAGAGCAATGGCGGGGGGGGGGGTCTTGTCATCTTATTTGACTAAGACATAAACTTTGCTCATTTTAACAGCTTGGAAATCAGGTCTGTTGGCCTAGATTAAAGCCTTTGCTTCTGCCATCATCTGGGGGCACAGCTTGAGGCAGAAATAAGAATTTTCAGCGTTAAGAGATGTTTTTTCAGGATCCCATTTGGACCTTCTCAGGAAGATGTTATTTATGGAAATCAGTTCAAAACTATTTGAGCCATGGGGAAGCAAAAGCTGCCATTGTTTTTTGCTTTTATTTATATTTTTTAATCAGGAATACTCTCAGAAAGGTACATTTCAGTGACTTATTATTAGTTGGAGACATTTATGATGATGTCATTTTTCTCTGGTTACAATCACTTTAATGTTGAACTCATTGCCTTGGGGACTATTACTCCTGATGACATGAACCCTTTCTGATATTTTCAAATTTGCTCCATTCAGGAGGGTGGAGCACATCTGGATGTAAATGAACTGAAAGATTCAAACACATGGAAGACATTCACACAGAGGCTGTGCAATGCCTTTAACATCTCATGCCTCTCACAGTCAAGGGAATACAGTAGGTGCTCAATACATAATTACTGTAAGGATAAACGGCAGACTTCGCCATAAGCATTTGTTGTTAATGAGACAAATTTCCAGTGTGAAGGACTGACAAGAGAGAAAAGGGTGCTAACAACATCTTACTTTTGGGAAGAATGCTGTGCAGTTTGGAATCTGCAAAACATGAACTCATTCATTCAGAATCAATCTTGTCCATATTCTTCTCATAAAAGAAAATCCCAAAGTTCTAGTTTTTTACTCTGTCCCCATTTCGAACATAGCAAAATCAAAATCTACACAAAAATACCTCATGTGCTATGTGCCTCAAAAATCACTCTCCATCTATAATTAGCCACTTAAAATGTTTGGTGAGGTGCCAATAGCTAGGAGCTCTCAAAAAACTGAAAAAAACTATCATATGATCTTTTTCTAAAAGGATGAAATAAAAAGTAATATACCAAAAAAAAAAAAAGGAAGAAAATGGCACTTTTCTTCCAGATAAATTAGCTTTTGCTTCTCTATCCTGAATTACAGTATGAAGGAAGGAGGAAAATCCACTGAGATTTATTAGCCCTGGAGTGGAATGTCATCAAAAGAACCATTTGTTGTATCTAGAAATATGAGATAACCCTTTCTCAGGTCAGTGAAACCAGTAAATATGCCCTTTGTGCTATATAATTATAGCAGCTGATGGAATAACTGAATTCAGACTTTAAGGGGAGTAGTTTCACTATGAATTTTAAATTTGGTTCCAGTTTCATACGATGGTCTTGTGGCCACCTCCTCAGAGTCTTAGGCAGGCAGGAGGGAGGATGGCATTTTACAAAGCTTTATAAATAGAAACAGTGTTATACTTAAAAGGGGGACAGTGGCCTTTACCAGCTAAGTACCATGTGCCTTATACCACCAGCCCTCTGGCAGCTGAAATCATTAGAACTCATTTAGTCTTGGGCCCTCTGTAGGTTTGACAAAAAAGGGTTGTGAATGCAATTTTTGTCCCTAAGGATAGAAAAGGAGGTCAAGGAGTTTTACAAACAATATGTACTATAAACCCCTGATGAACCATGAATTACATTTATGAAGTTAAATGTCATTGAAAAATGACTCAACCATGAAACTGACATGAAAACATGGCTGACTTAAACTAATATGTCAATTCTTCTCTCGTCTCACCTTCCCACTCCCCCAGACATCATCGAGTGAAACCTCACAAATCTGTCCTTTCATTTTCTTGTGCAAATTTGCTAATTGTACAACAATGTTTATGCAGCAAAAACGGAGGATGACAACTATTGATTTCGTTGCCATGGCCATTTCAGGTAAACTGTTTGAACGTTATGACTATGATGAATATCAGAAAGAAAAAAGCTAAATGGAAGAAAAAGTGCTGATCCAGGCTTTCTGATTCCATTTCCTATTTTGAAAACAGCATATGCATCATCTCGGTTCATTCTTTTGGGGTAGCAGAAATCAATAGAGGCGATTTCATCCTTTCATAATGATCCACGTGGCTTCCTTGTTTTGTTGGATGCTTAATTCATTCTGAACATTTAAATGAGACCAGTTGGGAGAGTGACAAAGTTGAGAGAATACTTGAAATCCCACTCATACAGATATGCACAATCTTGACGGGACAGAAAAAATTCTAAGATGGGCAACACCATTGCTCTATCACTATCCTCTTGCCAAATGAGGTATATGCAAAAGGGCGTGTTAACCTTGCTTGTCGTATTGTTGGCCTCTCCCATGTCTTCAGCCAATGCAGCTTTGCCTCCTGCAGTCCATTTATCTTTAAGAACTTTAACCTTTCAAACAGGGTTATTAAATCAGCACTTCCTCCATCCAAGCTCCCAATTTGGTTTTATGATGCAGATGGAGGGAGGGAGGCTACCTTTTATTATAGAGGAAAAATAGAGAGAGAGTTGAACAAGTGAGGATCTGGGGGTGGGGTCACACTTCTGGGCCCCATTAAGGGCACTAGCAGTGATGTATTGGAAAATCTTAGAAGAATAATGTCACAGAAGCTGAGTCTTTGTGGAAATAGTTCTAAAAACTATGAAATGGGAGAAGTCACAAGGGGAGCTTTTGTGTGGGTATCTAAGGGAAAGTCACTGTCATTACTTTGCGGTGAGGGCTGTAATGACTGAGCAGGCGAGAGATGGAGAGAACCTAGGTTTTTACCTTCCTGCTAACTGTGGTTGATTCTTTATAAGGGGAAAAGCAATAGATGGGCAACTAAAACCATACTCTGGAAGGGCAAATACAGAGGGGGAAGGCTGACAGGCAGCTTGGCCGGGTTCCAGTGCCTCACAGGTCCCAACACCTTGCTACCAAATGACTTCCAGAAGCACTAACCAGAGCAACTAGAACTAGTTAGAGCTGGTTTCCGAACACCTCCGGAGAGGTGCTCTTTCCCTGTATTCCCGTACTTCCTCCCCCAAACCACCCCCCCCCCCACCACAAGTTTCCGATCAGGCTTGGTTTGCCCACGTGTGCTAGCGACTACTTCAAAGCACGCTAGAGTGAGCTCTTCAGGACTCATCAAATCCCAGCCCTCTCGCCGCACGCCCACTCTCCTCTAAGTCTCTGTGATTGTAGGTAACCAGGATCATTTGCCCTACATGGTGTCTCTAAATGACACAGGTACCTACAGTCTTTCAAGCCTGACTGCCTTCTATTGATATTAATTTCTGCAGAAATATTTACACAGACATATATGGGTCTGAGATTACCAGGAACAGCTTTAAGAAAAAAAAAGAAAAGAAAAGAAAACAGCTTTGGGGAAGGGAGGATTAAGGTTCTTGTTTCTTTTTTTCTGGATACCATAATTTCCAATTCAGAGGACTTTAAATAAAGCAGAAAAAAAAGAGGAAGATGGGGAAGGGGAAGGAAGAAAAAGGAAAAGAAAGAGCAGGAAGGGGAGGAGAAGCAGAGGGAGACATAAGACAGAAAAACAAAAGAGAAAAAGAAAAGGAGCTAATTAACATAAAGAAGGGGAAAACAAAACATGTCTTCCAGAGCCACCCGGCAAGCCTTCTCTCTTAAATTCTACAGCTTAAGAAGTCCATCAAAGCCGAGGGGTCTGAAGTGCAAAATGTTGAAACTTCCTTTGCAAAACACGGAGCCAGGACTGGGCTCACTAGCAAAGGTCCAGGCCTGCAAACGCCTCCCGCCCCCACGGCTGCCCAGCCCGCCCCTTGGCGCTTACCTTCCTCGCAGTGCTTGCCTTTGAAGCCGGCAGAGCAGACACAGTTGCCATCGACGCAGGAGCCGTGGCCCCCGCAGGAAGGATCGATGCACTGATTCAAGGGCACATCGCACTCCGCGCCCTTCCAGCCGCTGTAGCACTGGCATGTCCCTTTAGAGTACTGTCCATTCCCGCTGCACAGGACGGGGCAGGCAGCTGCAAAGAGCAAAGACAGAGCACCAGGTCACAGAGGATGGGGCTGGGGACAGCGCCTGAAGGGCTGTGTCCGTCTAAGGAGGCTGAGCCTGCCGGGCATCTCGGCTTCCCTTGCAGGGCTCTAGGCCGGGGACTTGGGCCACGGAGGTGCAGAGCCATCTTCAGATAAACAATTACCACCACAACAAAAATGCTACTAATAACAACTAATAAGAACCTACTGAATAGCACAGGGAACTCTCCTCAATACTCTGTAATGACCTGTATGGGAAAAGAATCTAAAAAAGAGTGGCTATAGGCATAGGTATAACTGATTCACTTTGCTGTACAGCAGAAACTAACACAACATTGGAAATCAACAATACTCCAATAAAAATTAATTTAAAAAATGCTACTAATAACAGCAGTTACCACCAACTGAATGCTTATTATATGCTGGGCACGGCATAGGGTCCTTCACGCGCAATTTATTGCTGAATCGTCATGATCACCCAACGAGGTGAGAGGCTAGAATCACGCTCCCATTTTACAGCTGAGGCTCAGATTGGTGAAATTACGTTGCTGGAAATCACAAAGGTCACGAGTAGGGGGGGCCCCACTGGAAACCAGGTTGCCTTGACTCTAAGCTGTGCCTTTAACTAAGCTGCATGGACATGCCTGTTGCTGCTGTCAGTAATGGGGATCAGAACCCATTTTGCTGAATATTTTACCCTCAGATTAATCAACTCCTACTCCTGATAAGTTTATGTTCATTAAAAAGGAAGGGGATGGGCCACTGTTGAGGCACAATCTCTCTATGCTTCACCTTCCTTATCTAGACCACAGAGAAATAATTGTGCCTACCCCAAAGCATAACATGTGTGATAAAGTATAAAGAGGAAATACGCCTGGCCTTATAAAAAGAAAAGGAAGGGGAGGGCAGGTTGAAGACATGAAATCTCTAGCAGTTCATGTCAGCAGGGACCCTCTTGCCTCTGTTAATAGGAAGAGGGCTGACAATCTGGGGATGGTCTGGTATGAATTACCAACAGTTCTTAACCAGTTTGGCCTCAACCGTGCCAATACTGCCCCTTTGGAGGTCATCAAGAGTGAGATTTTAGTGGTCACCTTCAGACTTTGGACTTTTCACTTCAGGATCAGTTTGTAAAGAACCTGAATTTCCAACCTGGCTTCCACCATGAGCCTAAAATGAGGTCATGGCTCCAGGCTATGGAACTGGCATTCAGGGACCTTCAGAAATGACCGACAGGGGTGTTTTAACAATTCCTGGTTTACCTGTGATTTGGAATGCACAGGCTCCAAGAATTCTACAGGTACATGTGTGCCTGCAACCGGAATGGTCTCCCCATCCCCTGATGCGATTACATACCTAATTAGATCGCTCCTTAGTAAAGGCCCCCATCCACCTTACCGTTCCCCTTTTGTTGTCATGTTCCATTTAGTTTTTATAGTAATTAATTCTCCTTCTGTGTCTAATTTCCCAAAGATACAGTAAGCTACTCAAGGACAAGACTATGTTTATCACTGTTGATTTCCTTCCAGTGTTGCATTCATCAATGTTGGCTTGATTAGTAAATATGTCTGTTATGTTCCTGACATTCAGGGATTCCCAAGTGGTGGGCGTGTGGGCAAGCACAAAACGGCCATTTATGAAAGGTGTGGAAAGAACAATTTCTAGAGTGGACCTCATGTTGTACATACAATGCCTTTTTCTGGTGAAGTGTGTGTTGATTGTAATTGACCCTAATTGTAAACTGACATGAAACAAAAACATCTCAACAGCTGACATGTGATCCAGGGGCTATCCCCACCCCCATGTTCTATTTTAGAATAGTTGTAAAAACAACCATTTCCAGTAGAATTCTTATCCTTATGAATCTACCAGAGAAGAAGAATGAGATCAAAAGAGAGAACATCAAAGCTACATGTTAAATTTAGATAAACTCTTTCTAAATGTAGGGAGCATGCCTTCTATTTCCAAGAGACTTGAGCAGAGAGATCTATAGAGTTGCGACCCATGCTGATTGTCTGAGAGAGGGTAGAGGAAAGAGTTTTGAACCAGGGTGCCCAAGATTCAGATTAGAGACCGTGCAAATACGAACAAGTATGAGAAATGATGGGCTTTCTCAAAGTATTGAGAGGGCTTCCAGGACAAAGTAAATTGGTCCCATGTCAGTGCCCCATAAGACTCATGCTAAGCTTTAGGTCAGGGAGGGCAAATGAGTGCACATGAGCTACTATTCTCCCTTCCTGCACCTCTGCAGGGGCAGATCATGGCATCTTGTCCTCCCGAGCCTAGGAAGAGCCTAAAAACCTTCAATGTAGCGCCCTGGCTGGGATTTGGGAGCAGGCGGAGTTGGCAAGAGAAAACTCACTTGCCATTTCTGACCTAGGTAACACTTGTGGGATACCTCCTGGTGGGAAGACTAGAATCAGCATCATTTTTTACTTGCACTTCTTCCCTTGCACACTCAAACAGGAAAACAGTAAGAAGTGTGGCTACCCATGCCTAGTGATAAGAGCTTCCAAGGGCTGTTTCTGACATGAGGGTTATATATTGAACTTGTCCTGGATGGCAGAGAAAGTTACATCAAATCACCACCAATGGGCTCCCGTTGCACTTTCCTTCCACCCAAAAGGTGGAAGAGGGTAGAACGTTAAGGAGGAAACAATTGTCTTTATTAATTGATAAAATACAGTTAGGATTATTTTCTTTATTCATATGGTAACTGTTTTTCTTCTGCATAAACTCCAAGTGGTGAAAAAAATTGGATTGTCTAGAAGGTAAGAATGGATTTTATTTAAAACTAGGTGCCTGGGAAATCAAATTTAAAATATGACCTACTTAAGTTACTCAGGGAAAAAAAAAAGTAGAGAATAGTCAGGTCAGGGAGTTCTCCACATTCTTAATGCAGCCTTCCTTCAATATGTTTGCTGTATGCTCACCAGGAGGGTGGCAGAAAATGAAAAACACTGTGATGTTCTCCAGAAAGCAGGGCACTCGACAGGTTCCGCTGATGTCACATAAAAAAAGCGGAAGGCAGGTTAAAGAAGAACAACGCTCTCTAGTAACCCATTTAACATGGGACAGAGGGCAAATGTCAGATGAGCACCCTCCAGTGGTCACTGGGCTGACCTGCATGGAGAACTCCTTCCCTCCGGGTAATAGACTCATCCTCAGACACAACTCAACCCAGAGCATCACAGTATGTAAGGCTCAGCCTGGTCCTCATCTGAGAGGCTGCGCGTGAGGTGGGGACCTCCTGCATTAATAACTTTTCTTATAGTTTTACTATCACTAAATCTACAAGATTTTTTTTTTTTTATGACAGGTTATAGGACAAACAATTCTGACTGCACCTGCCTGGAAGTGATATGGAACAGAGGTGGAAAGAATAGGGTTTTGATGCCAGAAAGACCTGGGTTCAAATCCTGACCCATCACTTACCAGCCTTGGGATTTTGACAAGATCACTGTACTTCTCTGAGACCCACGTTCCCCATCAAAACATTCTCTCTCAGAGTTGATGGGAGCATTAAGTGTACTGAAATGCCTGAGGACTCAAAACAGTAGCTGACACCTGGTTTGTAAGTAACAGATGTTCCCTTATGAAATTCCAAACTGAATCTCCAGACTGACTTCAAGGGTTAATAAAATTAAAAATGCAGTAGGTCTCAAAGGCACACACACCACCACCACCACCAGAAAAGCATCAAATAATACTAATAGAAAGACATCATCTTTTTCTTCCCCTAGTCTTCTCTGGTTGTGGGCGGGAGATGGTTCTGGAATCACATGTGGAAAGTTTTATGTCCCTGTCTCTCTCCCCTGTTCCTAAGGCTTTCCAGGAGCACAGCATTGTACATTCAACTTTCTATTTAAAATTAATTAAAATGTTTGCACAAAGTGACTATTCCTGTTTTACTAAGTCTAGTAAATGGAAGCTCTAAGACTTGCGCAGAAGAAAAATATACCACTGCCACTAAGGACTGACAAGTTAACAGGCTGATGACCAAAAAAAATGACACAATTTAGATTCACCTAAATGGTGTAAAGGTCATTTTAATGGTCAAGCTGGAGCTTTTTTTTTCTCCCCCCGAAGTTCTCTGTAAGGGATGAAATGAATTATCAGTATTATTTACTCAGTGGGAAGTAACAGGACAAGCCACCCGTGTCTGCTGCTTTAAGTTAAACGGGTCCCATCTACTTGGAGCTTACAGTACAGAGACTACCTGGAGAGAAGGTAGAGGGGGTTGAGGAGGCCCAGCCAGACAGACAGACAGACAGAGGGAAAAATGCCTGCAACTTGACAAGTCATTTGTGGGCTGGGCAGAGGGACTTTCGAATAATGTGTCTTTTTAAAAATAGGGTTGCCATATGATTCTGCAATCCCACTTCTGGGCATATATCCAGACACAACTATAATTCGAAAAGATACACGCACCCCAGTGTTCATAGCAGCACTATTTACAATAGCCAAGACATGGAAACCACCTAAATGTCCATCGACTGATGAATGGATAAAGAAGATGTGGTACATATATACAATGGAATATTACTCAGCCATAGAAAGAACGAAATAATGCCATTTACAGCAACATGGACGGACCTAGAGATTATCATACTAAGCGAAGTCAGACAGAGAATGACAAATACCATATGATATCACTTATATGTGGAATATAAAACATGACACAAATGGACTTATTTACAAATCAGAAACAGACTCACAGACACAGAGAACAGACTTGTGCTTGCCAAGGGGGAGGGGAGTGGAGGAGGGACGAACTGGGAGTTTGGGGTTAGCAGATGCAAACTATTATATATAGGATGGATAAACAACAAGGTCCTACTGTACAGCACAGGGAACTATATTCAATATCCTCTGATAAACCATAATGGAAAAGAGTATGAAAAAGGATATATACATGTATAACTGAATCATTTTACTGTACAGCAGAAATGAACACAACACCATAAATCAACTATACTTCAATAAAATTAAAAAACAAAAAAAAAATAATGTGTCTTTTAAAAATGATTTGGAATCTGATTGAAAACCCTTCTGGAAAAGAGACTTGAGAATACTTGAACCTAGCACTCTGGGTAAAGTGTCAAAATCGTACTAACAATTGGTTGCCTCACATCACAGTTAGTCAATGAACACTTATGAAGAAGCTAATATGTGCTAGTAGCTGGGTTAGGTGGTAGGGAAAAGGGACAGAGAAACAAAGATGCCTTGAGTCTCCTGAAGCAACTGAGGATATAATATTTGGATCATGGAGGTGAGGCAAACAAAGTTCAGTGTCCTCGAAACCAAAACTGGTGTCCCATTGTCTTTCGAGACTGTGGACGCAGTTTGGTGCTGAGCAGAAGTCAGGAAAGGCAAGTTTTGCTTCTTGCTGGATCCTTGCAATTGACAATCTATGGGGTTGGCCTGCAAGTTCGTTTGTGTTTTTCCATAACATCTTACAGGGCGGTGTTAGACACTGTATTTGGCAGACAATAAAGTTTGACCTCTACTGCGCACTATACTCAGAAATAAATCCGATACAGATTAAAGATCCAAATAGAAAAAAAAAAAACTACAACAGTATTAGAAAAAATATTGAAGACTAATTTTATTTTCTTGAGAGTGGGATATATAAAAAAGACATAAACTCCAGAAACCAAGAAGATCAGATTTGATCACTTAAAATTTAAATCTTCTGCATGATAAAGAACACCCTAAACAAAACTGAAGGATGAGCAACCCTGGGAAAAAATATTTTCTAACATATTTCACAGAATAAAGTTTGATATATGAAATACACAAAGAGCTCTTACAAATCAATAAAAACAGACAAACGAATGAAAACCTGGGCAAAGGACATATAAATATAACTATACACCGCCAATAAAAGTATGCAAAGATTCTCAGCTTCATTAGCAATTAAATAAGTATAGATAAAAAATGAGAAATAATCCTTGACTAAGATTAAAATAGATCTATAAGCTTTTATATATAGAATGGATAAACAAGGTCCTACTCTATAGCACAGAGAACTATACTCAATATCCTATGATAAACCATAATGGAAAAGAATATAAAAAAAGAATGTATATATATGTACAACTGAATCACTTCGCTGTACAATGGAAATTAACGCAACACTGTAAATGAACTGTACTTCAATTAAAAAATTAAACAAAAAAACAACAAAAAAATGTAAAAGACTGATAACCCCCAACACTGCCATGGCTGAGGGGAAACGGGCTCTGTCACAGTGGGTAGGGGCAGAAATCCAAACAAGCTTCTAGGGGGATCACTTGTCCCTATCTGAATAGCTGTCTGGCATCCCATGCCCAATGGAGAAGCCTGTTGACACTGGTGCCTCAGTTTTCCCTCCCTATTAAATGGTCAGGACAAGAAAGGACTGTTTTTGTAGGAAGAGTGAGGAGGTTGGAAAGCAGAACTAAGGAGCAATGACGAAAGTATAAATGCAAAGATCACCAGGCATTCTGTTCACGATGATCGCCTCTGACCAGAACAGCCCCCCACCACCTTCCTGCCTGGACCACTCAGACACTCTAGTTGGTCTCAGTGAGGACAGAGGGGGGGGGCCAAGATCCAGCAGGCCCCCCATGAAGAGAGGAAAGCGAAGGATGCTTCTGACAGACGGGGGCAGAGTCTCCGGCTCAGAAGGCCAAAGTTCAGGTGCACCCACTTCCTCATTCCCGTTCTGTCACATGGCATATTAATAAGCCAGGAAGTGATTCAGGGAAGAATTTCCAGAAGGACGAAAAACTCATCAGGTGTGTCAGATCTCTGACATTCAGGAGCCATGTGGGGAAAGAAGCACGGGCTGACTTAAGCACGAAAGTATGGATGCTTTAATTAATCCGGGGTGAATTTAATTGCTTTAGTTAAGTGGAAATCGGGTTAAAAATGATGCAGAGCATGCTGGGGTGTGTTAAAAACATGACATATGAGTTGGATGAATCGATAAATTAAAAGTGCACAGATGTTTTAATTAAACCCAGGGAAGTTAACGAAGATCGCAAGAGACTTTTAAGCCTATGATTAATTCAACTCATTTAAAATACCTGTAGAGATACGGGGATGCCTCCATTTTGAGAGTTATAAAAGTTCTCAATCGATAAGTGCTTAAGCTGTTCTTAAAAAAGTTTAAGTTTTTTTTTGTGTGTGTGACTGAACAGCATTAATTATATAATGAATATTTAAAATTTTCAGAGTACACAGTAAGCTTTTTGCAGCTCAAGTCCAGATTGAAGTAGCTTTTCATTCTTTTTATGCTTTAAGCATTGAGACCAGCTTGCAAATTATTGGTGTCTCATTATCCACAAGTGTGGGAGCTTCCCCAAGACATGAAGGTCTGTTTATTCACTGCCGTCTCCCCAGCAGGTAGAACAGTACCAGGCAGTGTAGGGTTATGAGTTAGCCCGAATTTCCCTTCGTTTTTACCAGCTGTGTGACTGTGGACACTATTTTTCACCTCAATTTCCTTATCTTTAAAATGTGACAAAAATTCTGGATTAAAAACCCATGGTGTTTTTAAGAGGATGAAATGAAATAATGCCTGTGAAGTGCCATGTACAATGCCTGGCACATAGTAAGAAATGTATAGATTTGATTTTATTATCATTATTTTTATTAGGAGAAAATTGTTCCAAATCATCCCATCACAAAGAGACAAGAGGGGGGAAACACTCTCTTTCCCAGCACCCATCCCAGCTGACCTCTCTAAAGACTGGTTTATTTCCCAATAGGGAAGTTTTTTCTAAAACCAGAGTACTTCCCCACCTCTGTACACATCACACCTACAGCTAGTTTCTCTGGAGTTAGGCACTCTGCTTTCTAAGACTGTTCTGCAACTTACCTAGTAGTTTAAAAAGGAAACAAAAAGTTTTTAGTCTCAGAAGCGATTTGACTTGGGGGAGGGCTGACTGAGGTAGGTCCTGCCAAGTGATTTATGTTTGGTGATGCAACAAGCATGGGAAACAGCGGGAGTGGGCACGTTCCAGAGGCATGGACTCACATGAGGGCACCACATAAAGGGCACTGCAGCTTCCAAACTGGGGAGGCAGGCATCCTCCACACCTGCTTGGCAAGCTGGGGAGAAGTAAGATAAAAGTGGTAGCGCTGCTCCTGTTCAGTTCTCTCTGGGCCATATGAGCAGAGTCCAAGGGCAACGTCATCCAGACTCAGACTTGGATGTGAGCATAAGTCATTTGGGGATGCTGTGAGAGTGAGATTCTGATTCAGAGGGTCTGGCGTGGGGTCTGAGGGTTTGGATATCTAACAAGCTCTCCAGGCTGATGCTAGCACCCCAGACCTACTGAACCAGAAACTTTGGGGGGCCGGTGGGGAGAAGCCAGCAAGCTGTGAGTTAACAGGTGATTCTGATACATAGGGTTCTAAAGCCATACCTGGGCTAGTACCTTAACTCCTCTGAGCCTCAGTTTCCTTAGCTGTGAAATGGGGATGATAATGATGCATGACGTGAGGATGACACAAGATCACTCTGGTTAAACCCTCTGCACAGTGCCTGGCACGCACTTCGTGCTGAATATGTGCAGAGGTTCTTCGACTGTTTTGTCAAAGGTGCCTTTGCCAAGTGTGGAGACTCACTTTCTGCAAAGCACGAACCAAGGGCCCGGCTTCAAACCCCACCTCCTGGGTTCTTGCTGCCAAGGAATTCCTGCACGTTTTCTCAGGTCAGGGGTGGGACGAAGGAGAGGTGGGATTCAGCCTCGAACTGCAGTGGGTGGTGGAATGGCTCCTGTGGGCAGCAGCCATGGCCCCTGGCCTGTCTGCATTACAGGAGATTGCGGGGGGCAGCTGGGGTGGCAGAGGAAGACAGGTGTGAAAGATGGAGGGTCTGAAGGAACATGCTAGGTGGTTCCAGGAAGGACAGGCGAGATCTGATCATCTTTCCCGAGAGAGGTGAGGCCAGCTGTGAAAGGGGAAAGTGGCTTCTTTGCTAAGGATGTTCTGAGGGAAGCATTTCTGGGGCGGTGGGGAGGACCCCTACACCTCTGGTGGGGAGGAAGGGGCTTGTCATCTCTCTCCTGAGTGCAGACGTCCACTCAGGGGAGGAACTGATGGGGAGACGGGAAAGCCGGGGTGGGGGGTGAAGCCAGCCAGGAGAGTCAGGCGGCTGCACTGTCTGTGAGGGCTTTGAGAGTGAGTGGTCACTGCCCCCCTTTTCGGGGATCTTCCTGCCAAGTTAGGAAAACCAAGTTAGGGCCATAAGCCTCAAAGTCAGCCAGACATGGCCTCAAAATCTAGCCTGCAGTGTGACCTTCGGCAAGTAGCTTATTTTCTCTAAGTCTCTGTTTCTCCTGTAAAATAGGGATATTAACAATGATTTCAAAGGCTCGTGAAGATTAATGCTAATATTTATGGAGCATTTAATACACGCCGAGCATGGTTCTACATGCTTTACACGCATTGACTTTTTAGTCCTCACAGCAATCCAACAGGTGGTATTGTTACTGCCCCCATTTTATGGATGAGACAACGAAGGCCCAGAGAGGTTAAGTAATTTTCTAAAATGGGAACAGTTAACTAGAGGAGCATGGATTCAAACCTAGCCAATTCAAACTCTACAGCTTCCATTCTTAACAGCTTTGTCCTTCTGAGATGATGCAGGTAAGCTGCAGAACAAATGGTATTTCTTTTCTGTAAACTCTTGTTGGTTCCTCCTTTGTTTCATTCCTCCTTTTTCCCTCCCTCACTTGCTCTCTCCCTTCCTTCATTGAAATTTGTGTCTCAATGCTGGCTGATTTATCCCTGTGTGATTAATCCAACAAATTAGAATCTTGTTTTCTAGCATTCACTTTGTCTTGTACATTTTCCAGCAATGTTTTCATCTGTATGATCCTTGACCCCTAAATTCAAGCCCCTAGACATGTAGAGACATGTACTATCTCCTGGGTGCCAAACTAGGCGCAGGGAAATCCAAAGAAAACAGCTGGAAGCTTGTGATCCAGTGGGAGAAACCGATGTAACCCCCCAGCTAGAACAGGGCACAGGATGAAGGGCCACTGCCAAGGTGTCGCCAAGTCCTGTGTGGCTGCAGGGTTCTCTCTGTGGGTGCATCAGGGAGGTGGTGACCTGGGAGCTTGGTCCTCAAGGATCAGCAGCGGTTTGACAGGAAAGTTTGGGAAGGATGAGAACATTCCAGTCAAGAAAATGGCATGAGTAGAGAGGAAGAAGCAGGGCCGTGGTGTCTGTGAGGAACAAGTAGCCGGAATCTATGGTGTACGGGACTTAGCAGGAGATGGTGCCAAAGGAGCTCAGATCACGGAAGACCCTGAACCTCATTCTAAGAAATATGTTACTTATTCTCAGCATATGGCCCCTGACCACCAGCATCAGGGCCCTACTGGCAGATAATTAAAAACGTGCACGTGCCGGAGCTATACACCAGTCCTACTGCTTCACAACCGGCTGGCACGGGGGAAGAGCCTGGGAATATGCATTTATAACAATCTCCCCAGATAAATGCCTTTAAACCAAAGATTGACAACCACTGTGGGAAGCAACTGGGAGCCACTGAAGGTGTTTGGGGAGAGCAGTGTCATGTTCCTCAGAGCTCTGGGAGAACGCCACAGGTGGCGAGTAGGAGGAATGCCATCAGGGAGAGCTGGTGGCCAAGTGAACAGGGCAGCGGCTGTGAGGATAGGAGAACAATGTGTTGCAGGTCGATGAAACAGGAGTTGGAGAATGATACGATGAGGGAGGTGATGGACTGGCTCAGCTTGGGGCTGGGAGGACAGTGGCTCAGAACCAACAGGTTCCGATGTCAGACAGACTTTGTTTCAAATGCCTGCATTGCCACTCTCCACCTAGTAAACCCTAGTTTCCTCTCCTTAAGGTTTCTGGGGTTCAAACCCAAATCCTAGTGTGCAACTGCCACACAAACTTGCAAAGCACGTCTTCCTTACACCTCACATCTTCTGAGGTGAATGCATCTCGTGGCTGGTCTAGCGTTAAGAGGCCAGGCCAAATTGCTTGGTTTGAATCCTAGCAATACCGCTTATGAGCTGAGTGATCTTGAGCGCGTTACTTAACCTCTCTGTGTTTCATTTTCCTCCTCTGTAAAAGGGGATAATAGTCATCTATAAAATAGGACAATTAATGACTCAATGAGATAACTATGCAGTTGCTTAGTGCAGTGGTTGGCTCATAGTAAGAACTCAATAAATGTCAGCAATGATGATGACGATGATGATGATTTGACTTTTGTGCTAGAACTTGGCCGAGAAGGACTGAGTAGTGGGTACGTTTGCCAGGTAATAGGAGAAAAATGGCAAGATCCCCATTCTGTTTTCTCAAGGCTCCACAGAAACTGGGTAAGAGCGGAGACCGACCCCCAGAGAGAAGACTTCATGTTCCCGTGGTTGTGGCATTTCTGGGCCTCCCCTGACAGCTGATCAGCAATGGGCATTGTCATTTCTAATCGCTATTAAACACGCATTACCGAACAAGGAAGGTTCTGGTGTGTTAAGTTTCTACTGCAGGTCGGGGCCTTAAGCTCAGCACCAAATATGCCATCTGAGAAGCCAGTGTCAAAACAAGATCATCAGAAGCCTTGGATGTCTTCTGAAAGGCAAGACTGCTTTACACGCAACCCAAGGAAGAATCTTAAGTCATTGAGAGACCTTCCAATAAGAGTCAATGAAAGAAAAAGGAATCAGAGTTAAAAAGCATCTAGCCCACAACAAATAGCATAGAAGTATAGTAATGAGAAAGTCATGCAAGGGGATTAGTAATAACAGAAAAAACCATAAACTAAACAATAAATGAATCATAAGCACGGTTCTAGCTGGACAAGAGAGGCACCTGATGGAAAATGGTACAAGTTATTGGGAAAGAAACGCCATCTTTCCTCAAGCTCTGAATCTGAACAGATTGCTTACTGCATTAAACAATTAATGAAATTCTATGCTAGAAGACACTATTCAGTGTTGCTCCTTTACTAGACTCTCCCTCCATGGAATTTTCTTCACATTCCCCGATACTAATTGACTATTTTCATAGATCCACACTTTGTTGCTTCATGAACTTCCTTATCTTCTCCTTAATAACATCTATAGCATTCAGATCCCACAACCCCGCATTTTGGACTTACGCTTACATTTCCCACTTACTTATCACGTGCATCCAACAGACCGGAAGCTCTCAGAAGGCAGGCCCTGACGTTCTTGCTCATGATTGTATTTCTGGTGCTTAGTGCAGCACCTGGCTCACAGCAGGCACATGACAAGCATTTGCTGGATGCACGAATAAGCTTGGTCCCCTTGACTGATTTGGAACAAGGTGTTAGAACCCTCATACATTCTTTTGGGGTGAGGGTCAGTTCCACTTTGACATCTGAGCCCCCCGGAGCCCCCAGTTTGGTGGGGGCTGAGGAATGAATGCCCTGCAAATTCATGCTGACTGCTTCCTCCATTCACTGCGAGGATGTCTTCGGATGCCTGATGCAGACTGGCAGGTTTATCAGGAGACAAGGAGCTGTCGTCTGCACCGCACATCCGAGGGCACGGGAGGCGCAGCATGAGGTCAGGAGAGTAAATCCGCATTTCTGTCACTTGGACATACACCCGGCCGCTCGGATGTGATGGGAATCTCGCTTGCTAATGTGGCGAATTCTCCCTCTGGCAGGAGGGCCTGAGTCTGCAGTAGCAGAAACTGGCAGACCCGAGGCATCCTGGGCACAGCTGGCAGTGCAGGAACAAAGGGGAATGCGAGTTTGTGATGCGGGTGGACCTGGGCTCGGGCCCTCCTAAGGGCTTTTATCAAGAAAGAAGGGACATGATTGTGGGCCACGGCTGGGAGATGGCATGCACTGTTCAGGGTAGCAGGGGCCTAGGGACCAGCTGTCTCTCCTCTCTGCACTTGCTAGCTCGATTACCTCACCCTGGTTGCTCCAGGTCACTCCCTGCTAACACCTACGAGCTTCCTGGGCTCAAAAGTTGTTTGTGAGTAGCAATGTGTCATAGTCACTGACAGACTGTGCTGGACCAATGGGATACGGCCACCCAAGCATCTCTGCCTTAGGCGTGAGGGGTGAGGAGAAGGTACACACATGCTCACACACACAACCACATTTGAATCTTTTTCTTGTTAAAGATCAGAAATGCATCCTTGATAGGATTCACTGAGGAGGGCATAGCGTCTTGCGAAAAATGCATAACCTCCATCTAATCACGAGTAAACATCAGACAAACCCACATCCAGGGACAAGCTGAAAAATACCTGACCAGTACTCTTCAAGATGGTCAAGGTCATGAAAGACAAGAAAAGAGTGAGGAGCCCTCGCAGATTGGAGGGGACTAAGGAGACATGACAACTAAACACAATGCGGGATCTGGACCAGAAAAAAAAAAAGGGCAAAATTAGAAACAAGTCTGTGAATTAGTCAATAGCATCGATCAATGTTAATTTCCTGGTTTCACTAACTGAACTTTGATAATTTAAAATGTTGACATTAGGGGAAGCTGAGTGAACTCTGGGAACTCTATGTGCTATTTTTGCAACTTGACTGTAAGACAAAAATGCTTTTAATATAAAAAGCTTAAAATATTGGGGGGGTGGTGGTTAAAATAGGATTTATCTCACACTGTTGATATGAGAACAGATAAGATAGTATGTAGTATGTACTTACACAATGCCTGGTACATCTTTAATACGTAATAACTATTAGTTGTTATTAAAACCAGCCGAAATGGAGGCTTAACCGACCACAAGTAAATCAGGAGCTAATCATTAGGTTTACCCATTTGAAGCTGGTAGAGTTAAATCTGTGTGCCTATTTTTACTGGGTACTCACTATATCACACAGGTGTAGGTAGTGAATTTTGTTATTTTCAGGAGCCCGTACTTAGGAGATGAGATGCTCAAGGCTTGAATTTCTCTACGAGCCAGGCTGCCTCACATGTGCTATATATACAGTAGGACCCAATTTGGGGATTCTCGATGTGAAATGAATGTGTGAGAAGCTGACTGAGATTGATTGCTCAGGGCAGTGCAAAGATTCCTTTCTTGAATGCAAATCAAAACTCCAATGAGGTACCACCTCACACCAGTCAGAACGGCCATCATTAAAAAGTCTACAAATAACAAATGCTGGAGAGGGTGTGGAGAAAAGGGAACCCTCCTACACTGTTGGTGGGAATGTAAATGGTGCAGCCACTATGGAGAACAGTATGGAGGTTCCTCAAAAAACTAAAAATAGAGTTGTCATATGAGCTAGCAATCCCTCTCCTGGGCATATATCCGGACAAAACTATAATTCAAAAAGATACATGCACTCTATGCTCATAGTACACTATTTACAATAGCCAAGACATGGAAAAAATCTAAATGTCCATCGACAGATGAATGGATAAAGAAGATGTGGTATATATATATATACACACAATGGAATATGACTCAGCCATAAAAAAGAATGAAATAATGCCATTTGCAGCAACATGGATGGACCTAGAGATTATCATACTAAGCGAAGTAAGTCAGAAAGAGAATGACAAATACCATAGGATATCACTTATATGAATCTAAAATATGACACAAATGAACCTATCTACAAAACAGAGACAGACTCACAGACATAGAGATCAGACTTGTGGTTGCCAAGGCAGAGGGGGAGGTGGGGAAGGGATGGATTGGGAGTTTGGGATTAGCAGATGCAAACTAGTATATATAGGATGGATAAACAACAAGGTCCTACTGTATAGCACAGGGAACTATATTCAATATCCTCTGATAAACCATAATGGAAAAGAATACGAAAATATATATATATATAAAACTGAATCACTTTGCTGTACACCAGAAACTAACACAACATTGTAAATCAATTATACTTCAATAAAATTTTTAAAAAAGGGAAATATTCCTTTCTCAGTAGATTTAAAGGCGGCACCAACATTTCCTATTTATTGCCATGGATTCCAATTTTCTCTTTTTTAATTTTTCATTTTGACCTGAGTCCTTTTAAAATAAATTCATCTATGTAAACCTAATGGGTAGACTCAAAGAAATATGTGAAGGAAATAAAAATTCTGATGGCCCATGAATTTGGCAAAAAACATAAAGGTGGTACATGAAAGAGCAAAGTGTGGGAAACAAGGGTTTAGAGTGTCTCCAAAGACCGTCATTGTTAATGAAGTAGCTTAAATTTCAAAAATACTAAGGAAGCAACATCTTTAGGGCAAAGCGGTAGAAGCTTACTCCTGACATTCTGAAGCCAACTTTGCCAAGAATAAATGGGGAAACAAGGAGAAAGCAATTTTAGCCTCTAAACGCTTCAATTTTGTCCACTGTAGGCATCAACAGCTGAATTAAACAACAGCTGAATTAAAATATACAAGTTCAGAGGCTGATTTCAGGAACAGCTTCTGAGTATGCAGGAGGAACGACTCCTAACAGCCACTCGATATTTGTTTCGTGAGGATCAATTATATACCATGGCTAATGCATGCTCGGAGCGTGCGCCCGGCCACGGTACAGGTGGTGAATGCAAAACGCACACCGAGAGGCCTTTTAAGCAGCTAAATGCACACCCCATTACAGATCCATAATGCAGAATGGACGCTCATCTGCAAATGGATCGAGAGTGAAGAGTTCTTAAATGGCTGGGGTACTTAGGGCTGAAAGGCTGATCCCCTGGATGTGCAGTCAGAGCACACACCGTTTTTAGGATTAATAATACATTGATGTGTGTCAGTGTTAATATACATTTACAGCTCACAGGCCCTGCAGCTGAGGGTTCAGCCCATTTGCAGCCACAGAAAAAAGGACTATTCTGTCCTTCCTCTCATTAAGGCCTTCACTCCTAGGAAATTAGATTACGCAAGGAAAGCCATTCGAATGCTACTGAGGTTTTCCCTCCTTTAAAGCCTTCGCTCTGAAAAGTACATGGCACCGTGCGGCAGGGTGTCATCTACCTGCCTCATCAGAGCCCTTCAGAACCGGAGCAAAGGGCTGGCTGCGAGAAGCACCAGGCTCCAGTGTCTGCTTAGGCACGTGTCCACGTGCCCCCGGGGCAGAGCGTGCCAAGGTGAAAAGTAGCCAAGAGAACGGTCCGGTGGCTTCGTGCTCTCTTTTCCTTTTGTATCTGACAGGTTTACCAAACCTTTATGAACGTATCCATAGGTGGTGTCATCTAGGAATGAGTCTCACACACATGCAACCAAATCCAGAACTTCAGGCACTTAAAAGAGTCCTATTCACTGATCAGTCAGCATTCAGAAGGATGGGGACTGCAAATCTTTGAAATACTGTGAATATCTGAAACACGATTTTCCCAAGCCATTGTGATTTAGCTTTTCCAGAGCGGCTTGATTAATGACTGCCTCTCTCTCAGAACGTCAAGGTAGGATGGTTTTTTAATGAAGAGCACGTAAAAGGATGAAAATATTATATGAATGTATAAGTAAATATACTATGACATATGTAAATAAAAGATGGTAAAACTAAACCCTCCGAGGGCTCACAATGTGTTCTGCTAAGAGCTTGGGGTGTGTTCTTGCATTCCATCTTCACAATGAATTTAGGAAGGATTTCCCCACTTTCCCAGAGGAGGAAACGGAGATTCAGAAATGTTAGATCACTTGCTCAAGATCACAGAGATCCTGAATGGCTGAGCTTGGGATTGGAACCCAGGAACGCCTGACTCCTGAGCAAGGGCCTGGAACTTCTCCATCACTGTTTTTCAGACTCACTGGCGGGTGGGGAATCAGTGTAGTCAGTGTATTTCATTTTTAAAAAGTGAAACAGGACAGAATAGAAAAGAAACATGAAGTGTTGTTTGTGAAAGTCTCATTTTAATTTTACGGTTGTATTTATCTAGAATGTATACTTGTGTGTGCGTGTGCACATACCATGTCTAAAAAGTGTGAGAACCTCTGCTCTCCACTGCACTCGCCTGTGATTGCACTGCTTGAAGGTCAAGCTCAAGGTCTCTTGCTACCTAGGTATGAAGCCCTAAGTCCTCTGTTCTTGTGAGAGTCATTTTCTTTCTTATAATACTTTCCCCCCAAGAATCCCAGGGCCCCCGTTATTCTGTGCAAAGCAGTGTAGATAAATTAATAATACAATTTAAAACCAATTCCGCCAAGCTAAATAGCACTTCCTAGATTAAGAGCATAGCTGGCCAGAATGAATGAAATTTACTAACCCTGAGATGCTTAATCTTCCATTACATGGACGTTAATGATTATAAGAAAGGAGTGATGGTAATTCACTTCTGCTTTTACAGGAAATCTACCATCTCATTTTTAGCAAATCTTTCTTCTCAGCACACCTCAATGCCAAGGATACCTGCCCTGCTCTTATAGGTATACTGGCCAGTTGTCATACATCGAAGGCTACTCTTTGCCAAAGCGTTAGGACGTGTAGCATGCACGGGTTTACAAGATATCCCAGTGGAATTTTCTGGGGAGGCTACTTTAGTGCCCCTTCTCCCACCCCTTTTGAGAAGCCTATTTTCTATTTTCCAGTCATAGCAGGGAAGTGTTGGTAAATACCTTTAGCACAGTCTACTCCTAGAAATCCTGGAAAGCAGTGACACAGCCCGGATACACATTCGCCATTCCCATGGCAGTTACGTGGACAGTCCTGCACTGAATCTGAAAAAGAGAGAAATTGAACAATTACTTTTTTCTCTGCCTGCTGGTGAAGCAATTTAATAGTCAGCCATCCACAGTTTTTCAGGAGCAGTGGTAGTAACCTCAGGTGCCTACACAGGACCTGTAGGGAGAAGTGAGTGAAGGAGGAGAACAGGGATGGGTGGGGACTAGGGCAACTTGAACAATGCATGGATGTAACCACTGCTCTCCATGTGATTAGCCCAGGCAGGAATATGGGGCTAATACTGCTGCAATTTTTGCTTTTTCAAAAGAAACTACTTATCTGGATTTAAAAACTACAATTTTCCAAGTTTGAATGCTGGCAAGTTTTTAAACACTGTAAGCCCCACCCTGCCCCAATATCATCCTGTCAATCTGAGATTTGGTCTGAGATGTGGGATATCAGCTTTTAACCTTAGGGATAGAGAGTGATTCTCCAAATGACAGTGGTGGCTCCTGATCTCAGATTTATAGAGCAAAAAAATCCCCTGCGTTAAAGAAAGAGAAGTCTAAATACATAAGACTGATCAATTTTGGCATGATTTGGGGATTCATTAAGTAGTAGGTTTGGGGTGGTACAAAAGGCCTTTTATGCCTAGCTTTTTGCAGATCTTATTTTTCATGAAAATCAATTAGTTCACCCTTGTTCTCACCTGTATAGCCATCTTATTTTGTGATTTACCTTGCTATGTGTACTCTCAAGTAATGCCTTCAAAGGGATCATTTTGGAACTTTTTCATGTTGATTTGGGTCTGCACAGAAGTAGTCATACTCTTTTAAAATTATGATTATTATTAACCTAATTTTGCCTTACATTCAGATAAACACATTTAGACTTTCAGGTTCTAAATTACTAAGATGATCAAAAGCCACTATGCCCCAAAGATGACATGACACAGTCCTTGGGCAGTTGGGGACATTGGCTTGGTGATATGCAGGAAAGACTAGGAAGTCTAATTGTCCCTAATGGAGTCACCTGTGAATAGTAAGGGAGGTTTTCCTTTAAACCGAATTTCCCATTTATTCCCACTCTGGACTGAAAAACCAAACCACGCCATAGTGCTTTCTTTCTATAGTGCTTCACTTCTCAGCTCTCTTCTTCCAGAATCCGGGTGTGGTTGGTTTCTGGCACTAGGAGAACTCAATCAGTGTATCTGCTTTTTCAAAATCAGTATCAAGCCAATTTATTTTCTTCTTCTCCTTTTTTTTTTTCCCCTTTGGCTGCGCTGCGTGGCTTGAGGATCTTAGTTCCCTGACCAGGGACTGAACCCGAACCCTCAGCAGTGAAAACACAGAGTCCTAACCACTGGACCGCCAGGGAATTCCCAAGCCAATGTCCTTAGTGTCTAACAATTATCACTGTAGGCTCAACTCCTTGAGGTTGGCAGAATAAAGGTGGGCTGAGAAGCATCCAAGTGGCTATTGATTTGTTTCATCTATTCATCCTCCCTTCCTTCTTTCATTCAAAAAGCATTAGGTTGAATCATACGAAGTAGCTGCTTTTGCAGGTCAAAAGTCAGCAATTTCACATGATGTTAGGAGACAATTTGCCATGGGTGTCTTGTGTTCCTGAATGTCTTATGAGCAGAGGCACTGACTCCTTAGCTCTGGACTATCTTTTTTTTAAAGGCTGTCTGTATAGTGAACAGCCTTGGGAGATAGAGACAGTGTCTGCCTCCAAAGCAAAGGGTAAGTTTAGTTACTGCCCAGTATAAATAAAGATAATGTCTCCCTCTGGAGAAAAGAATGAGTAGGCTCGCGGCCCATTTGGAGACTCAAGGATAGTAAATTCAGAGTTTCTCTCCTGTCATGTAACCCACTGCCTGTGTAGGTAACACCTGGCTCTGTTTGTGTTGCCCTGTGGGAACTGGGGCTTGGAACTGGCACATATGCTGATACTGTGGATATTACATTGCTCTGAGGAATACAGTCTTTTGTCTCTGACCCAGGAGCACCTCCTCTTCTGATAACATCTATGAGACTGTGGCCGGCTCCTGTGTCAGCTGACAATGAGGGTGAGATCTCAGACCTGCCACAGTCCTTGACATAGGGTTTACTTTATTAACTGAGCAACTGTTATATGCAAGGCACCCTACAAGGCACTGGTGAATACAGCGGTGACTAAGACAGACACAGTCCCTGCCCTCACAGAACTTCCACTGTCATAGAGAACACAGGCCAAAAAAATTATCAAATCAAATAAAAATTGTGATATGTGCTTTGAAGAGAATAGGATACTGCGATAGGGAGTAAGAGGAGGAAGCTACTGAGAAAGGACAGTCAGGGAGGGCGTCTCTATTCTATGCAGGGGACATATAAGGGTGAGCTGGAACAGCCAAGTGAAAAGCGAGGTGAAGAGTATTCCAGGCAGGGGAATTCCCTGGCAGTCCAGTGGTTAGGACTCCGTGCTTCCACTGCAGTAGGCCGAGGTTTGATCCCTGCTCGGGGAACTAAGATCCTGCAAGCCTCGCAGCGTGGCCAAAAAAAAAAAAGCAAGCAAGAAAGAGTATCCCAGGAGTATCCCAGGCAGAAGGAAGAGCTGATGCAAAGGCCCTGAGGTGGAAAACAGCAGAACTGAATCCCACGTGGCTGGAGGGTAGCTACAAAGGAAGAGAGTGACCTAAGATGAGTCTGGAGAAACCCAGATCATCTAGGGCCCTGGAGACCATGTGGATGAGTTAAATTTTATTCTGGGACCAATGGGAGCAAATGAAAAATTTTAAACATAAACACGACATTATCCAGATTGCATGTTCAGAAGCCACTCGGACAGCAAAGTAGAGCTAGATTCTCACTGAGCATCTGGGTCTGGGGATGGTTTGGTGGAAACTGACATGGCCGAGGTCAAAGCTCCCTGTTCTTCAACCTAACATCCTCAGAGATAGAGCAGCGAAGAGAGGAAGCTCTTTGCTACCACAGTCCCAGGGAAAAGGACTAAGGTCTTTGCATAGGCTCTGTGCTGGGCTGGAAGGCCTCCTTGCCCTTTAGCTGAGGTATTTATCCTTAAGTCTCAGTTTAGAAAACATTTAGCTTCTAGGCCTCTTCCTTCCCTACTGCCCTCAACCTGGGTTTTGTACCCATTCCTCTATCTTCCCCTAATTCCTATAATTGTCTTTTTACCTATCTGTCTTCTCTCATCAAGCTCCATGAGGAAGAGACCAGATCTGAACTGATCACCCAGGTATTCTCAATGCTTGGCACACAGTAGGTCCTTGGTAAATAATCGTTGAAGTGTGTGTGTATGTATGTGTGTACGGGCACGCATCTCAGAGGGTGGGAGAATCCAATATAAGCAAAAACTGCAGTGAAGAGTATTTTTCATTCAATTTCCCCAGGTCTTTTTTTAAAATTAATTTTTATTGGAGTATAGTTGCTTTACAATGTTGTGTTAGTTTCTGCTGTACAGCAAAGTGAATCAGCTATACATATACATATATCTCCTCTTTTTTGGATTTCCTTCCCATTTAGGTCACCACAGAGCACTGAGTAGAGTTCCCTGTGCTATACAGTAGGTTCTCATTAGTTATCTATCTTATGTATAGTAGTGTATATATGTCAATCCCAATCTCCCAATTCATCCCACCTCCCCGCCACCTTGGTATCCATACGTTTGTTCTCTACGTCTTTGTCTCTATTTCTGCTTTGCAAATAAGCTCAACTGCCTCATTTTTCTAGATTTCAAATATAAGTGATATTATACGATGTTTGTTTTTCTCTTTCTGACTTACTTCACTCTATATGACAGTCTCTAGGTCTATCCACGTCTCTGCAAATGGTACAATTTCGTTCCTTTTTATGGCTGAGTAATATTCCATTGTATATATGTGCCACATCTTCTTTATCCATTCATCTGTCAATGGACACTTAGGTTGCTTCTGTGTCCTGGCTACTGTAAATAGTGCTGCAATGAACATTGGGGTGCATGTGTCTTTTTGAATTATGGTTTCCTCAGGGTATATGCCCAGTAGTGGGATTGCTGGGTCATATGGTAGCTCTGTTTTTAGTTTTTTAAGGAACCTCCATACTGTTCTCCCTAGTGGCTGTATCAATTTACATTCCCACCATGCCACCCCCCCCACCCAAGTCTTGTCTCTGAAGCATTTCTACAGTTTTTGAGGAAAGAAACAATTATGTAGTACTGCTGAAATATAGAAGGAGCTCACCTCTCTCAGTCCCCTTTTGCCAACACCCAATTAAATATTACTCTTGAAATCTTATCAGCTTTCCTTTTTGTCAACCTGGTCGGACTTTTGTTGAGGAAACAAGGCAGGTGATGAGAGTTAGCCCAGGAAATGGGATTTTTATACAAGTGGAGGCTAGCCTCCCCGAAATCTGCACCGTGCTTCAAGAATGCCACTCTGTTGTACCCTGAGATGAAACTCATTTCTGAAAGCAGGCTGCTTCTCTCCAAAACACAAAAGACATCCCTGAGTCAAAGGTATATTTAGTGTGATGGCTGGTCAACACCCATCTAACATCCTTCCTTCTGTTTCATATCACAGGGGCTTCCGGCGCTCTTGGCCGCTCTTGACGGAGTGTGCTCCGATAATAGATGTGTGTGGGAGGATCTCTGAACCAAATAAAACACTGCACTTTTCCCTACATTTCAGGCCAATTACTATCATTGCTCTATCAAGATGTCTGCCCAACTATTAGGCCGATTACCTTTGACTTTCTCTTTAAGCTACAGTCCAGACAAGAGAAATCCTCTGGGGAGAACTGCTATTCCCAGCTCCGACAGGCGAATGAGGGTAATGGCCTGGGGGAAGGGCATCTCACTACCACCGTCTGTGTCCATGTGGATAAAGGCAATGGAGGTCAGAAGCCATTATTAGATAATATGGCCCCCAGACAACTTGCTGTGTGGAAGGGGAAAGGGATTTATTTGGCTAGAATCCAAAGCAATCCAGTGGTTAAGAGCACAGGCTCTGGGAGAGTTTGAATCCTGACTCCACCTCTTACTAGCTGTGTGTGACCTTGGGCAACTTGTTTAACTTCTCTGAGTCTGGGCTTCCTCAACTGGAAAACAGAATATTGGTAGTAATGACCTCATATAACTACTCTGTGGGTTAACTGATCTAGTCCCCAGAAGGGCCAAATCCAGGAGCTAGTACATGGTCAACTCTCTATAGATGTGCCATTGTTACTGTTTTTGTTATTAACCATTCCACTGAGTCTTTATAGACTCCAGCTAAGCCAGCTGCTGTGTGTGGGGTTTGCTGTCATGTGTATCAAGCCTTTGCGTTTAAACACAAGGCGAATGCATGGACCTGGAGATTGTCATACTGAGTGAGGTCAGTCAGACAGAGAAAGACAAATATCACATGCTATCACTTATATGTGGAATCTCAAAAAATGGTGCAAATAAACTTATTTACAAAACAGAAATGGAGTCACAGATGTAGAAAACAAGCTTATGGTTACCAAGGGGGAAAGTGGGGGGGATAAACTGGAAGATTGGGATTGACATGTACATACTACTACATATAAAATAGATAAGGACCAACTGTATAGCACCAGGGAACTCTACTCTACTCTGTAATGACCTATATGGGAAAAGAATCTAAAAAAGAGTAGATACATGTATATGTATAACTGACGCACTTTACTGTACACCTGAAACTAATACAACATTGTAAATCTACTATACTCCAATAAAAATTAGAAAAAAAAAGATTTACAAAAATTTTTTTTAAAAAAACATACAAGGTGACCAAAAGGATATCATTTCCCATCATGTTCTTAAGCAAAAGATTGTTCTTTATCTTACCATCTCAAACTAGTTCTAAATGTGTTGCCAGTTTCTTTCTTTTGTGATCTGGTTTTTACCCTTTTACTTTTTTCTTTCCCCTCATTGGTACATAACATGCTCCTGGGAACTTTCCCTAACGGTGGAAGACTTCTCCAGTGACTTTCCTGATACAAAGTTTATGCCATTAGTGTAGAGCAGGGCTTGGCAAACTTTTTCTGTCAAGTGACAGAGAGTAAATATTTAGGCTTTATGGGCCAAACTGTCTCCACTGCAACCACTCAACTCTGTTGTTATAGCTGCCACAGACAATTTGTCAACAGATGAACGTGGCTGTGGTCCAATAAAACTTTATTTATAAAAATAGGCAGTGGGCCAGACTTGGCCCATGGGCACTGGCATGCCAAGCACTGCTTTAAAAGGAGCATTTGGCTGACCCTGTTAGGGCCAATCTTTCCTTAACAGAGGGACTAAGCATTAACTTCAATGCTATGGTAAATACCAAATCCTACCTAATTTTGTCCCATTCTGAAGTTGTGGCTGCCACTTGAATTTCAGGTTCTCTTTCAAGAATCAGGGAATCCTTCAGAGCAATCCATGAAACCAACAGAGAAGTTCTTAACATGCAGTCAATAGAAAAACAGCTGTACAAGATGAGCTCTTAAAAAATCATCAGCTTTCACGAGTGACTACCAGCTCCATTCCAGACAGGTTCCGTACGTGAAGTCACATCATCCCTCCCTTCGGAGACATGGTCATTACCTTCCCACAAACGATGAATCTGAGGCTCAGGGAGTTTAGTAACTCTCCCAGGTAGGATGTGGGAAAGAAAAGGTAGGATTTAATCCTGGATCAACCATCTTATCTAGGTTTCTCTAGTGAAACTTGAGGTCCACAGCTAAACGCTGCTGGGACAACATGGCATTGCAGAAAGGCAATGAATGAGGCCCAGAAGTCCATGCCATTTCCACCATTTCCATATCCTGGGACCCTGAGGGACTCAGTTTCCTGAACCTCAGTTTATTCCTCTGTGAAATGGGTCTAACAGTCTGCCCTGATTCAGAGAGGATCAGTTATTATCATTAGTAAGAAGATTAAAACCTAATGACAAAATAAATGTTATGAAAATTATTTAGAGGTGATATGATTGTTAAAATTCTTAGGGGGCTTCCCTGGTGGCGCAGTGGTTGAGAATCTGCCTGCCAATGCAGGGGACACGGGTTCGAGCCCTGGTCTGGGAAGATCCCACATGCCGCGGAGCGACTAGGCCCGTGAGCCACAATTGCTGAGCCTGTGCGTCTGGAGCCTGTGCTCCGCAACAAGAGAGGCCGCGATAGTGAGAGGCCCACGCACCGCGATGAAGAGTGGCCCCCGCTTGCCGCAACTGGAGAAAGCCCTCGCACAGAAACGAAGACCCAACACAGCCAAAAATAGATTAAAAAAAAAAAAAATTCTTAGGGCTTGCTTTAGAAAACCTCATGAAATAGTCTCAAAATAATGGCCCTCT